>NC_143037.1:77837500-78157500 GCF_057628025.1 Oncorhynchus mykiss
AGAGGAGAGGAGAGGAGAGGAGAGGAGAGGAGAGGAGAGGAGAGGAGAGGAGAGGAGAGGAGAGGAGATGAGAGGAGAGGAGAGGAGAGGAGAGGAGAGGAGAGGAGAGGAGAGGAGAGGAGAGGAGAGGAGAGGAGAGGAGAGGAGATGAGATCAGAATATGGTCTGCGCTAGATTCTTTAGAGAGGAGAGGAGGAGAGGGGAATGAGAGGAGATGAGATCAGAATATGGTCTGCGCTAGATTCTATAGAGAGAACACTTCAGGTCAGAGCAGATCTGGTTTTGAGTAAAAAATAACCTCTGTGAATTCAGCTGTGATAGTCCCTCTTTCCACAGAGTCTGATTGTGTTCCAAAGGGCACCATATTCCCTTTCTAGATCAGAATCCACAGGAGGCTCATAGCACTAAATAGGGACTTTTATTTGGGGTGCAAACAGTGGAGGATGGAGAGACACTCAAGAAGACATACAGTAGAAGTCTGAAGTTTACATACACCTTAGCCAAAAAATGTAAACTCCGTTTTTACAATTCCTGACATTTAATCCTTGTAAAAAATTCCCTGTCTTAAGGTCAGTTAGATCACCACTTTATTTTAAGAATTTGAAATGTCAGAGGAGAGGAGATAATTATTTATTTCAGCTTCTATTTCTTTCATCACATTCCCAGTGGGTCAGAAGTTTACATACACTCAATTAGTATTTTGTAGCGTTGCCTTTAAATTGTTTAACTTGGGTAAAACCTTCCGGGTAGCCTTCCACAAGCTTCCCACAATAAGTTGGGTGAATTTTGACCCATTCTTCCTGACAGAGCTGGTGTAACTGAGTCAGGTTTGTAGGCCTCCTTGCTCACGCACGCTTTTTCAGTTCTACCCTAAAATGTTCTATAGGATTGAGGTCAGGGCTTTGTGATGGCCACTCCAGTACCTTGACTATGTTGTCCTTAAGCCATTTTGCCAACACTTTGGAAGTATACTTGGGATCATTGTCCATTTGGAAGACCCATTTGCGACAAGCTTGAACTTCCTGACTGATGTCTTGAGATGTTGCTTCAATATATTCACATAATTCTCCTTTCCTCATGATGCCATCTATTTTGTGAAGTGCACCAGTCCCTCCTGCAGCAAAACACCCCCACAACATGATGCTGCCACCTTCGTGCTTCACGGTTGGGATGGTGTTCTTTGACTTGCAAGCCTCCTTCTTTTTTCTCCAAACATAACGATGGACATTATGGCCAAACAGTAATATTTTTGTTTCATCAGACCAAAGGACATTTATCCCCCAAAAATATGATTTTGGTCCCCATGTGCAGTTGCAAACCGTAGTCTTGCTTATAGGACTCGTTTAACTGTGGACATGGATACTTTTGTACCTGTTTCCTCCAGCATCACAAGGTCCTTTGCTGTTGTTCTGTTATTGATTTGCACTTTTCGCACCAAGGTAGGTTCATCTCTAGGAGACAGAATGCAACTCCTTCCTGAGTGGTGTGACGTCTGCGTTGTCCCATGGTGTTTATACTTGCGTACTATTGTTTGTACAGATGAATGTGGTACTTTCAGCGTTTGGAAATTGCTCCCAAGGATGAACCAGACTTGTGGAGGTCTACGATTTGTTTTCTGAGGTCTTGGCTGATTTCTTTTGATTTTCCCATGATGTCAAGCAAAGAGGAACTGAGTTTGGAGGTAGGCCTTGAAATACATCCACAGGTACACCTCCAATTGACTCAAATTACGTCAATTAGCCTATCAGAAGCTTCTAAAGCCATGACATCATAGTAGATGTCCTAACCGACTTGCCAAAACTATAGTTTGTTAACAAGAAATGTGTGGAGTGGTTGAACAACTAGTTTTAATGACTCTAACCTAAGTCTACGTAAACTTCCGACTTCAACTGTATCTTTACAGATTGGGTAAAATTGGGTATTGGGTATTCCCCATGTAGGGATCTACTGCCTGTCCAAATGGCTCCCTATTCCCTATGTAGGGATCTACTGCCTGTCCAAATGGTTCCCTATTCCCTATGTAGGGATCTACTGCCTGTCCAAACGGCTCCCTATTCCCTATGTAGGGATCTACTGCCTGTCCAAATGGCTCCCTATTCCCTATGTAGGGATCTACTGCCTGTCCAAATGGCTCCCCATTCCCTATGTAGGGATCTACTGCCTGTCCAAATGGCTCCCTGTTCCCTATGTAGGGATCTACTGCCTGTCCAAATGGCTCCCTATTCCCTATGTAGGGATCTACTGCCTGTCCAAATGGCTCCCTATTCCCTATGTAGGGATCTACTGCCTGTCCAAATGGCTCCCTATTCCCTATGTAGGTATCTACTGCCTGTCTTTGTGGTTAGGATAAGGGTTAAGGGTTAGGGGTTAAGGTTAGGGTTAGGTTTGTGGTTAGGATAAGGGTTAAGGGTTAGGGGTTAAGGTTAGGGTTAGGTTAGTTGTTAGGTTAAGGGTTAAGGGTTAGGGGTTAAGGTTAGGGTTAGGTTTGTGGTTAGGTTAAGGGTTAAGGGTTAGGGGTTAAGGTTAGGGTTAGGTTTGTGGTTAGGTTAAGGGTTAAGGGTTAGGGGTTAAGGTTAGGGTTAGGTTTGTGGTTAGGTTAAGGGTTAAGGGTTAGGGGTTAAGGTTAGGGTTAGTTTTGTGGTTAGGTTAAGGGTTAAGGTTAGGGTTAGGTTTGTGGTTAGGATAAGGGTTAAGGGTTAGGGGTTAAGGTTAGGTTTAGGTTTGTGGTTAGGTTAAGGGTTAAGGTTAGGGTTAGGTTTGTGGTTATGATAAGGGTTAGGGTTAGGGTTCAGTTTGTGGTTAGGATAAGCGTTAAGGTTAGGGTTAGGGTTAGGGTTAGGTTTGTGGTTATGGTTAGGTTTGTGGTTAGGATAAGGGTTAAGGTTAGGGTTAGGGTTAGGGTTAGGGTTAGGTTTGTGGTTAGGGTTAGGTTTGTGGTTGGGATAAGGCTTAAGGTTAGGGTTAGGGTTAGGGTTAGGGTTAGGGTTAGGGTTAGGTTTGTGGTTAGGGTTAGGTTTGTGGTTAGGATAAGGCTTAAGGTTTGGGTTAGTAGATGCTTCGTTGAATTGTAACTGTAGATAGTCTGTAGAGCTTCTACAGTTGGACTGTTCAAATAATATACCTGCTGTAAAGTGTGATAAGATTTGTTTTGATTTGATTTTACATATGAGGAATGGGTGGAGTGCTGAAACAAAAGGCAGCCGAACAGATCAAACAGAGGAGAGCAGGGTACATAGGAGAGCAGGGTACATAGGAGAGGATTGCAGAGGAGAGCACGGTACATAGGAGAGCATGGTACATATGAGAGCAGGGTACATAGGAGAGGATTGCAGAGGAGAGCACGGTACATAGGAGAGCATGGTACATATGCTAGCAGGGTACATATGAGAGCAGGGTACATAGTGTCACTAGCCTCTGTATGGATTAAGGCGGTCTGTCTGGCTACAGGTGATCCATGCTCATCTACCTGATTTATCTATCTCATTTAAATTGCAAAATAGATCAGCCGGATAATAAAATAAGGGGTTGTCTCATCTCAGCCATTCCTGGACACTCATCTGTCTAGGAGAGAGGGAGAGAGAAAGAAAGAGAGGAGAGAGCGAGAGTGGGACAGAGAGAGAGAGAGGGAGAGAGAAAGAAAGAGAGGAGAGAGCGAGAGTGGGACAGAGAGAGAGAGGGAGAGAGAGAGAAAGAGAGGAGAGAGCGAGAGTGGGACAGAGAGAGAGAGGGAGAGAGAAAGAAAGAGAGGAGAGAGCGAGAGTGGGACAGAGAGAGAGAGGGAGAGAGAAAGAAAGAGAGGAGAGAGCGAGAGTGGGACAGAGAGAGAGAGGGAGAGAGAAAGAGAAGGAGAGGAGAGACAGCGAGAGAGAGACAGAGAAATACGGTGGGGGTTGGGGTATAGAGTGTGCTGGATGAGGATAGGAGATACACAGTACATGCGTCCCTCTGCCGAAGGTTGTGTAGCAGGACGAGCCTCTCCTGTCTCCTCCTAAAGTTCTGTACATGGATGACCCTCTCCTGTCTCCTCACTCCCTCAGACAATGACTGTCGGGGGATATTTACAGGGGGAAATCCCTAAACGTGGATAACATTCAATCTCCTGTCTCCCGCTCTTGTGTGTGTTGTGTGTGTGTGTGTGTGTGTGTGTGTGTGTGTTTTTGTGTTTGTGTGTGTGTTTGTGTGTGTGTGTGTGTGTGTGTGTGTTTGACTGAATCAGAACACATACCTCTATAATTTATTATATGTCTCTCTCTGTTGTCTTTGATCTATTTAAAGATTCTCCTAGAGGAACTCCGACTGAGCCGGTGTCTCCCACGTTCTAGTCTCCCCTCTCCTCCCGCTCTCTGCAACAACAACGGTCCCCAGTCCACTAAGTCAATAATAGCCAGAGCTAAACGAAGCCACTGAATCAATGAAGTTGACGCTGTGTTGGTCCTCTATATGTTTCCACCCAGCTCCCCAAGGTGAGCTATAGTCTTCCTCTATGCTCTCCTGGCATTCCACTTGCATTCCCTACTGCTACTTCTATACCCCCAACGGGGTAGCTACCTACATATATCCTCTATACCCCCAATGGGGTAGCTACCTGCTTCTATCCTCTATACCCCCAATGGGGTAGCTACCTACTTCTATCCTCTATACCCCCAATGGGGTAGCTACCTGCTTCTATCCTCTATACCCCCAATCGGGTAGCTACCTACTTCTAACCTCTATACCCCCAATGGGGTAGCTACCTACTTCTATCCTCTACAACCCCAATGGGGTAGCTACCTGCTTCTTGCTAGCCAACATAATCAACATCCACACAGCTCCTCCAGTCCTCACAGTAGCAAGACACTATATACTGTGTATATATATATATATATATATATATATATATATATATATATATATATATATATATATATATATATATATACAGTATATAGTGTCTTGCTGCTGAATGCTGAATACAACAGGTGTAGACCATAACATGAAATGCTGAATACAACAGGTGTAGACCATAACATGAAATGCTGAATACAACAGGTGTAGACCATAACATGAAATGCTGAATACAACAGGTGTAGACCATAACATGAAATGCTGAAAACAACAGGTGTAGACCATAACATGAAATGCTTACAAGCCCTTAAAAAAGTAAAACAATAAATTAACCATAATGAGGCTAAATACAGTGGGTACCAGTATGAGTCAATGTGGGGGGGGGGGGGGGGGGGTGCAGGTTAGTCGAGATCATTTGTAAAGTGACTATGCATAGATAACAAACAGCGAATAGGGGGTGGTTCAATGTAAATAGTCCGGTGGCCATTTTATTAATTGTTCAGCAGTCTTATGTCTTGGGGGTAGAAGCTGTTAAGGACAGTCTATGACTAGGGTGGCTGAAGTCTTTGACAATTTTTAGGGCCTTCCTCTGACAATGCCTGGTCTAGAGGTCCTAGATGGCAGGAATGGCAGGAAGCTTGGCCCCAGTGATGTACTGGGCCGTACACACTACCCTCTGTAGTGCCTTACGGTCAGATGCCGAGCAGTTGCAAACGTACAGTCAATAACACAATAGAAAATATGTATACAGTGTGTGCAAATTAAGTAAGGAGGTAAGGCAATAAATATGCCATAGTGGCAAAGTAATTACAATTGAGTTGTCACGAATTCTCTCCTTGTTTGGCGGTCGACGTCACCGGCCTTCTAGCCATCACTGATCCATCTTTTCATTTTCCATTGTTTTTGTCTTGTCTTCCTTCACACCTGGTTCCAATCCCATCAATAATATGTTGTGTATTTAACCCTCTGTTTCCGACCTCATGTCCTTGTCGGAGATTGTTTGTTTGTTGTGTGATTATGCACGTATTATTTTGGTGTGCGACGGGTTTTGTACACACTATTCTTATTTTGTACATTTTGGTAATTGGAGTTGTATCAGATTTGATTAAACAACTCCGTTTTTACCAAGTTCGTTCTCCTGCGCCTGACTTCCCTGCCACCAACACGCACACATTACACGGTTAGATGTTAGATGCTGGGGGGGTAATCAATTCACATATAGTGTCCAGGGCTCAGCTCAGGAGCTGAAGAGGGGGTCTATAACAAGCGGCAACAGTGAGTGACTGGTTTCTGGAGAGGTGGATTTTTTAAAGTAGAAGCTCGAACTGTTTGGGCATAGACCTGGATAGCATGACAGAACTCTGCAGGATATCTCAACAGTAGATTGCAACTCCACCCCATTTAGCAGTTCTATCTTGACGGAAAATGTTGTAATTGGGGATAGAAATGTCAGTATTTTGGGTGGCCTTCCTAAGCCAGGATTCAGACATGGCTAGGACATCAGGGTTGGGCTTCTGAAGTTAACATGCATGAACCCAAGGATTTTCCGGTTCCAGAAGTCATGAGGTGAGCAGGTGTTTGGCACACCTGCTCACCTCCACACCTGCTCACCTCTACACCTGTCCACCTCCACACCTCCACACCTCCACACCTGCTCACCTCCACACCTGCTCACCTCCACACTTCCACACCTGCTCACCTCCACACCTGCTCACCTCCACACCTGCTCACCTCCACACCTGCTCACCTGCTTCCTGTGTCATTTTGTTTCTGAAGTCCCCGTTGTCTAGAACGCACCAAAAGTAATATGTTTCGGCTGTGTTATACTGCATACTTTTTACTAAACTGTACATTCTAAGTAGTACGTAGAGCTATAGTACATACACAGTAGTACACAGTATGCAGTTGAAGTAAGTGGCAAGCCAGATTTGGGACACGGCCACTGTCTTGGGTAATTTGCTTTTGTGAGTAAAAAAAAAAAAAGTAATTCAGTGACACAGGGAGGTGTCATATTACCTAGTGGTTTGGAAATAACAACGTGTCAATAATTTCATTAGCATATTCAAACATGGACATACCTATGTCAATTACATGGTTTTCCCCAGAGACATATATCTAGAGAACGGACTCCGTGATAGGACTCCGTGTAAGGAGTTTATCCATTCATGACAAGAATTTTAAACATTGTACATTGTTTAAAATTCATAATATTTCCCACCAGGAGGTTCATGTAATACCCTGATGCTGGGAACAAAATCCTTGAACTAGAATAACTAAATATTAAAATACACAATACCCTGATCACCAATACCGCCAATACCTCACTGAGTTAAGCATTAGAGAGATGGAATGGGAGAGAGAGAGAGAGAAAGAGAGAGAGAGAGAAGGAAGGAATGAGAGAGAGAGATAGAAAGGGGGGAGAGGGAGAGAGAGGGCGAGAAGGAAAGATGGAGAGAGGGGAGAGAGATAGAGAGAGGGGGGAAGAGGGAGAGAGGGGTAGAGAAGGAAAGAGGGAGAGAGGGGAGAGAGAGACGGGGGGAGAGAGAGGGAGTACATTGTACATTGTTAAAACACTGTATATATATATAATATGACATTTGTAATGTCTTTATTGTTTTGAAACTTCTGTATGTGTAATGTTTACTGTTAATTTTTAATGTTTATTTCACTTTATATATTCACTTTATATATTATCTACCTCACTTGCTTTGGCAATGTTAACACGTTTCCCATGCCAATAAAGCCCTTGAATTGAATTTAATTGGATTGAGAGAGAGAGGGGGGGGGAGAGAGAGAGAGAGAGAGAGAGAGAGAGAGAGAGACAGAGAGAGAGAGACAGAGAGAGAGAGAGACAGAGAGAGAGACAGAGAGAGAGAGAGAGAGAGAGAGAGACAGAGAGAGAGAGAGAGAGAGAGAGAGAGGGAGAGAGGGGGAGAGAGGGAGAGAACTGTCAGGACCAGAGAGGATATCAGCAGCTTAACAGAGATCACACACAGAAGCATAGGGACCAGGACCTGCTGAGTGTGTGTGTGTGTGTGTGTGTGTGTGTGTGTGTGTGTGTGTGTCAGAGGACGTTAGGTCATATCCGTTTCTGAAAATGTATCTCATTGTTGACTGTAAATACACAGTGTTTGTTTTCACTGATGTATCAGAAACAACCTCGCTGGATACAAATAGACTTTCAATGTGTCTCTGGGAGTGTATTCAGGTTTGACTCGCAGGCAAGCAGATATACACACACACACACACACACACACACACACACACAGACACACACACACACACACACACACACACACACACAAGCATGCAAACACAGTGGCAAAGATAGACAATTATTCTCTATTATGGATATTAAAAAACATAGTTTTCATCTTTTAACCACATAGATGAAGATGCTAGGAAATGTAGTCTCAAGGAGCATTTCCTCTGTGTGTGTGTGTGTGTGTGTGTGTGTGTGTGTGTGTGTGTGTGGTGTGTGTGTGTGTGTGTCTTCTCTCTGTCCTCCATCTAGCCCGTCTTCTCTCTGTCCTCCATCTAGCCCGTCTTCTCTCTGTCCTCCATCTAGCCCGTCTTCTCTCTGTCCTCCATCTAGCCCGTCTTCTCTCTGTCCTCCATCTAGCCCGTCTTCTCTCTGTCCTCCATCTAGCCCGTCTTCTCTCTGTCATCCATCTAACCCGTCTTCTCTCTGTCCTCCATCTAGCCCGTCTTCTCTCTGTCCTCCATCTAGCCCGTCTTCTCTCTGTCCTCCATCTAGCCCGTCTTCTCTCTGTCCTCCATCTAGCCCGTCTTCTCTCTGTCCTCCATCTAGCCCGTCTTCTCTCTGTCATCCATCTAACCCGTCTTCTCTCTGTCCTCCATCTAGCCCGTCTTCTCTCTGTCCTCCATCTAGCCCGTCTTCTCTCTGTCATCCATCTAACCCGTCTTCTCTCTGTCCTCCATCTAGCCCGTCTTCTCTCTGTCCTCCATCTAGCCCGTCTTCTCTCTGTCCTCCATCTAGCCCGTCTTCTCTCTGTCCTCCATCTAGCCCGTCATCTCTCTGTCATCCATCTAACCCGTCTTCTCTCTGTCCACCATCTAGCCCGTCTTCTCTCTGTCCTCCATCTAACCCGTCTTCTCTCTGTCCTCCATCTAGCCCGTCTTCTCTCTGTCCTCCATCTAGCCCGTCTTCTCACTGTCCTCCATCTAGCCCGTCTTCTCTCTGTCATCCATCTAACCCGTCTTCTCTCTGTCCTCCATCTAGCCCGTCTTCTCTCTGTCCTCCATCTAGCCCGTCTTCTCTCTGTCCTCCATCTAACCCGTCTTCTCTCTGTCCTCCATCTAGCCCGTCTTCTCTCTGTCCTCCATCTAGCCCGTCTTCTCTCTGTCCTCCATCTAGCCCGTCTTCTCTCTGTGATCCATCTAGCCCGTCTTCTCTCTGTCCTTCATCTAGCCCGTCTTCTCTCTGTCCTCCATCTAGCCCGTCTTCTCTCTGTCCTCCATCTAACCCGTCTTCTCTCTGTCCTCCATCTAGCCCGTCTTCTCTCTGTCCTCCATCTAGCCCGTCTTCTCTCTGTCCTCCATCTAGCCCGTCTTCTCTCTGTGATCCATCTAGCCCGTCTTCTCTCTGTGATCCATCTAGCCCGTCTTCTCTCTGTCCTCCATCTAGCCCGTCTTCTCTCTGTCCTCCATCTAGCCCGTCTTCTCTCTGTCATCCATCTAACCCGTCTTCTCTCTGTCCTCCATCTAGCCCGTCTTCTCTCTGTCCTCCATCTAGCCCGTCTTCTCTCTGTCCTCCATCTAGCCCGTCTTCTCTCTGTCCTCCATCTAACCCGTCTTCTCTCTGTCCTCCATCTAGCCCGTCTTCTCTCTGTCCTCCATCTAGCCCGTCTTCTCTCTGTCCTCCATCTAGCCCGTCTTCTCTCTGTGATCCATCTAGCCCGTCTTCTCTCTGTCCTCCATCTAGCCCGTCTTCTCTCTGTCCTCCATCTAGCCCGTCTTCTCTCTGTCCTCCATCTAACCTCGTTCTTCTCTTGAATAAAAACAATGATTTTGTTACTTTGTTGCAGTTGTACAGTTTCAGTCATTGGACTTTGAATTATATTCTCTCTTGTTTCCAATGAGCAGCCCTTCGATACCATGTATGTATTTATAGAAGTGAATCAGCCCTCCCTATATTTAATTATATTCTCTCTTGTTTCCAATGAGCAGCCCTTCGATACCATGTATGTATTTATAGAAGTGAATCAGCCCTCCCTATATTTAATTATATTCTCTCTTGTTTCCAATGAGCAGCCCTTCGATACCATGTATGTATTTATAGAAGTGAATCAGCCCTCCCTATATTTAATTATATTCTCTCTTGTTTCCAATGAGCAGCCCTTCGATACCATGTATGTATTTATAGAAGTGAATCAGCCCTCCCTATATTTAATTATATTCTCTCTTGTTTCCAATGAGCAGCCCTTCGATACCATGTATGTATTTATAGAAGTGAATCAGCCCTCCCTATATTTAATTATATTCTCTCTTGTTTCCAATGAGCAGCCCTTCGATACCATGGATTAATTTATAGAAGTGAATCAGCCCTCCCTATATTTAATTATATTCTCTCTTGTTTCCAATGAGCAGCCCTTCGATACCATGTATGTATTTATAGAAGTGAATCAGCCCTCCCTATATTTAATTATATTCTCTCTTGTTTCCAATGAGCAGCCCTTCGATACCATGTATGTATTTATAGAAGTGAATCAGCCCTCCCTATATTTAATTATATTCTCTCTTGTTTCCAATGAGCAGCCCTTCGATACCATGTATGTATTTATAGAAGTGAATCAGCCCTCCCTATATTTAATTATATTCTCTCTTGTTTCCAATGAGCAGCCCTTCGATACCCCTCTAGTGGTGTGGGGGCTGTGCTTTGGCAAAGTGGGTGGGGTTATATCCTTCCTGTTTGGCCCTGTCCGGGGGTGTCCTCGGATGGGGCCACAGTGTCTCCTGACCCCTCCTGTCTCAGCCTCCAGTATTTATTCTGCAGTAGTTTATGTGTCGGGGGGGCTAGGGTCAGTTTGTTATCTGGAGCACTTCTCCTGTCCTATTCGGTGTCCTGTGTGAATCTAAGTGTGCGTTCTCTAATTCTCTCCTTCTTTCTTTCTCTCTCTCGGAGGACCTGAGCCCTAGGACCATGCCCCAGGACTACCTGACATGATGACTCCTTGCTGCTGCTCCAGTTTCAACTGTTCTGACTTATTATTATTCGACCATGCTGGTCATTTATGAACATTTGAACATCTTGGCCATGTTCTGTTATAAACTCCACCCGGCACAGCCAGAAGAGGACTGGCCATCCCACATATGCTCTCTCTAATTCTCTCTTTCTTTCTCTCTATCGGAGAACCTGAGCCCTAGGACCATGCCCCAGGAATACCTGACATGATGACTCCTTGCTGTCCCCAGTCCACCTGACCGTGCTGCTGCTCCAGTTTCAACTGTTCTGCCTTATTATTATTCGACCATGCTGGTCATTTATGAACATTTGAACATCTTGGCCATGTTCTGTTATAATCTCCACCCGGCACAGCCAGAAGAGGACTGGCCACCCCTCATAGCCTGGTTCCTCTCTAGGTTTCTTCCTAGGTTTTGGTCTTTCTAGGGAGTTTTTCCTAGCCACTGTGCTTCTACACCTGCATTGCTTGCTGTTTGGGGTTTTAGGCTGGGTTTCTGTACAGCACTTTGAGATATCAGCTGATGTACGAAGGGCTATATAAATAAATTTGATTTGATTTGATTTGAAATTTGATTTGATTTGATACCATGTATGTATTTATAGAAGTGAATCAGCCATCCGTCGATATTTTATTTTCTTCTAAATTGTCCAACCTGATCTATAATCTGTCTTTCATATTGGCAGACAAAGCCCTAGCAGAGACTCGTTATTAAAAACCGTATCTTACTCTGGGCCCTTTCACCAGAGATACACAGCGACAGAGACCGAGAACGAGAACGAGACCGAGACAGAGTTTAGGGAATACAACACGGCACAGACACCACCTGTCTAATCCAACCAATATTATTGTCTGATTAAAATTATTCAAATATGAAAACCATGGGATAGTGTACGTGAGAGAAAGAGAGAGAGAAAGAGCGAGAGAGGTGGAGAGCAGTAGAGAAAGCACAGGGTGGTTTGAAAGAGAGACTGTGGGGTTATAGAAGAACGGACAGGGGAGAGAGATAGAGAAGGAAAGGGAGCTGTGAGACCATCACTGATCTGATCTGATCATATCCGTCTCCCTCTCTCCTCATTGTGAAATGACATGCTGCTACTGCCGCATCCACCTTCCTCTCTCTCTCGCTCTCTCCCCTTTACTCTCTGTCCTGATCTGTTTCTCCCCTTCTCCCTGTCCCTCCTCTAATTCTCTCTCTCCCTCTCTGTCTCTACTCTCCTTTCTCTGTCCTAATCTCTCTCTTCCCATTTCCTTGTCTCCTCTGTCCTCTCCCCATTTCCTTGTCTCCTATCCCCTCTGTTCTCTCCCCCTCTTCTACTATTCTTAATGTCCTCTTCCCCTCCTCTCCTATCCCCTCTGTCCTCTCTCCCTCCTCTCGATCCCCTCTGTCCTCTCCTATCCCCTCTGTCCTCTCCCCCTCTTGTTTCCTTCTTAACTCCCACTTAGCCTATGCACTCCTCTCTCTTTCAATCTCTCGCTCTCATCTCTTCTGACCTTTTTCTACCGACCGCCATCACTTTATCACCTCTCTCTGTTTCTGGGAGGGATGTCATGGGAGCAGAGCTGAGGCTAGGTAGAGATAGATGACAGACAGATAAAGGGTGATAGTCAGACAGACAGACAGACAGACAGACAGACAGACAGACAGACAGACAGACAGACAGACAGACAGACAGACAGACAGACAGACAGACAGACAGACAGACAGACAGACAGACAGACAGACAGACAGACAGACAGACAGACAGAGGATCCAGCGTACAAGAGAATAGTGAGGCGCTGGACAGAGTAGCCAGACTCAATGCTGCAGATCTGTTTGAGAACACTGATTGGAATATTTACTAAGATTCATCCACCCTGCACTCATCCATCCACATTGAAGACTATACATCGTCAGTCACAGGCTTCATCAGGGAATGTGTTGATGATATTTGTACCCACAATAATAATCCAGACATACCCCAACCAAAAACCTTGGATGAAAGGAGAAATCCGTACAATGCTGAGATCCCGTACTGCAGCATTCAATGTCAGCAGATTGAAACCCTGATGACTCGGTGGCACGCAATGCCTAAAAGGCAAGCAGGTACGACCGCCGCAAATCCATTAGCAAAAAATACAATACAGGCTTAATAAAATAAAATAAATTAGTATTTGTCACATGTGCCGAATACAGGTGTAGAACAGGTTCACCTTACAGTGAAATGCTTACTTACAAGCTCTTTAACCAACGATGCAGTTTTAAGAAAAAAAAGAAGAAAACAAGAGTAAACAAATAATTAAAGAGCAGCAGTAAATAACAATAGCAGAGTTATATACAGGGGTACCGGTACAGAGTCAATGTGTCAATGTGCGGGGGGCACCGGTGTCGAGGTAATTGAGATGATGTACATGCAGGTACGGTTGTTCATTGGCTATGCACAGATAATAACAGAGAGCAGTAGCAGCATATGGGGGGAGGGGGGGGGGGGTGCAAATAGTCTGGGCAGCCTTTTGAATAGCTGTTCAGGAGTCTTATTTTTTGGGGGTAGAAGCTGGAGCTAGACTCCGGTACCGCTTGCCGTGTGATTTTTAGGGCCTTCCTCTGACACTGCCTGGTTTAGAGGTCCTGGATGGCAGGAAGCTTGGCCCCGGTGATGTACTGGGCCTCTGTGGTGCCTTGCGGTCGGAGACCGAGCAGTTGCCGTAAGGTGTTTATTTAATCTGTTTTTTTAAATCAGTTACCTGATGTGGAATAGAGTTCCATGTTGTCATGGCTATATGTAGTACTGTGGAATAGAGTTCCATGTAGTCACGGCTCTATGTAGTACTGTGGAATAGAGTTCCATGTTGTCATGTCTCTATGTAGTACTGTGGAATAGAGTTCCATGTAGTCATGGCTCTATGTAGTACTGTGGAATAGAGTTCCATGTAGTCATGGCTCTATGTAGTACTGTGGAATAGAGTTCCATGTAGTCATGGCTCTATGTAGTACTGTGCGCCTCCCATAGTCTGTTCTGGACTTGGGGACTGTGAAGAGACCTCTGGTGGCATGTCTTGTGGGATATGCATGGGTGTCCGAGCTGTTGGCCAGTAGTTTAGACAGACAGCTCTGTGCATTCAAAGTGTCAATACCGCTCATAATTAAAAGTAGCGATGAAGTCAATCTCTCCTCCACTTTGAGCCAGGAGAGACTGACATGCATAATATTAGCTGTCTGTGTACATCCAAGGGCCAGTGGTGCTGCCCTGTTCTGAGACAATTGCAATTTTCCTAAGTCCTTTTCTTGTGACACCTGACCACACAACTGAACAGTAGTCAAGGTGCGACAAAACTAGGGCCTGTAGGGCCTGCCTTGTTGATAGTGTTGTTAAGAAGGTAGAAACTAGGGCCTGTAGGACCTGCCTTGTTGATAGTGTTGTTAAGAAGGTAGAGACTAGGGCCTGTAGGACCTGCCTTGTTGATAGTGCTGTTAAGAAGGTAGGAACTAGGGCTTGTAGGACCTGCCTTGTTGATAGTGTTGTTAAGAAGGTAGAAACTAGGGCCTGTAGGGCCTGCCTTGTTGATAGTGTTGTTAAGAAGGTAGAGACTAGGGCCTGTAGGACCTGCCTTGTTGATAGTGCTGTTAAGAAGGTAGGAACTAGGGCTTGTAGGACCTGCCTTGTTGATAGTGTTGTTAAGAAGGTAGAAACTAGGGCCTGTAGGACCTGCCTTGTTGATAGTGTTGTTATGAAGGTAGAAACTAGGGCCTGTAGGACCTGCCTTGTTGATAGTGTTGTTAAGAAGGTAGAAACTAGGGCCTGTAGGACCTGCCTTGTTGATAGTGTTGTTATGAAGGTAGAAACTAGGGCATGTAGGACCTGCCTTGTTGATAGTGTTGTTAAGGTAGAAACTAGGGCCTGTAGGACCTGCCTTGTTGATAGTGTTGTTAAGAAGGTAGAAACTAGGGCCTGTAGGACCTGCCTTGTTGATAGTGATGTTAAGAAGGTAGAAATTAGGGCCTGTAGGACCTGCCTTGTTGATAGTGTTGTTAAGAAGGTAGAAACTAGGGCCTGTAGGACCTGCCTTGTTGATAGTGTTGTTAAGAAGGTAGAAATTAGGGCCTGTAGGACCTGCCTTGTTGATAGAGTTGTTAATAAGAAGGTAGAAACTAGGGCCTGAAGGACCTGCCTTGTTGATAGTGCTGTTAAGAAGGTAGAAACTAGGGCCTGTAGGACCTTCCTTGTTGATAGTGTTGTTAAGAAGGTAGAAACTAGGGCCTGTAGGACCTGCCTTGTTGATAGTGTTGTTTAGAAGGTAGAAACTAGGGCCTGTAGGACCTGCCATGTTGATAATGTTGTTAAGAAGGCAGAGCATCGCTTTATTATAGACAGACTTCTCCCCATCTTAGCTACTACTGCATCAATATGTTTTGACCATTACAGTTTACAATCTAGTGTTACTCCAAACAGTTTAGTCATCTCAACGTGCTCAATATCCACATTATTTATAGACAGAAAGATAATCGTAGACCTCCACAAGTCTGGTTCATCCTTGGGATTTCCAAACACCTGAAGGTACCACGTTCATATGTACAAACAGTAGTACGCAAGTATAAACACCATGGGACCACGCAGCCATCATACCGCTCAGGAAGGAGACGCATTCTGTCTCCCAGAGATGAACGTACAATGGCGCGAAAAGTGCAAATCAATCCCAGAACAACAGCAAAGGACCTTGTGAAGATGCTGGAGGAAACTGGTACAAAAGTATCTATATGCACAGTAAAACGAGTCCTATATCGACATAACCTGAAAGGCCGCTCAGCAAGGAAGAAGCCACTGCTCCAAAACCGCCATAAAAAAGACCAGACTACGGTTTGCAACTGCACATGGGGACAAAGAGCATACTTTTTGGAGAAATGTCCTCTGGTCTGATGAAACAATAATAGTACTGTTTGGCCATAATGACTATCGTTATGTTTGGAGGAAAAAGGGGTAGGCTTGCAAGCCAAAGAACACCATCCCAAACGTGAAGCACGGGGTTGGCAGCATCATGTTGTGGGGGTGCTTCACAAAATAGATGGCATCATGAGGTAGGACAATTATGTGGATATATTGAAGCAACATCTCAAGACATCAGTCAGGAAGTTAAAGCTTGGTCGCAAATGGTTCTTCCAAATAGACAATGACCCCAAGAATACTTCCAACATTGTTGCAAAATGGCTTAAGGACAACAAAGTCAAGGTACTGGAGTGGCCATCACAAAGCCCTGACCTCTATCCCATAAAAAAATTGTGGGCAGAACTGAAAAAGCGTGTGTGCAAGCAAGGAGACCTATAAATCTGACTCAGTTGCACCAGGTCTGTCAGGAGAAAAGGGCCAACATTCACCCAACTTATTGTGGGAAGCTTGTGGAAGGCTATCTGAAATGTTTGACCCAAGTTAAGCAATTTAAAGGCAATTCTACCAAATACTAATTGAGTGTATGTAAACGTCTGACCCACTGGGAATGTTATGAAAGAAATAAAAGCTGTAATAAATCACTCTCTACTATTGTTCTGACATTTCATATTCTTAAAATAAAGTGGTGATCCTAACAGACCTAAGACAATGACTTTTACCTGGATTCAATGTCAGGAATGGTGAGAAACTGAGTTTAAATGAGATGTATGTTTAAATGTGGTGGAAGTGGTGTTGCAGGGCCAGTAGGAGGCACTCTTTCCTCTGGTCTAAAATTATCCCAATGCCCCAGGGCTGCGATTGGGGACACTGCCCTGTGTAGCGTGCCGTCTTTCGGATGGGACATTAAACAGGTGTCCTGACTCTCTGAGGTCATTAAAGATCCCATGGCACTTATTGTAAGAGTAGGGGTGTTAACCCCGGTGTCCTGGCTAAATTCCCAATCTGGCCCTCAAACTATCATGGTCATCTAATAATCCCCAGTTTACAACTGGCTCATTCATCCCCCTCCTCTCCCCTGTAACTATTCCCCAGGTAGTTGCTCTAAATGAGAATGTGTTCTCAGTCAACTTACCTGGTAAAATAACAGATAAATAAAAATATAAAAAAATACTATTTTTTGTATGTAAACTCCCGACTTCAACTGTGTCTACTGGTTATACAGTACCTTATGGAATTGTCATAGTTTCTCTTCATAGTCGCTGATTTAACAGAGACTATTCATCTTCAATCAATGTAGGGGAGAGTGGGGTAAGTGGGGACCCCCATGTTCATATACAACAAAAAAAAATGTATAATTTTACCAAAAATGTAGGAAGAGGTCATCATTTCATGGAAAAAGTAGTAAGCAAGTTAGTTTCGAAAAGTGATTTTCGCAAAGTCAAATTAATGTAGAATGTTAGAGGCTTCATGATGCTTTTATCTAAACCAAAGAAAATCAAAATCATTTCAATATGACGTCCTAAACCTTCCATGAAAGTTCATCATAGGAGCTGTGTGGGATAATGTAGTCTAAATGTTCATCATAGGAGCTGTGTGGGATAATGTAGTCTAAATGTTTGCCTTTGCCTGGAAGTTCATCATAGGAGCTGTGTGGGATAATGTAGTCTAAATGTTCATCATAGGAGCTGTGTGGGATAATGTAGTCTAAATGTTCATCATAGGAGCTGTGTGGGATAATGTAGTCTAAATGTTCATCATAGGAGCTGTGTGGGATAATGTAGTCTAAATGTTTGCCTTTGCCTGGAAGTTCATCATAGGAGCTGTGTGGGATATTATAGTCTAACTGTTTGCCTTTGCCTGGAAGTTCATCATAGGAGCTGTGTGGGATAATGTAGTCTAAATGTTCATCATAGGAGCTGTGTGGGATAATGTAGTCTAAATGTTCATCATAGGAGCTGTGTGGGATAATGTAGTCTAAATGTTTGCCTTTGCCTGGAAGTTCATCATAGGAGCTGTGTGGGATATTATAGTCTAACTGTTTGCCTTTGCCTGGAAGTTCATCATAGGAGCTGTGTGGGATATTATAGTCTAACTGTTTGCCTTTGCCTGGAAGTTCATCATAGGAGCTGTGTGGGATATTATAGTCTAACTGTTTGCCTTTGCCTGGAAGTTCATCATAGGAGCTGTGTGGGATATTATAGTCTAACTGTTTGCCTTTGCCTGGAAGTTCATCATAGGAGCTGTGTGGGATATTATAGTCTAACTGTTTGCCTTTGCCTGGAAGTTCATCATAGGAGATGTGTGGGATATTATAGTCTAACTGTTTGCCTTTGCCTGGAAGTTCATCATAGGAGCTGTGTGGGATATTATAGTCTAACTGTTTGCCTTTGCCTGGAAGTTCATCATAGGAGCTGTGTGGGATATTATAGTCTAACTGTTTGCCTTAGCCTGGAAGTTCATCATAGGAGCTGTGTGGGATATTATAGTCTAACTGTTTGCCTTTGCCTGGAAGTTCATCATAGGAGCTGTGTGGGATATTATAGTCTAACTGTTTGCCTTTGCCTGGAAGTTCATCATAGGAGCTGTGTGGGATATTATAGTCTAACTGTTTGCCTTTGCCTGGAAGTTCATCATAGGAGCTGTGTGGGATATTATAGTCTAACTGTTTGCCTTTGCCTGGAAGTTCATCATAGGAGCTGTGTGGGATATTATAGTCTAACTGTTTGCCTTTGCCTGGAAGTTCATCATAGGAGCTGTGTGGGATATTATAGTCTAACTGTTTGCCTTTGCCTGGAAGTTCATCATAGGAGCTGTGTGGGATATTATAGTCTAACTGTTTGCCTTTGCCTGGAAGTTCATCATAGGAGCTGTGTGGGATATTATAGTCTAACTGTTTGCCTTTGCCTGGAAGTTCATCATAGGAGCTGTGTGGGATAATGTAGTCTAAATGTTCATCATAGGAGCTGTGTGGGATAATGTAGTCTAAATGTTCATCATAGGAGCTGTGTGGGATAATGTAGTCTAAATGTTCATCATAGGAGCTGTGTGGGATAATGTAGTCTAAATGTTCATCATAGGAGCTGTGTGAGAAAATATAGTCTAAATGTTTGCCTTTGCCTGGAAGTTGAGCCAATGGCAAGTGGAGCAAATTGAAGAGAGTTTTCTTCCCAGTAGTAATGCAAAGCATTATGGGATATGAGGTAACAACAGGAACTATGTTAAAAAGTGTTAAAATAAAGTAGAAAGTGTTTGTTAAGGCTGTGTTAAAAGTTACTTAAAATTATTATAAGACATAAAAGCAATTGAGATTGTTTTTTAATCATGTTTGAAAAATAGAAATAGACATGGTTTTTAAAAGGTAGTGGTAAAATTTCATTCAGTACAGACATTTGTAGGAGGCTTTAACACACCTTGTCCTGCAGCTCAACTCACCCTGTAAGTTGTGTCATGAGACCACTAGTTCATGACAAGCTTTGTTTTCAAAACTGTACTGTTGACATGAATTCTGATTATTTCCAGGGATACAAATATTATATTTCCCTTGACGGAGTGTTACTGAATGTTTAAAAACCTCAACTCTTCCCTATGTTTTCACCTTACCCCACTCTTCCCTATGTTTTCAACTTACCCCACCCTCCCCTATGTTTTCAACTTACCCCACTCTTCCCTATGTTTTCACCTTACCCCACCCTTCCCTATGTTTTCAACTTACCCCACTCTTCCCTATGTTTTCACCTTACCCCACCCTCCCCTATGTTTTCAACTTACCCCACTCTTCCCTATGTTTTCACCTTACCCCACTCTTCCCTATGTTTTCACCTTACCCCACCCTTCCCTATGTTTTCAACTTACCCCACTCTTCCCTATGTTTTCACCTTACCCCACCCTCCCCTATGTTTTCAACTTACCCCACTCTTCCCTTTGTTTTGACCTTACCCCACTCTTCCCTATGTTTTGACCTTACCCCACTCTTCCCTATGTTTTCAACTTACCCCACTCTTCCCTATGTTTTCAACTTACCCCACTCTTCCCTATGTTTTCACCTTACCCCACCCTCCCCTATGTTTTCACCTTACCCCACTCTTCCCTATGTTTTCACCTTACCCCACCCTCCCCTATGTTTTCAACTTACCCCACTCTTCCCTTTGTTTTGACCTTACCCCACTCTTCCCTATGTTTTCAATCTTCAGTAAACAAAAGCTTGTATATATACATATTCCACATGAAATGACTTTACTTTACTTTACTCTCAGGAAGATAGAATAGCCTACAGTAATATCTTTGTACTGATAATGCTGCTGGCTGTGCTTTCAGATATAAGTCCCCGACGCCCAATACAAATCAGCAACAACTTCCTGCATTCACTCCACACTTAGACCAGAGCCTGAACAAGAGCATTTACCACCGGATGCTCCAATATGCACTCTATTTTCCTTTGAACAGAATGATGGTGTGTGTGTGTGTGTGTGTGTGTGTGTGTGTGTGTGTGTGTGTGTGTGTGTGTGTGTGTGTGTGTGTGTGTGTGTGTGTGTGTGTGTGTGTGTGTGTGTGTTTGCTTGCCTGCCCGCTGGTACAGCTGAAATCAATCATTTAGCAGCTCAACACAGAAGACAGATAACTGTAATAAAAGGCTATGAACATCACGTATAATAGCAGGCAGACCAAAACACAATACCTTAAGCTTCAGTGACAGACCAGTCATCATGATGTACTGTTCCTCATAAAACATATCTATTCTGTTAGACCAGAGGTGAGTTAAACAAGTCTTCCATTTGCTGCAAATATTAAACCTTTATTTTTTTCTACATGAAAGTCATACTGTGACGAGGTTGTCTTTTTCAGATGAGACCTGCATAAATACATCGAACATACATACCACATTACAAAACGTATTACGAATACCAGACACATTTATCAACATAGGAGTCTCCGATCCTTACTCTGAACTGACCAAGAGGGACCAGAAAATCACATTTCAGAGAGCTGTGTACGTTGTTCCACATAAAGGACACACAAAAAAAAACAGCTTTACCCAACTCTGTGGAGACTGAATGGGCCTTCAGTGTTATCCAAGCCTGAGGCTGGGTTTGGTCATTTGTAAGTCCAAATTGAATTAATGATGATAGATACGTAGGAAGTTTCTGCATGAGTCTTTTGTAGATCAACACAATAAAATGCTGCTCTCTCCTTACATAGAAAGAGGCCCAATCCACTTCTTGATACAACATACAATGGTGAGTTCTAGAACCATCATCATCATTAATAAACCTAAGGGAACAATGGTGAGTTCTAGAACCATCACCAGTAATAAACCTAAGGGAACAATGGTGAGTTCTAGAACCATCACCAGTAATAAACCTAAGGGAACAATGGTGAGTTCTAGAACCATCACCAGTAATAAACCTAAGGGAACAATGGTGAGTTCTAGAACCATCACCAGTAATAAACCTAAGGGAACAATGGTGAGTTCTAGAATCATCACAAGTAATCAACCTAAGGGCCCAATCGGGAGTTCTAGAACCATCAGCAGTAATCAACCTAAGAACACATAACTGACCCTGTATATAGTATGGTATTAACTGACTCTGTACATAGTATGGTATTAACTGACCCAGTTTATGGTATGGTATTAACTGACCCTGTATATAGTATGGTATTAACTGACTCTGTACATAGTATGGTATTAACTGACCCAGTTTATAGTATGGTATTAACTGACCCTGTATATAGTATGTTATTAACTAACCCTGTATATAGTATGGTATTAACTGACCCTGTGTATAGTATGGTATTAACTGACCCTGTATATAGTATGGTATTAACTGACCGTGTATATAGTATGGTATTAACTGACCCTGTATATAGTATGGTATTAAATTACCGTGTATATAGTATGGTATTAACTGACCATGTATATAGTATGGTACTAACTGACCCTGTATATAGTATGGTATTAACTGACCCTGTATATAGTATGGTATTAAATTACCGTGTATATAGTATGGTATTAACTGACCATGTATATAGTATGGTACTAACTGACCCTGTATATAGTATGGTATTAACTGACCCTGTATATAGTATGGTATTAACTGACCCTGTATATAGTATGGTATTGAACTGACCCTGTATATAGTATGGTATTAACTGACCCTGTATATAGTATGGTATTAAATGACCCTGTGTATAGTATGGTATTAACTGGCCCTGTATATAGTATGGTATTAAATGACCCTGTGTATAGTATGGTATTAACTGACCCTGTATATAGTATAGTATGAACTGACCCTGTATATAGTGTGGTATTAACTGACCCTGTATATAGTATGGTATTAACTGACCCTGTATATAGTATGGTAATAACTGACCCTGTATATAGTATGGTATTAACTGACCCTGTATATAGTATGGTATTAACTGACCCTGTATATAGTGTGGTATTAACTGACCCTGTATATAGTGTGGTATTAACTGACCCTGTATATAGTATGGTGTTAACTGAGCCTGTGTATAGTATGGTATTAACTGACCCTGTATATAGTATGGTATTAACTGACCCCGTATATAGTATGGTATTGAACTGACCCTGTATATAGTATGGTATTAACTGACCCTGTATATAGTATGGTATTAACTGACCCTGTATATAGTGTGGTATTAACTGACCTTGTTTATAGTATGGTATTAACTGACCCTGTATATAATATGGTATTAACTGACCCTGTATATAGTATGGTATTAACTGACCCTGTATATAGTATGGTATTAACTGACCCTGTATATAGTATGGTATTAACTGACCCCGTATATAGTATGGTATTGAACTGACCCTGTATATAGTATGGTATTAACTGACCCTGTATATAGTATGGTATTAACTGACCCTTTATATAGTATGGTATTAACTGACCCTGTATATAGTGTGGTATTAACTGACCCTTTATATAGTATGGTATTAACTGACCCTGTATATAATATGGTATTAACTGACCCTGTATATAGTATGGTATTAACTGAGCCTGTATATAGTATGGTATTAACTGACCCTGTATATAGTATGGTATTAACTGACCCTGTATATAGTATGGTATTAACTGACCCCGTATATAGTATGGTATTGAACTGACCCTGTATATAGTATGGTATTGAACTGACCCTGTATATAATATGGTATTAACTGACCCTGTATATAGTATGGTATTAACTGACCCTGTATATAGTATGGTATTGAACTGACCCTGTATATAGTATGGTATTAACTGACCTTGTATATAGTATGGTATTGATCTGACCCTGTATATAGTATGGTATTGATCTGACCATGTATATAGTATTAACTGACCCTGTATATAGTATGGTATTGATCCTACCCTGTATATAGTATTAACTGACCCTGTATATAGTATGAGATTGATCTGACCCTGTATATATTAAGGTATTAACTGACCCTGTATATAGTATGGTATTGATCTGACCCTGTATATAGTATTAACTGACCCTGTATATAGTATGGTATTGATCTGACCCTGTATATATTATGGTATTAACTGACCCTGTATACAGTATGGTATTGATCTGACCCTGTATATAGTATTAACTGACCCTGTATATAGTATGGTATTGATCTGACCCTGTATATATTATGGTATTAACTGACCCTGTATATAGTATGGTTTTAACTGACCCTGTATATAGTATGGTATTGATCTGACCCTGTATATAGTATGGTATTAACTGACCCTGTATATAGTATTAACTGACCCTGTATATAGTATGGTATTGATCTGACCCTGTATATAGTATTAACTGACCCTGTATATAGTATGGTATTGATCTGACCCTGTATATATTATGGTATTAACTAACCCTGTATATAGTATGGTATTGATCTGAACCCGGTATATAGTTTGCTTACTTAACTATCGTGTTCTTCATATTTCTTATTTCTTGTGTTTTTTTCTTCTACTATTACATGTTATTAATAATTAATTATTACATTGTTGGGTTTTGAGTTTGCAAGAAAGGCATTTCACTGTACTTGTGCATGTTGCATTAGATCTTGAAACATGAAACTAATGACGCAGGAGTCTGAAACTATTTGCTTAGGGAATGTAGTAGAGGAGTTAACGGTTTCCCAGAATTCAGAGGGATCACTAACAGAGTCTGCCATAGCACTGAGGTAAAGTACCTTGATTTGACCTGTTAAAACCGAGGCAGTGCACTAATTTATCAATTGCCTAAATAGCTGGCCAATCAGCTAACAAGCCAGTTGGTCTGACCTTGGCCCAGGATTTATTTCTTAACAAGAGTTCTGAGTTTAATAAAGGAAAGTACCATGGATTAGTTTGCTTTGTGGACTCTGAGTCGCTTGAAAGGGGCGAGTTTATCAGCCAGAGAGGTAATAATGAATGAGAAAACATTCAAGTGCCAAAACAAGGTCTGGTATGCAGATCGTACAAATGAAGGCATGTTTAGGGCGAGAATTTAAAAAACATTTCTCTTCGCAATTTATACGATGTTCAGAGCAAAAAATAAATGTCAAAATCTTTTGCAACATTACCACGTTTGACACCACGGTCATTCAAACATGTTCCCTGGTAACCACGGTAAGTCAAACATGTTCCCTGGTAACCACGGTCAGTGAAACATGTTCCCTGGTAACCACGGTCAGTCAAACATGTTCTCTGGTAACCACGGTCAGTCAAACATGTTCTCTGGTTACCACGGTGTTAGGGAAGATTCAGAATTTGTTGGTAACATATGTAAGATGTTATATATTCATCAAATGTGTGTAAGTTAATTCTCATCAGAATGGTATTTTTGTGTTATTCTGTGGTGAGGGTTGCAGTATCTGTTCTATGTCAAGACTAAGTTGCATGGCCGCTGAGAGGGGAGAGGTCAAAGTGTCATCATGTGTAAACATATCTTTCACTCTCTACCTTTCCCATAGTGGGGAAAGGAAGGTTGCAGTGTCTGGAATCATTCTATGCTCCCTCTTATGTTGTTTCTATCTTAACCTATAGCCTCACCCTCCTCTCCGTGAGTTTGTCCAGGAGTTTGTATTTAGAGTGGGTTGTATCTAAATGATAATTTGATATATGCCTGTTGTAATGGAGGATTGGTTTATGGTTTGGGAAAGGAGACAAAGCTGAACGATGAGTTATGTCTATGCTGTCTGACTATGTGGGTCTTTTGCTATTAAAGGAACTCAGTTGCATTGTAAGGGGGCTCTCAGAGGATTCACTGAGAGACACTGAATCAATCTGAGAGTCACAGGGTTGTGATAGAGCTCATATAATTAAAGATGGACTTTTATAACTAACTCTGACTTGTGTGTGTGGTTTGCTCCCATGATTTGGTAAATAGAGGAAATTTCCACGACAACGGTCAACCACGGTCAGTCAAACATGTTCCCTGGTAACCACGGTCAGTCAAACATGTTCCCTGGTAACCACGGTCAGTCAAACATGTTCCCTGGTAACCACGGTCAACCACGGTCAGTCAAACATGTTCCCTGGTAACCACGGTCAACCACGGTCAGTCAAACATGTTCCCTGGTAACCACGGTCAACCACGGTCAGTCAAACATGTTCCCTGGTAACCACGGTCAGTCAAACATGTTCCCTGGTAACCACGGTCAGTCAAACATGTTCCCTGGTAACCACGGTCAGTCAAACATGTTCCCTGGTAACCACGGTCAACCACGGTCAGTCAAACATGTTCCCTGGTAACCACGGTCAACCACGGTCAGTCAAACATGTTCCCTGGTTACCACGGTCAACCACGGTCAGTCAAACATGTTCCCTGGTAACCACGGTCAACCACGGTCAGTCAAACATGTTCCCTGGTAACCACGGTCAACCACGGTCAGTCAAACATGTTCCCTGGTAACCACGGTCAACCACGGTCAGTCAAACATGTTCCCTGGTAACCACGGTCAACCACGGTCAGTCAAACATGTTCCCTGGTAACCACGGTCAGTCAAACATGTTCCCTGGTAACAATTTCAGTTGGACGATTTAAATGAACATTCCAAAATGTTGAAATATCAAACAGATCATTTTGTGAGGATTACAGGTGTTATTTTAGAGGCAAATGACTTAGTTATTCTTACAACATGTAAAGAATGCCTACATGGCCACAATAGTATTTGTTGTAGCAGTTTAGACCCGAAATAGACACTCACTTTCACCACACGCTAACTTTCTCAGACTGTCAACTAAAGTTAGATACGATGTTCACGACTAACAAAAAAACTAATGGAATGTGTTAGCTAACATAAGCTATTGTTGGCAAACTATTCACCCTTTATTGAACTCAGGCCAATAATGGGGTTGAAAGGATTTAACCTCAATATTATCAAGACAGGGTATCACAGAGTAGTGAAATCAGACTACTGTGTAATGTGTTGGTGTTGCTATCACAGACTGGAAAATGTGTGATTCGTACTGGTCACGGTTCTCACACACTTCTGATAGGAACACCCAAGAGTGTGTGAAATCGCTCTTTAATCACTCCGGGAAGAAATTCTTCACACTCTGAATCAATCAGACACACACACACGTGCCCCCCCCCAACCCACTCTGAACACAGCCCACTCTGAACACAACCCACTCTGAACACAACCCACTCTGAACACAACCCACTCTGAACACAACCCACTCTAAACACAACCCACTCTAAACACAACCCACTCTGAACACAACCCACTCTGAACACAACCCACTCTGAACACAACCCACTCTGAACACAACCCACTCTGAACACAACCCACTCTGAACCCAACCCACTCTGAACATAACCCACTCTGAACATAACCCACTCTGAACATAACCCACTCTGAACCCAACCCACTCTGAACCCAACCTACTCTGAACCCACACCACTCTGAACCCAACCCACTCTGAACCCAACCCACTCTGAACCCACACCACTCTGAACCCAACCCACTCTGAACCCAACCCACTCTGAACCCACACCACTCTGAACCCACACCACTCTGAACCCACACCACTCTGAACCCACACCACTCTGAACCCACACCACTCTGAACCCAACCTACTCTGAACCCAACCTACTCTGAACCCAACCCACTCTGAACCCACACCACTCTGAACCCAACCCACTCTGAACCCAACCTACTCTGAACCCAACCCACTCTGAACCCACACCACTCTGAACCCACACCACTCTGAACCCACACCACTCTGAACCCACACCACTCTGAACCCACACCACTCTGAACCCACACCACTCTGAACCCACACCACTCTGAACCCACACCACTCTGAACCCACACCACTCTGAACCCAACCCACTCTGAACCCAACCCACTCTGAACCCACACCACTCTGAACCCACACCACTCTGAACCCACACCACTCTGAACCCACACCACTCTGAACCCACACCACTCTGAACCCAACCTACTCTGAACCCAACCTACTCTGAACCCAACCCACTCTGAACCCACACCACTCTGAACCCAACCCACTCTGAACCCAACCTACTCTGAACCCAACCCACTCTGAACCCACACCACTCTGAACCCACACCACTCTGAACCCACACCACTCTGAACCCACACCACTCTGAACCCACACCACTCTGAACCCAACCCACTCTGAACCCAACCCACTCTGAACCCAACCCACTCTGAACCCACACCACTCTGAACCCACACCACTCTGAACCCACACCACTCTGAACCCACACCACTCTGAACCCACACCACTCTGAACCCACACCACTCTGAACCCAACCTACTCTGAACCCAACCTACTCTGAACCCAACCCACTCTGAACCCACACCACTCTGAACCCAACCCACTCTGAACCCAACCTACTCTGAACCCAACCCACTCTGAACCCACACCACTCTGAACCCACACCACTCTGAACCCACACCACTCTGAACCCACACCACTCTGAACCCACACCACTCTGAACCCACACCACTCTGAACCCACACCACTCTGAACCCACACCACTCTGAACCCACACCACTCTGAACCCAACCCACTCTGAACCCAACCCACTCTGAACCCACACCACTCTGAACCCACACCACTCTGAACCCACACCACTCTGAACCCACACCACTCTGAACCCACACCACTCTGAACCCAACCTACTCTGAACCCAACCTACTCTGAACCCAACCCACTCTGAACCCACACCACTCTGAACCCAACCCACTCTGAACCCAACCTACTCTGAACCCAACCCACTCTGAACCCACACCACTCTGAACCCACACCACTCTGAACCCACACCACTCTGAACCCAACCCACTCTGAACCCAACCCACTCTGAACCCACACCACTCTGAACCCACACCACTCTGAACCCACACCACTCTGAACCCACACCACTCTGAACCCAAAATGAATGATTACTAGACCTACTATGTCTCAAATGGCACACTTTTCCCAAAGTAGTGCACTACTATGTCTCAAATGGCACACTTTTCCCAAAGTAGTGCACTACCATGTCTCAAATGGCACACTTTTCCCAAAGTAGTGCACTACTTTTGACCAGCATGCAAAGGGCTCTGGTCAACAGTAGTACACTATACAAGGGATATGGTGCCATTTGGGTCCCCCCCCCCCCCCCCCCCCTCCTGTGTGCCCACTCTGCTCTGAATGTTTCTCTCTGAAATAAAAAGCGGAAGAGGTAAAAATCGGTTTTGTCTGGTACACATAAAGAGCTGACCTGTGAACCCTGAGTTGCCTGACACATGCATGTTTGTGTGTGTCTGTGCGTGTGTGAACCCTGTTCTGCCCGATGGCTGAACAGCTAGCAGAGCATTAGTGAATGGAAACAAAACGAATGATAGAACACTAGAGGGTCATTAGAATGATAGAACACTAGAGGGTCATTAGAATGATAGAACACAAGAGAGTCATTAGAATGATAGAACACTAGAGGGTCATTAGAATGATAGAACACTAGAGGGTCGTTAGAATGATAGAACACTAGAGGGGCATTAGAATGATAGAACACTAGAGGGTCGTTAGAATGATAGAACACTAGAGGGTCGTTAGAATGATAGAACACTAGAGGGGCATTAGA
The DNA here is from genome assembly GCF_057628025.1 of Oncorhynchus mykiss. Classification (NCBI taxonomy): domain Eukaryota; kingdom Metazoa; phylum Chordata; class Actinopteri; order Salmoniformes; family Salmonidae; genus Oncorhynchus; species Oncorhynchus mykiss. Next base: position 77,866,464 of record NC_143037.1, read on the forward strand.
ATGATAGAACACTAGAGGGTCGTTAGAATGATAGAACACTAGAGAGTCATTAGAGTGATAGAACACTAGAGGGGCATTAGAATGATAGAACACTAGAGAGTCATTGGAATATCAATACATTGTCACAATACAGGACAGTGTGCTGGGTCAATAGGTAGTAGCAGGGCTGTGTGCTGGGCCAATTGGTAGTAACAGGGCTGTGTGCTGGGTCATTAGGTAGTAACAGGACAGTGTGCTGGGTCAATATGTAGTAACAGGGCTGTGTACTGGGTCAATAGGTAGTAACAGGGCTGTGTGCTGGGCCATTAGGTAGTAACAGGGCTGTGTGCTGGGACATTAGGTAGTAACAGGGCTGTGTACTGGGTCATTAGGTAGTAACGGGGCTGTGTGCTGGGTCATTATGTAGTAACAGGGCTGTTTGCTGGGTCATTAGGTAGTAACAGGGCTGTGTGCTGGGTCATTAGGTAGTAACAGGGCTGTGTGCTGGGTCATTAGGTAGTAACAGGGCTGTGTGCTAGGTCATTAGGTAGTAACAGGGCTGTGTGCTAGGTCATCAGGTAGTAACAGGGCTGTGTGCTGGGCCATTAGGTAGTAACAGGGCTGTGTGCTCGGTCATTATGTAGTAACAGGGCTGTTTGCTGGGTCATTAGGTAGTAACAGGGATGTGTGCTGGGTCATTAGGTAGTAACAGGGCTGTGTGCTGGGTCATTAGGTAGTAACAGGGTTGTTTGCTGGGTCATTGTGTCAAGGTTCGGGAGAAGACCCAAAAGCAGACAGTTTCGAAGTAACAAAAGTTTATTACCAAAACAGGGGGCAGGCAAATGACAGGTCAAGGTCAGGCAGTATACAACCCACAAGTTGCTAGCTCAAGGTGGTGGTGTTGGCGGAGACAAAGCAGCGAAGAGTCGTCTCCAGGTCTTGATTGGCTCTCTCCGAGTGTCCATTGGACTGAGGGTGGAACCCGGAGGACAGGCTGACCGACGACCCAATGACTGTGTAGAACACCTTCAGGAACCGTGACGAGAACTGAGGACCCTGGTCGGAAACCATGTCCACCGGGAGTCCGTGGATCTGGAATAAGTGCTGCACATATGATATTTGTAATGTAGGATATGTAAACATTATTACAGTGGCATTATTTAAAGCGACTCGTGACACCATTATTAAATCCATTTATTAAAGTGGCCAGTGATTTCAGGTCTGTATGTTGGCAGCAGCTCTCAATGTTAGTGATGGCTGTTTAACAGTCTGATGGCCTTGAGATAGAAGCTGTTTTTCAGTCTCTCGGTCCCAGGTGCATGAAAGCAGGGACCGAGAAATTGAAGGCCATCAGACTGTTAAACAGCCATCACTAACATAGATAGGCTGATGCCAACTTACAAACACAAATCACTGGCCACTTTAATACATTGATTTAATAATGGTATCACTAGTCACTTTAAATAATGGCACTCTAATAATGTTTACATATCCTATATTACTCATCTCAAGTACATTTTAAGTCGGAAGTTTACAACACCTTAGCCAAATATATTTAAACTCAGCTATTCACAATTCCTGACATTTAATCCTAGTAAAAATTCCCTGTCTTAGGTCAGTTAGGATCACCACTTTATTTTAAGAATGTGAAATGTCAGAATAATAGTGGAGAGAATGATTTATTTCAGCTTTTGTTTCTTTCATCACATTCCCAGTGGGTCAGAAGTTTACATACACTCAACAAGTACTTGGTAGCATTGCCTTTAAATTGTTTAACTTGGGTCAAAGGTTTCAGGTAGCCTTCCACAAGCTTCCCACAACAAATTGGGTGAATTTTGCCTTCCTCCTGACAGAGCTGGTGTAACAGAGTCAGGTTTGTAGGCCTCCTTGTTCACACACGCTTTTACAGTTCTGCCCAATACCTTGACTTTGTTGTCCTTACGCCATTTTGCCACAACTTTGGAAGTATGCTTGGGGTCATTGTCCATTGGAAGACCCATTTGCGACCAAGCTTTTAACTTTTTGACTGATGTCTTGAGATGTTGCTTCAATATATCCACATAATTTTCCCTCCTCATGATGCCATCTATTTTGTGAAGTGCACCAGTCCCGCACAACATGATGTTGACACCCCCGTGCTTCACGGTTGGGATGGTGTTCTTCGGCTTGCAAGCATCCCCCTTTTTCCTCCAAACATAATGATAGTCATTATGGCCAAACAGTTCCATTTTTGTTTCATTAGACCAGAGGACATTTCTCCAAAAAGTACGATCTTTGTCCCCATGTGCAGTTGCAAACCACAGTCTGGCTTTTTTATGGGGGTTTTGGAGCAGTGTCCTCTTCCTTGCTGAACAGCCTTTCAGGTTATGTAGATATAGGACTCATTTTAATGTGGATATAGATACTTTTGTACCTGCTTCCTTTGCTGTTGTTCTGGGATTGATTTGCACTTTTCGCACCAAAGTACGTTCATCTCTAGGAGACTGAACCCATCTCCTTCCTGAGCGGTATGACGGCTGTGTGGTCCCATGGTGTTTATACTTGCGTACTATTGTTTGTACAGATGAACGTGGTACCTTCAGGCATTTGGAAGTTGCTCCCAAGAATGAACCAGACCTTTGGAGGTCTACAATTCCTTTCTGAGGTCTTGACTGATTTCTTTTGATTTTCCCATGATGTCAAGCAAAAAGGCACTGAGTTTGAAGGTAGGTCTTGAAATAGATCCACAGGTACACCTCCAATTGACTCAAATGAGGTCAATTATCCTATCAGACGCTTCTAAAGCCATGACATAATTTTATGGAATTTTCCAAGCTGTTTAAAGGCACAGTCAACTAAGTGTATGTAAACTTCTGACCCACTGGAATTGTGATACAGTGAATTACAAGTGAAATAATCTGTATGTAAACATTTGTTGTAAAAATGACATGCACAAAGTAGATGTCCTAATTGACTTGCCAAATCTATTGTTTGTCAACAAGAAATGTGTGGAGTGGTTGAAAAAACAAGTTTTAATGACTCCAACCTAAGTGTATATAAACTTTAGACTTCAACTGTATATTTCGCTACATGTGAGCAGGTAAAAACGACAGGTCAAGGGTCATTAATCCAGAGAAGAGTCCGAAAGGTACAGTACAGCAGGCAGAGGTCAGTAATCCAAGGTGTGACAAGGTACGAAATGGCAGGCAGGCTCAGGGTCAGGGCAGGCAGAGGTCAGTAATCCAAGGTGTGACAAGGTACAAAATGGCAGGCAGACTCAGGGTCAGGGCAGGCAGAAGGGTCAAAACTGGGAAAACTTAAAAACAGGAATTAGAGAAAGACAGGAGCAGAGGGGAAAACGCTTGACGAAACAAAACGAACTGGCAACAGACGAACAGAGAACACAGCTATAAATACACTGGGGATGATGGGGAAGATAAGAGGAAGTTGGGCGACACCTGGAGGGGGGGTGGAGACAAGCATAAAGACAGATGAAAGATATCAGGCTGTGACACATTGGCTAGTGACAGGGCTGTGTGGTGGTGTGGTGGTTCATTAGGTAGTAACAGGGCTGTGTTGTAGCGTACTGGGTCACACTGCATATTTGATGGCTGTTGATTGACATCTGCTGTGGATCAGTTGGTACGCATGGCCCTTGCAGGGCCAGGGTTCTGGGTTAGATTCCCACGGGGGACCAATATGAAACAGTATGAAAATGAATGCATGCACTACTGTACGGTAAGTCCCTCTGGATAAGAGCATCTGATGAATGACTAAAATGTAACATGATGTGATGTTTCAATGGATGATTACTCTCTCTCGTTCCTTCTCTCTCTCGTTCCTTCTCTCTCTCGTTCCTGCTCTCTCTCTCTCTCCCTCTCTCTCTCTCTCTCGTTCCTGCTCTCTCTCTCTCTCTCTCTCTCTCGTTCCTTCTCTCTCTCTCTCTCTCTCGTTCCTGCTCTCTCTCTCTCTCTCTCTCGTTCCTGCTCTCTCCCTCTCTCTCTCGTTCCTTCTCTCTCTCTCTCTCTCTCTCTCTATCGTTCCTGCTCTCTCTCTCTCTCTCTCTCATTACTAGCTCTCTCTCTCTCCCTCTCTCTCTCTCTCTCATTCCTGCTCTCTCTCTCTCTCTCTCTCTCTCTCATTCCTGCTCTCTCTCTCTCTCTCTCTCATTCCTGCTCTCTCTCTCTCTCTCATTCCTGCTCTCTCTCTCTCGTTCCTGCTCTCCCTCTCTCTCTCGTTCCTGCTCTCTCTCGCTCTCTCGTTCCTACTCTCTCTCTCATTCCTGCTATCTCTCTCTCCCTCTCTCTCTCTCGTTCCTGCTCTCTCTCTCTCTCTCTCTCCCTCGCTCTCTCTCATTCCTGCTCTCTCTGCCTCTCTCTCATTCCTGCGCGCTCTCTCTCTCTCTCTCTCTCTCTCATTCCTGCTCTCTCTCTCCCTCTCTCTCTCTCGTTCCTGCTCTCTCTCTCTCGTTCCCTCTCTCTCTCTCATTCCTGATCTCTCTCTCTCTCTCTCTCTCTCCTGCTCTCTCTCTCTCCTGCTCTCTCTCTCTCTCTCTCCTGCTCTCTCTCTCTCCTGCTCTCTCGCTCGCTCTCTCTCTCTCTCTCATTCCTGCTCTCTCTCTCTCTCTCATTCCTGCTCTCTCTCTCTCTCTCTCTCTCTCTCGCTCATTCCTGCTCTCTCTCTCTCTCGCTCATTCCTGCTCTCTCTCTCTCTCTCATTCCTGCTCTCTCTCTCTCTCTCTCTCTCTCTCTCTCTCTCTCATTCCTGCTCTCTCTCTCTCTCTCTCTCTCTCTCGCTCATTCCTGCTCTCTCTCTCTCTCTCTCGCTCATTCCTGCTCTCTCTCTCTCTCGCTCATTCCTGCTCTCTCTCTCTCTCTCTCTCTCTCTCATTCCTGCTCTCTCTCTCTCTCTCTCTCTCTCTCTCTCTCTCTCTCTCGCTCATTCCTGCTCTCTCTCTCTCTCGCTCATTCCTGCTCTCTCTCTCTCTCTCATTCCTGCTCTCTCTCTCTCTCTGTGTTTGTTGGTTCAGTCCTCTGCAATCCTGCATCCCTCGGCCTGCATTCCAAATGGAACCCTCTGTAAACCTCTGGCAGCCTCTGTAAACCTCTGGCAGCCTCTGTAAACCTCTGGCACCCTCTGTAAACCTCTGGCACCCTCTGTAAACCTTTATCTGCCCTCTGGTTGCGCTCAAAGTGATGGGAAGAGTCAGAAACATGATTTCTTTCACAGAGCAATTAAAGACTTTCAGTTGCAAATTATCTATTTAATTGAGTACAGGACTTTGGCCACGGTGTGTGTGTGTGTGTGTGTGTGTGTGTTTGTGTTTCCAGAGATGGGAACCACTGAGTGACAGTTCACACCTACGGTAGGCTACAGGTGGGTGATGAATCCAAATGGCAATTTCAAAGCTTCAGACCTCAGAGTCCACCCAACCGAGCTGGTTGTACGGGGTGAAAAAGCATATCAGTTTTGTTTCCCCATAAACATCACAAATGGTATATGAATTACCCTGCCCGGTTTGGCCAATGTAGCCTTGCAAGGCCTGCCAGTAGCCCAGACTGGGTGAGAGGCAGACGCCTCGCAAGCTATCAAGTGGCTGATTCAAGTGGCTCCGGGATGCTGGCCTTCTAGGCAGAGTTGCAAAGAAAAAGCAATATCTCAGACTGGCCAATAAGAAGAAAATGTTAAGATGGGCAAAAGAGCATAGACAATGGGCAAGGGAACTCTGCCTGGAAGGCCAGCATCCCGGAGTCGCCTCTTCACTGTTGACGTTGAGACTGGTGTTTTGCGGGTACTTGCGAGAGGTCTGTTTCTCAAACTAGACACTCTACTGTACTTGTCCTCTTGCTCAGTTGTGCACCGGGGCGTGTATGGAATAGCCTTAATTTCTCAGAACAAGAATAGACAGACGAGTTTTAGAAGAAAGTTATTTGTTTCTGGCCATTTTGAGCCTGTAACCGAACCAACAAATGCTGATGCTCCAGATGCTCAACTAGTCTAAAGAAAGCAAGTTTTATTGCTTCTATTATCAGCCCAACAATGTTCAGCTGTGCTAACTGCACTATGCTGCATCAGGCCATCTCTGAACTATCCTCTAAATAACTGCACTATACTGCATCAGGCCATCTCTGAGCTATTCTGTCTCTAAATGTTATCACTAACAGCACCATATCACCAGGTATCATTCTGAGTATGTTGTCTATCACTAACAGCACCATATCACCAGGTAACATTCTGAGTATGTTGTCTATCACTAGCAGCACCATATCACCAGGTAACATTCTGAGTATGTTGTCTAGCAGCACCATATCACCAGGTAACATTCTGAGTATGTTGTCTATCACTAGCAGCACCATATCACCAGGTAACATTCTGAGTATGTTGTCTATCAGCACCATATCACCAGGTAACATTCTGAGTATGTTGTCTATCAGCACCATATCACCAGGTATCATTCTGAGTATGTTGTCTATCACTAGCAGCACCATATCACCAGGTAACATTCTGAGTATGTTGTCTATCACTAACAGCACCATATCACCAGGTAACATTCTGAGTATATTGTCTATCACTAGCAGCACCATATCACTAGGTAACATTCTGAGTATGTTGTCTATCACTAGCAGCACCATATCACCAGGTAACAATCTGAGTATGTTGTCTATCACTAGCAGCACCACATCACTAGGTAACATTCTGAGTATATTGTCTATCACTAGCAGCACCATATCACCAGGTAACAATCTGAGTATGTTGTCTATCACTAGCAGCACCATATCACTAGGTAACATTCTGAGTATGTTGTCTATCACTAGCAGCACCATATCACCAGGTAACAATCTGAGTATGTTGTCTATCAGCACCATATCACCAGGTAACATTCTGAGTATGTTGTCTATCACTAGCAGCACCATATCACCAGGTAACATTCTGAGTATGTTGTCTAGCAGCACCATATCACCAGGTAACATTCTGAGTATGTTGTCTAGCAGTACCATATCACCAGGTAACATTCTGAGTATATTGTCTATCACTAGCAGCACCATATCACCAGATATTAATTACCAGATACCAGTTATTCCCTCCGTCAGGCATCAAACAGACGAAACCTCAGTATAGAGACAAAGTGGAGTCGCAATTCAACGACTCAGATACGAGACGTATGTGGCAGGGATCTACAGACAATCACGGATTAGAAACCAACAACGTCGCGGACACTGATATCCAGACAAGCTAAACACCTTCTGTGACGGCTTTGAGGATAAAACAGTGCCCTCAAAGTGGCCCGCTCCCAAGGACTGTGGGCTCTCCTTCTCCGTGGCCAACGTGAGTAAGACATTTAAGGATGTTTACCCTAGTAAGGCTGTCAACCCAGACGGCATCCCTATCCACATCCTCGGAGCATGCGCAGACCAGCTGGCTGGAGTGTTTTACGGACATATTCAGTCTCTCCCTATCCCAGTCTGCTGTCCCGACTTGCTACAAGATGCCCACCATATACCTGTACCCAAGAAAGCAAAGGTTACTGAACTAAATGACTATCTCCTCGTAGCACTCACTTCTGTCATCATGAAGTGCTTTGAGGGGCTAGTTAGGGATCATATCACCTCTACCTTACCTGACACCCCAGACCAGGGGTGGGCGACTCCAGTCCTCAATGGCCTGATTGGTCTCACACTTTTCTCCATCCCTAGCAAACATAGCTGATTAGTCAAATTGCATTCTAAACTGAAAATCATGATTAGGTGATTATTGGAGTCAGGTGTGTTAGCTGGGGATGAGGCAAAACTGTGACACCAATCAGGCCCATGAGGACTGGAATTGCCCTGCCCTAGACCAACTTCAATTTCCTCACCGCCTGGGAGACTTGATACAAAAAGTATCAATATACAAAAATACAATCCCCAGGACTCTTAAAGAATTTCATATAAATGCTAATTTTATTTTTTTGATCACAGAAACAATGAGAAAATATGGATAAACAAATAATGAAATGTTAATTATATAAAGCAGCCTGTGTAATCATCTGCCAGAGAGGCGCCCCAATTGGCCCGAGAGCCAAGTAATACATTTGGGCCAGATAACTCTCACCGGAATTGGCCCGAGATCAATCCCCGCATTCCAGCCATAAGTAATACTGCCGAAGGCGGCCCAAACTCGGGCCACATGACGTCGGCCGAGTCTTACTCTCTGCTGAGTGCCCCGACTCTCAGACGGAATCGGCCCAGATCCACTGTGCTAGCTGGGGACTCTCCGCCAATAATTACATTTAGAGGATTGGAGGAATCTAAATTAATATCTAAGAGGAATTTGTCATTAGGGAAAATCTGATGAGAGTGAGAGTATCTAAGAGGCTTTTATATCATTCTAAGTGAATTAATAATAATTCTGCCCTATGGGACTCCCAATCACAGTCGGGTGTGACACAGTCTGGATTTGAACCAGGGACCACTTCGCTACTCAGGAGACATGATCTACATGACCAATATATATTGTCCTGCTAATAGCCCATCCTAGAAACATTGTTTGCGGAATTCACAGCCTACTACGCTTGTGGAAAAACAAGTTAATAATAATAATAATAATTATAATATTGTTTTACCCCTTCCACTTGTTAAAGGTTCCAATTGATGTTCCAAACTTGTTAAAGGTTCCAATTGATGTTCCAAACTTGTTAAAGGTTCCAATTGATGTTCCAAACTTGTTAAAGGTTCCAATTGATGTTCCAAACTTGTTAAAGGTTCCAATTGATGTTCCAAACTAGTTAAAGGTTCCAATTGATGTTCCAAACTAGTTAAAGGTTCCAATTGATGTTCCAAACTTGTTAAAGGTTCCAATTGATGTTCCAAACTAGTTAAAGGTTCCAATTGATGTTCCAAACTAGTTAAAGGTTCCAATTGATGTTCCAAACTTGTTAAAGGTTCCAATTGATGTTCCAAACTAGTTAAAGGTTCCAATTGATGTTCCAAACTTGTTAAAGGTTCCAATTGATAAAGTATTTTTTTTAATCAATTGGTATATTTGATTTTAACCCCAATATTTGTTGTATTATTTGTTTTGTCTTTTCTGGTGGATTAAACTGAAATTGCAACCAACTTTCTATGGCTTGTTTTAAAATAGCAATATTCTGGAGATTATTTAGTTTTCAAATAACCTAAAGTGAGACAGAAAAAGGCCATTCTTGAACATGGGGTGAGATATTGTTACTAATTTGTAAATAAAGCCAGTTTGTTATTTAAAATTATTTATTTCTGTTTTTAGAGGGAGAGAAACCATGAGCCTACCATCACCTCATGGGCCGTGGTCTGTAGTATCTGTAGCTACACTGCGATGCAGTATCTTAGACTGCTGCGCCACTCAGGCGCTGTACAACGTGACTGATCGGGAGTAGGCTACAGTGCTACAGTAAGAACTAAATATCCTAACATTTCCACACCCTAATTGTAGTCTAAGTTTCTCTTGGAATTAAAACCCTTTGTGTAACAACAGTTTTAGTAAGTAATACTGACGAGAAGTAACACAAAAAAGACAAGTGTGTTTTTCCGGGTGTACGTGTGCAGGACAGATGATTCGCAATTCTTAGATTATTGTTCTAAATTCTGATCACTTTCATCATCCTCATCATTAACTTTATTAAAATTCAATTTTGAAGTCGTGCACAATTATCAGTTTCTATTTAGGTGTATGTCGCCCATTCATTGTCAGTTAGAGACATATTAGCACCTTGGGACCCAAAAACATAATCAGTGCTCTAACTCCCCCTTGTGGTGGTCTGGAGCAATGAAGTAGTGACGCAGGGTATTGTACTAAACCACAAATTACCTCTAAATTCCGCAGCATAATCGCAAAACTTTTAGTTGAGCCACCACTGTAGAGCACTCATCCTTGAAAGTATCGGTCTGAAACTTCGCTCACCCACTGCTGCCATATTGTGAACAACATCTAAATAACACCCAGACTCCTAAATTACTCTATGGCCTTTCTTTTGCATTTCAAAGATGATGCAACAAAAAAATAGAAAAAAACACGTTTTTTTTGGTTTGTTTTATCTTCTACCAGATCTTTTGTGTTATATTCTACCACATTAATTTCACCTTTTCACAAACTTCAAAGTGTTTCCTTTCAAATGGTACCAAGAAGATACATATCCTTGCTTCAGGTCCTGAGCTACAGGCAGTTTGATTTGGGTATGTCATTTGAGGAGGAAATTGAAAACAAGAGTCCGATCCTTTAGGATAAGGCTGTAACTTAATAAAATGTGGAAAAAGTCAAGGGGTCTGAATGCACTATAAATATGACAACATTTGTATTTTCTTCAACATTTTTAAAACTACATTACAATGAATCAAATGACTATTAATCATTATTTTTGTACTTGGATTGTACTTTGGAAAAAAAGCTGTTATGCTAATTATGCAAATGAACTGTAATTATCCTAAAATAGCAGTCTGTTTTGGGATTACCGTGGAGAGAAAAGGAACTCATCTTGATTATTACAGTCTCTATTCCCTCCAAAAGTCGGTGTAATGAATGTGTTAGTGCTTAATTAATATTATCTAAGTGAAATGACTGGAATGTCACCGGAACGTCACCATCTGAAAGATGGATGAAACACAAGATGGATGAAACACAAGATGGATGAAACACAAGATGGATGAAACACAAGATGGATGAAACACAAGATGGATGAAACACAAGATGGATGAAACACAATATGGATGAAACACAAGATGGATGAAACACAAGATGGATGAAACACAAGATGGATGAAACAATGTTTTGAAGGTTTTTCCAACAGGTGAACATCAGTATTCCTTCTGTCTGATTTAATAACATACAGTTTGATATCATACATGAACAACATGCCACAACCCAGTGAAAATTACCCAAGAAACATCATATTTTTATATTTATTATACTAGGCAAGCCAGTTAAGAACAAATGATTATTTACAATGACGGCCTAGGAACGGTGGGTTAGCTGCCTTGTTCAGGGGTAGAACGACAGATTTTTACCTTGTCAGCTCGGGGGATTCGATCCACCAACCCTTCAGTTACCGGACCAACGCTCAAACTACTAGGCTACCTGCCACCCGATATACACACACACTGTAACCTGCACACACACTGTACCCCACATACACACCCCATAACCTGTACACACACTGTACCCCACATACACACCCCATAACCTGCACACACGCTGTACCCCACATACACACCCCATAACCTGCACACACACTGTACCCCACATACACACCCCATAACCTGTACACACACTGTACCCCACATACACACCCCATAACCTGCACACACGCTGTACCCCACATACACACCCCATAACCTGCACACACACTGTACCCCACATACACACCCCATAACCTGCACACACACTGTACCCCACATAGACACCCCATAACCTCCACACACGCTGTACCCCACATACACACCCCATAACCTCCACACACGCTATACCCCACATACACACCCCATAACCTCCACACACGCTATACCCCACATACACACCCCATAACCTGCACACACACTGTACCCCACATACACACCCCATAACCTCCACACACGCTATACCCCACATACACACCCCATAACCTCCACACACGCTGTACCCCACATACACACCCCATAACCTGCACACACACTGTACCCCACATACACACCCCATAACCTGCACACACACTGTACCCCACATAGACACCCCATAACCTCCACACACGCTGTACCCCACATACACACCCCATAACCTCCACACACGCTATACCCCACATACACACCCCATAACCTCCACACACACTATACCCCACATACACACCCCATAACCTGCACACACACTGTACCCCACATACACACCCCATAACCTCCACACACGCTATACCCCACATACACACCCCATAACCTCCACACACGCTATACCCCACATACACACCACATAACCTGTACAACATTCCACATCAATACTACACATCAACATTCCACATCAACATTCCACATCAATACTACACATCAACATTCCACATCAACATTCCACATCAATACTACACATCAACATTCCACATCAACATTCCACATCAATACTACACATCAACATTCCACATCAACATTCCACATCAATACTACACATCAACATTCCACATCAACATTCCACATCAACACTACACATCAACATTCCACATCAACATTCCACATCAACATTCCACATCAATACTACACATCAACATTCCACATCAATACTTGACATCAACATTCTACATCAACATTCCACATCAATACTAGACATCAACATTCTACATCAATACTAGACATCAATATTCCACATCAATACTAGACATCAACATTCCACATCAACATTCCACATTAATACTACACATCAACATTCCACATCAACATTCCACATCAACATTCCACATCAATACTAGACATCAACATTCCACATCAACATTCCACAGCAACATTCCACATCAACATTCCACATCAACATGCCACATTAATACTACACATCAACATTCCACATCAACATTCCACATCAACATTCCACATCAATACTAGACATCAACATTCCACATCAATACTACACATTAACATTCCACATCAACATTCCACATCAATACTACACATCAACATTCCACATCAACATTCCACATCAACATTCCACATCAACATTCCACATCAATACTACACATCAACATTCCACATCAATACTTGACATCAACATTCTACATCAACATTCCACATCAATACTAGACATCAACATTCTACATCAATACTAGACATCAACATTCCACATCAACATTCCACATCAATACTAGACATCAACGTTCCACATCAATACTACACATCAACATTCCACATCAATACTACACATCAACATTCCACATCAACATTCCACATCAATACTACACATCAACATTCCACATCAACATTCCACATCAACATTCCACATCAATACTAGACATCAACATTCCACATCAATACTAGACATCAACATTCCACATCAAGATTCCACATCCATACTAGACATCAACATTCCACATTAGCATTCCACATCAACATTCCACATCAATACTACACATCAACATTCCACATCAATACTACACATCAACATTCCACATCAATACTACACATCAACATTCCACAGCAATACTACACATCAACATTCCACATCAATACTACACATCAACATTCCACATCAATACTACACATCAATACTACACATCAACATTCCACATCAATACTACACATCAATACTACACATCAATACTACACATCAACATTCCACATCAATACTACACATCAACATTCCACATCAACGTTCCACATCAACATTCCACATCAACATTCCACATCAATACTACACATCAACATTCCACATCAATACTACACATCAATACTACACATCAACATTCCACATCAACGTTCCACATCAACATTCCACATCAACATTCCACATCAATACTACACATCAATACTACACATCAACATTCCACATCAATACTACACATCAACATTCCACATCAATACTACACATCAACATTCCACATCAATACTACACATCAACATTCCACATCAACATTCCACATCAATACTACACATCAACATTCCACATCAATACTACACATGAACCAGTATGGAGATATCAAATCCATGTATTCTGGAGAGCAGCGTTTGTTCTGTTCGAATTCAGACTAAATCAAATGTTGTTTGTCACCGGATACAACAGGTGTAGACTTTACAGTGAAATGCACAATTATATTATGTTGTTAAAATAAAACGCACAGCGTCAATTCAAAGATGAAAAACAAACCTTGGCTTAAAAGCAATTACAGCGAGTCTCTCCTCTAACAGAGCACCGTCAACGCTCGTGTGTGTGTGTGTGTGTGTGTGTGTGTGTGTGTGTGTGTGTGTCGTCGGGTCGACACAACAAATTGAATTGGCAGGCGAGTGGCAGGCGAGTGGCAGCAAAAACAACTTGTTTATATCTCCCTGCGGAGGGGAGAGTGAAGATCCACACACACACAGCATCTAACATCCCCAGTCCCCATCCCCCTTGCCGACACTCAGAGTGTGTAAACAAGCTGGTGTCTCAGTACTGTATTATATTAACAGTATGGTTTCTCTCTCTCTCCCTCGCTCTCTCCCTCGCTCTCTCTCTCTCTCTCCCTCTCTCTCTCCCTCGCTCTCTCCCTCACTCTCTCCCTCTCCCCCTCTCTCTCTCTCTCACTTTCCTCTCCCACTACATTCTGAGTCGGTAATAGTGTAGTGTGCAGTTCACTAATAGAGTAGTCAGTAGTACCAGGTTACTGCGGTCCACTAGACTGATAAAAGACAAGCTGTTTGCTCGCAGCCTGTCTGTCTCACGCGTGGACCCTTATGTATGAGCTAACCAATACTGGGAGGTCCACCTCTCCCAGTATTGACATGGTTGGACAGAGAAGTTATTATGTGGGAACGTAGAGATGATTAATACAGCAGGACTGGTGGACTGTAGGTACAACACGGTCCATAAAGGGACCTGATTATGTGAAGAAGGTCATTTGGTGTTGGAGTGCTCTCATATGGACATGAAAAGTGCGTGTGTGTGTTTTTGCGTGTGTGTGTGTGTGTGTGGAGATGTAAACAGAGCTGACTGGTGTCTCTAGTACTACAGGGGCCCTTGGGTCACACAAAGTGTGTGTGTGTGTGTGTGTGTGTGTGTGTGTGTGTGTGTGTGTGTGTGTGTGTGGAGATGTAAACAGAACTGACTGGTGTCTCTAGTACTACAGAGGCCCTTGGGTCACACAAAGTTCAAATGCAGCCAGACATGCTTATGGACCCCCTTGAGTCACACAGATAGGCAATAAATCAAAATGCACACACACGCACGCATACACTCACACACACACACACACACACACACACACACACACACACACACACACACACACACACACACACACACACACACAGCTGGACAAGTACCTAAAAAACCCTGTTAGGAACAGAGACAACAGCTTCAAGTCCTCTACTACTTAGAATTAGTCCCAAATGGCACACTATCTTTCGCACAGTGAAGTACGTTTGACCAGAGCCCCTATTGGCCCATAGGGAATAGGGTACGGTTTGGGACGTAGGCTCAGTGTTGTCCTCTGATTGAGTGAGCTAGCCAATGATCATCCGCTATTTTGGACACATCTCCAATCTGTGTCCTTGGTCATGTCCTTATTCCCTGTATAGTGTTTGCCTCTTGTCAAAAGTATCTCCGTTTGGGACGTACCCCTTTCAATAGACCAAGGAGCAGTGCTTAATTTGACCTTGTTTTTTTTTTCCGGCACCTATTTGCCCGGCTTCGGTAGCTCACGTGGTGGGCATTATAAGTACGATCTGTTCACTGTTTTCACTGTAAACATACATCGTAAAAAGGGATCAGAGTTAAGTTGGTTATTTCTCACGCCGTCCAGTAATCATCCTAATGCTTCCACACTGATTTCAGATCTCTTCTCTTATTTGCACATAGAGGTTATGGGGCGGGCCGGCGAGTTAAGAAACTGATCTAGAAACAGGTCTTCGCATTGATGGTCAGCTAGTGAAGAGGTCCCTATGTAAAAATCTCAAGTAGCATAGACTAGTGAAGAGGTCCCCATGTAAAAATCTCAAGTAGCATAGACTAGTGAAGAGGTCTCTATGTAATCACATTCCGTAGCCTAGACTAGTGAAAAGGTCTCTATGTAATAATCTCAGGTAGCCTAGACTTGTGAAGATGTCTATATGCAATCACATTCCGTAGCCTAGACTAGTGAAGGGATCTCTATGTAATAATCTCAGGTAGCCTAGACTTGTGAAGATGTCTATATGTAATCACATTCCGTAGCCTAGACTAGTGAAAAGGTCTCTATGTAATAATCTCAGGTAGCCTAGACTTGTGAAGATGTCTATATGTAATCACATTCCGTAGCCTAGACTAGTGAAAGGATCTCTATGTAATCATCTCAGGTAGCCTAGAATAGTGAAAAGGTCTCTATGTAATAATCTCAGGTAGCCTAGACTAGTGAAGGGGTCTCTATGTAATCACATTCCGTAGCCTAGACTAGTGAAAAGGTCTCTATGTAATAATCTCAGGTAGCCTAGACTTGTGAAGATGTCTATATGTAATCACATTCCGTAGCCTAGACTAGTGAAGGGATCTCTATGTAATCATCTCAGGTAGCCTAGACTTGTGAAGAGGTCTCTATGTAATCATCTCAAGTAGCCTAGACTAGTGAAGAGGTCTCTATGTAATCATCTCAGGTATCCTAGACTAGTGAAGCGGTTTCTATGTGATCATCTCAAGTAGCCTAGTTTCACGACTTCCGCCGAAGTCGGTCCCTCTCCTTGTTCGGGCGGCGTTCGGCGGTTGACATCACCGACCTTCTAGCCATCACCGATCCACTTTTCATTTTCCATTTGTTTTGTCTTGTATTCCATCACACCTGGTTCCATAACCATCAATTACATGTTGTGTATTTAACCCTCTGTTCCCCCCCATGTCCTTGTCTGTAATTGTTTGTTGTCAGTGCTTGTGCACGTTATGTTCTGGTGTGCGTCGGGTTATATACCCATGTATTGTATTATTCTGTATCCGGTGGGTTTTGATAATTGAACTTAGCCGTTGGAAACACAGGTTCGCTCTCCTGCATCTGACTTCTCTGCCGCCAGTACGCACCCCTGACACCTAGACTAGTGAAGAGGTCCCTACATAACACATCAAATAGCCTAGACTAGTGAAGAGGTCCCTACATAACACATCAAGTAGCCTAGAATAGTCGACTGAATTTGAAACTGAGGGAAAGCCAAATCAGAAATTAGGTCTACTAGCGATTCAGAGGCGGACGGAGAGCAGTGGAAGGGGGGGGGGGGGGGGGGGGGCATTACATACACTGACAAGTGCCCAGAACAGGTACAATTTGGACAGAGGCTCAGTTCAAGACCAAGCAGACTAATAACACCCTGGCTTGTCAAGCTAATTTCAGCTGGGCTGTACAACATGCACGAAAGGTAGGAGGTTTGGTCCCAGAAAAGACTGGAGGAATGAAACTAGCAAAAGACTGGAGGAATGAAACTAGCAAAAGAGTGGGTGGAATGTCAACCTCTGACAATTAGGCATAAGGAAGCATTGTAGACGAGGCTAGAGAGGTCACCTTAACACAGGTTGTAGTGAACAGCTCAAAATTAAAAACAGCATACCAGGAGGCTGAACGTCACAGGTCCGCTCACGGTTTTGTCCGGAGTTACATGATGAGAATTCTCCATTCTCCATTCTCCATTCCAATGTTGCTTGCTCCAACATAGAGCAACATATTACATCTGAAATGAAGCGAAAACTATTTGGAAGAATAGTAGTACAGTGCTCTCCCAAAATAACTTTTAAACTTTTATTTACATGTTTTATTTAACCTTTATTCAACCAGGAAAGATTTGAAATCTCTTTTTCAAGAGCGTCCTGGCCAACATAGGCAGTACCAAGTCAATATACAATTACCGTCAGACAACATGAAACACTACAGGTAATCTAGTAAAAACAAAAGTATAAAAGACAAAATCATAAAACAGCTAATTAAAAACATTGACAGGTCAGGGAATCAGCCTCAAGATCCTTCATCGGTGATTTAAAAACACCAATCGGGACAAGTTCTTCCAGTTCACAGGTATTTTGTAAGACGATGGCGCAGAGTACATAAAAGCCCTTTTACCAAATTCAGTTCGGAACATTTGGAACAGTTAGCAGGATAAATTCCTGCGAACGAAGAGAGTACCCACCACATTTCTGAACAATTAAAAATGTGCAAATAAAATGGTAGTTCATTGTATACATCAGATTTCAGCTGGCAGATATGTAACAGCAACATTTTTTGTTGATCTTGTGGAACTGTAGGATTTCTTCGCAGTCTGTTATCTGCATTTGAGGGTATAAAGTTTACTCAGGACTTTCTCTCCAAAACCCTCATTAGTATTCTGTGTGATGATGCGTGTCTGTCATGCTGGGATGCAAGAGCGGAGTAGCAGCAAGGTTCCAGGGCCCTCTTTCCTTAATATAACTCTTTGGCACAGTTTGGGCACACAGGCTTGAGCTCACAGTATTCCATGTGGTTAAAAGAGATGGGATCTATCAATCATTTAAAAAAAAAAAATACCTACGGACAAGCTATATATGCTTTATAATGTATCCAACAACAACAACAACAACAACAAATGAATGGAGCTGAGAGAGCAGACAGTTTAGACGTTCAGCTGTGTCAAATCATCAGGATTTTGGACACTAGATGTGGCATTCAGTTTCAGAACTGTAAGTGGAAAAAAATTGACCTGACAAGTATTTTACCACATCCGCTGAGGATGTCTCCAACGACGACGCAACCCATCAGAACTATAGTGGCCTTGCATATCTTCGCATGTGTTTGTTGACTCTCTAGGCCTTATGTTTGATTGCACATCAAGAACTATCTGAATTGTCACTCGAACTCCCCAAAAATTGTGATTGCACAATTATTACTGCAAACGGGATTGTCACCAGGGAAGCGAGGGTGTTCAGTGCAATGGCAGAAACGTCCGACACAACTCAGCCAGAGATTCAAGAGAAATCTTTCCAAGGTCGTCAAACTGAATGGTGGAAGACCCAGCGACAGAGTCCTTAATCAGAGGGAGTTTTTCGAGAGTTTGGCGAGGAACATGGAGGCTAGAATGTTCTCTCAAGCAGGACGAGCGGTGGACAATACAGAATACAGCCAGTTCATAGAGGAGCTCACATT
Organism: Oncorhynchus mykiss; assembly: GCF_057628025.1. Classification (NCBI taxonomy): domain Eukaryota; kingdom Metazoa; phylum Chordata; class Actinopteri; order Salmoniformes; family Salmonidae; genus Oncorhynchus; species Oncorhynchus mykiss. Next base: position 77,885,197 of record NC_143037.1, read on the forward strand.
GTTTTAGGCCCAATACTGGCAGGAGGACGCAGGACACACTCTATGGAGAAACAGAGATAGAATCTTTCTGCCATTGGTTTGGATTGACAGGCCAAGTACGGTCATAAAGACCTACAGGCAGTACAGGAACACTGTATGGTAATGATAAAGGAGACATTCTAGATGAACTTAAAGAGCTGGTCATGGTGGTTAGCACCGCAGAATGCAAATGGAGATGTTGTCAAATGAATCTGATTTGCACCTCAACCCGTGCTTCTCTGCATACCTACACCATATCAGGCTCTACTCTTTCAGAATCTTGTAGACCAACCATTGACCAAATCCAACCCAGTCCCCTTGTGTGAGGTCATGAATTTCTAAAGGACACAGATGTGTCACAGACATTTAAAAACAAGAAATAGGGAGGAGAAGACGTAAGAGGAAATGGCGGTGTTGTAGGAGTTTTTTTTTTGAGAAAACTAAGGTTGGGACACACTTTTTCCTTTACATACTTGTTCTGTACTGTGAAGTTAATCTGAATATGTGCTTCATATTGTCACACAGGCAGGAGACCTATATATTATCATGTGTTCTGCTGCAGCCTACATTGATTTATTTTATTCGAAGTACAGCACCAGTCAAACGTTTGGACACACCTACCCATTCAAGGGTTTTTCTTTATTTATGACAGTCCCATTAAGTCCAGATGAGATGGCGTATGAGATGCTGCAGAATGCTGTGGTAGCCATGCTGGTTAAGTGTACCTTGATTTCTAAATAAATCACTGACAGATTTACCAGCAAAGCACGCCCATCACCATTACACCTCCTCCTCCATGCTTCACGGTGGGAACCACACATGCAGAGATCATCCGTTCACCTACTCTGCGTCTCACAAAGACATGGTCGGTTGGAACCAAAAATCTCAAATTTGGACTCATCAGATCAAAGAACAGACGTCAATTGATCGAGTTTCTTGGCCCAAGCAAGTCTCTTGTTCTTATTGGTGTCCTTTAGTAGTGGTTTCTTTGCAGCAATTCAACCACGGAGGCCTGATTCACACAGTCTCCTCTGAACAGTTGATGTTGAGATGTGTCTGTTACTTGAACTCTGTGAAGCATTTATTTGGGCTGCAATCTGAAACTGATAACTCTAATGAATTTATCCTCTGCAGCAGAGGTAACTCTGGATCTTCCCTTCCTGTAGTGGTTCTCATGAGAGACAGTTTCATTACAGCGCTTGATGGTTTTTGCAAGTGCACTCGAAGAAACCTTGAAAGTTCTTGAAATTTTTCCTTATTGACTGACCTTCACGTCTTAATGTAATGATGGACTGTCATCGCTCTTTGCTTATTTGAGCTGTTCTTGCCATAATATGGACTTTGTCTTTTACCAATTAGGGCTCTCTTCTATATAGCACCCCTACCTTGTCACAACACAACTGATGGTTGAGAGAATGCCAAGAGTGTACAAAGCTGTCATCAAGGCAACGGGTGGCTATTTGAAGAAACTCAAATATAAATTATATTTGGATTTGTTTAACACTTTTTTGGTTACTACATGATTCCATATGTGTTATTGTATAGTGTTGATGTCTTCACTATTATTATACAATGTAGAACATAGTAAATATAAAGAAAAACTCTTGAATGGCAGGTGTTCTGCAGTGACACCTAAAAATGTTGCTGTACATTGATGTATTGAAAATGTGGCTTTAAGAACTTCGGGACTCGTACAGACACACAACTATACTAGCTATACTTCACTTTCTATGCTCTCTCTCCCCCCCAGTCTCTGCTCCGATTAGACATAAGCCTGAACTCTCATCTCTCAAGTGTTGCACTTAATCATTTATTTCAGACTATGCTGTAGGCCTCCAAAATATTTGATCAACTTTCAAAAATGGTTTTTACAAAAGAGAGAGAGAGAGAGGCTTTCAGCACAAGTGCTTTGGCCTTCACCAGCAAGTTAGCTGTGCATCATTGGGTGAGTCAGTGAAACTGGAAAAGCTTTTTTAGGTCTATAATTTCCTCATCTTGTAGGCTACAATGTGTCTCCACACACCTCGGACTCGGCTATTGATGGATTCAAGAACAAGGTCCTTTATACTGATGTCTGATTCTCAGTTTGTCAGGAGTCAAAGTAGCCTGCCATTTCGATCATTTGTGTGGTATTGTGAACAAAGATTCTGCCAAAGTCTCCAGTCATGTGAAATGACGTCGAAATTCATGAAATTAGTTTTTAAAAAGAGCTCCTGAGTGGTGCAGCAGTCTAAGGCAATGCATCTCCGTGTGACTACCGTCCCTGGTTCAAATCCAGTCACTATCACATCTGGCCGTGATTGGGAGTACCATAGTGCGGCGCACAATTGGCCCAGCGTCATCCGGGTTTGGCTGGGTTAGGCTGTCATTGTAAATAAGAATTTGTTCTTAACTGACTTGCCTAGTTAAAATAAACTTCTGTCACGGCCTCTGCTCTATGCCACTACGCGAATGCAATGTGTTATTTTTTTTCATGCATTCCGGTACCTCAGAAATCAGGTCCGGAACTTCAGAACTCTGGTCCGGAACCTCAGAACTCAGGTCCAGAACCTCAGAACTCTGGTCCGGAACCTCAGAATTCAGGTCCGGAACCTCAGAACTCTCGTCCGGAACCTCAGAACTCTGGTCCGGAACCTCAGAACTCAGGTCCGGAATCTCAGAACTCAGGTCACCCCCCTCTCGTGCTCACTGTTTGTTCACCTTCCGATTTACAAATGAAGCACTTTCCTTGGCAGTGAAAGGAGAAAACGTTGACGTGTTCCTATATTTACCATGCAAGCATTAGATTTTAGTGTCAACAACGTGCAAGCCGAGAAAGATCCTTGAATGTACATTAAGCACAGGTGAAGACTGGTGGTAAACGACCAGACGTTCTGTTGTACAGAGGACTATATCCAGGACAAGGTTCAGAGCTGAAGTTGAGCCTCCTGTGGAAATCATAACATTTAACTCCTTTTTTTCTGCTGATAACAGTAATTATACATAGCTGTTCCATTAATAGAATGGCATAAAATCCTGAGCTTCGTCACACGAAGGAAGTCTCTGGCTTGTAATTATGTTGAGCGTTCCAGTGCCTTTAACCACTCAACAATAATATTTATCTCCAGGTTCGAGCAGGATTAGAAGCAGAGGCTCAAATAGCCCCTCCCCTCCCTTCTCTCATACATGGTCACCCAAGCATACATAATGCTACGGTTCCCTTGGTAACTAACACTTCGTGTTGCTGTCGTGACCTCTGCGGGGAGGGGGGTGGGGGGGCTGAAAGAGATGTCTGTCTTCCTCTAGTCTCTTCTTCTAGTGTTGATGTATTAGAAGTGACCAGATCTAGAAAAGGAACATCAAAACAACCCCCCCTTCATGAATAACAGAGAGATCAGAAGGACAGTGACTTCAAAGCAAGAGTATTTGTATCCCTATAGGCCTGGTCTAATGTAGTGCACTAGGTAAGGTGCTATGCACTAAGTAGGGTGCTATGCACTAGGTAGGGTGCTATGCACTAAGAAGGGTGCTATGCACTAAATAGGGTGCTATGCACTAAGTAGGGTGCTATGCACTAAGAAGGGTGCTATGCACTAGGTAGGGTGCTATGAACTAAGTAGAGTGCTATGCACTAAGTAGAGTGCTATGCACTAAGTAGAGTGTTATGCACTAAGTAGAGTGTTATGCACTAAGAAGGGTGCTATGCACTAAATAGGGTGCTATGCACTAAGTAGGGTGCTATGCACTAAGTAGGGTGCTATGCACTAGGTAGGGTGCTGTGAACTAGTAGGGTGCTATGAGCTAAGTCGGATGCTACTTACTAAGTAGGGTGCTATGCACTAAGTAGAGTGCTATGCACTAACTATGCACTAAGTAGGGTGCTATGCACTAAGTCGGTGACCAAGCACTAAGTAGGGTGCTATGCACTAAGTAGGGTGCTATGCAATAAGGTGGGTGCTATTTACTAAGTAGGGTACTGTGCACTAAGTAGGGTGCTATGCACTAAGTAGAGTGTTATGCACTAGGTAGGGTGCTATGCACTAGGTAGGGTGCTAATCACTAGGTAGGGTGCTATGAACTAAGTAGGGTAATATGCACTAAGTAGATCGCTATGCACTAAGTCGGGTGCTATGAACTAAGTTGGATGCTATGCACTAAGTAGAGTGCTATGCACTAAGTTGGGTGCTATGCACTAAGTTGGGTGCTATGAACTAAGTATGGTAATGTGCACTAAGTAGGGTGCTGTGCACTCAGTAGAGTGCTATGCACTAACTATGCACTAAGTAGGGTGCTATGCACTAAGTAGGGTGCTATGCACTAAGTCGGGTGCTATGAACTAAGTTGGATGCTATGCACTAAGTAGAGTGCTATGCACTAAATTGGGTGCTATTCATTAAGTTGGGTGCTATGAACTAAGTATGGTAATGTGCACTAAGTAGGGTGATGTGCACTCAGTAGAGTGCTATGCACTAACTATGCACTAAGTAGGGTGCTATGCACTAAGTAGGGTGCTATGCACTAAGTAGGGTGCTATGCACTAAGTAGGGTGCTATGCACTAAATAGGGTGCTATGCACTAAGTTAAGTAGGGTACTGTGCACTAAGTAGGGTGGTATGCACTAAGTAGGGTGTCATGCACTAAGTAGGGTTCTATGAACTAAGTAGGGTGCTATGCACTAAGTAGGGTGCTATGCACTAAGTTAAGTAGGGTAATATGCACTAACTAGGGTGCTATGCACTAAGTAGGGTGCTATGCACTAAGTCGGTGACCAAGCACTAAGTAGGGTGCTATGCACTAAGTAGGGTGCTATGCAATAAGGTGGGTGCTATGCACTAAGTAGGGTACTGTGCACTAAGTAGGGTGCTATGCACTAAGTAGAGTGTTATGCACTAGGTAGGGTGCTATGCACTAGGTAGGGTGCTATGCACTAGGTAGGGTGCTATGAACTAAGTAGGGTAATATGCACTAAGTAGATCGCTATGCACTAAGTCGGGTGCTATGAACTAAGTTGGATGCTATGCACTAAGTAGAGTGCTATGCACTAAGTTGGGTGCTATGCACTAAGTTGGGTGCTATGAACTAAGTATGGTAATGTGCACTAAGTAGGGTGCTGTGCACTCAGTAGAGTGCTATGCACTAACTATGCACTAAGTAGGGTGCTATGCACTAAGTAGGGTGCTATGCACTAAGTCGGGTGCTATGAACTAAGTTGGATGCTATGCACTAAGTAGAGTGCTATGCACTAAATTGGGTGCTATTCATTAAGTTGGGTGCTATGAACTAAGTATGGTAATGTGCACTAAGTAGGGTGATGTGCACTCAGTAGAGTGCTATGCACTAACTATGCACTAAGTAGGGTGCTATGCACTAAGTAGGGTGCTATGCACTAAGTAGGGTGCTATGCACTAAGTAGGGTGCTATGCACTAAATAGGGTGCTATGCACTAAGTTAAGTAGGGTACTGTGCACTAAGTAGGGTGGTATGCACTAAGTAGGGTGTCATGCACTAAGTAGGGTTCTATGAACTAAGTAGGGTGCTATGCACTAAGTAGGGTGCTATGCACTAAATTAAGTAGGGTAATATGCACTAAGTAGGGTGCTATGCACTAAGTAGGGTGCTATGCACTAAGTCGGTGACCAAGCACTAAGTAGGGTGCTATGCACTAAGTAGGGTGCTATGTAATAAGGTGGGTGCTATGCACTAAGTAGGGTACTGTGCACTAAGTAGGGTGCTATGCACTAAATAGGGTGCTATGCACTAAGTTAAGTAGGGTACTGTGCACTAAGTAGGGTGGCATGCACTAAGTAGGGTGTCATGCACTAAGTAGGGTTCTATGAACTAAGTAGGGTGCTATGCACTAAGTAGGGTGCTATGCACTAAGTTAAGTAGGGTAATATGCACTAAGTAGGGTGCTATGCACTAAGTAGGGTGTTATGCACTAAGTAGGGTTCTATGAACTAAGTAGGGTGCTATGCACTAAGTAGGGTGCTATGCACTAAGTAGGGTGCTATGCACTAAGTAGGGTCCTGTGCACTAAGTAGGGTACTGTGCACTAAGCGCCAACCCGATGCAGTAATTTATTAAACAAACGTTTCAACAGCTAGGCTGTCCTCATTAGGATTTCATCTCCATGTCAATACATTATGACAATGTCATATTGATGGTTTAAATTAGACAGCACTGTAATAATTCTGGGACAAAGTCTGAGAACACGTCATTGTAAATTGGATACACACACACGCGCGCGCATGCACGCAGACACGCACACGCACACACACAAACGCAGACACACACACACACACTGTCTGTGTGTCCATCAGTATTATCAGTGTTATGATCCTCCTGTAATTAAACCACCTGCTGCCTGCCTGCCTCTCAGCATGCGTTTGCATATATATATGTGTGTGTCTGTCTGTGTGTGTTTATCTGTGTGTGTGTCTGTGTGTGTGTGTGTGTGTGTCTACCCGTCTGTCTGTCTGTCTGTCTGTCAGTGTGTGCTTTTCCTTTCTACTGGTACCCCTCCTGAGTGAAGAGTGACAAGGGAAGGAGGAAGATGAGGAGGAGGAGTAGGAGGAAGAGGAGGATGGGGGGAGGAGGAGGTGGAGGGGAGGAGGGGGAGTGTGAGGAAAAGTAGAAGGAGGTGGAGGGGAGGTGGAGGGGAGGGGGAGGAGGAGGGGGAGGAAAAGTAGAAGGAGGAGATGGAGGAGGAGGTAGAAAGGAGGAGGGGGATAACAGTCAAAAGGAGCTGTTAGTGTAGTGTGTGTTGTCCCGGTGAAAGAAGGTACCCAAGTACACTAACCACAACCACCACAGACTTCACTAACTTTCAGGAGTTTGTATCGCACTTAAGAAAGGCTTGGAATGAAAGGTATGTTTCACAAAGACCTCAAATCAGATCAAATCAAACTTTATTTGTCACATACGCCTATATACAATAAGTGTAGACCTTACTGTGAAATGCTGAATACAACAGGTACCTTACCGTGAAATGTTGAATACAACAGGTACCTTACTGTGAAATGCTGAATACAACAGGTACCTTACTGTGAAATGTTGAATACAACAGGTACTGTAAAATGCTGAATACAACAGGTACTGTGAAATGATGAATACAACAGGTACCTTACATTGAAATGATGAATACAACAGGTACCTTACCGTGAAATGCTGAATACAACAGGTACCTTACCGTGAAATGCTGAATACAACAGGTACCTTACTGTGAAATACTGAATACAACAGGTACCTTACTGTGAAATACTGAATACAACAGGTACAGTGAAATGCTGAATACAACAGGTACCGTGAAATGCTGAATACAACAGGTACCGTGAAATGCTGAATACAACAGGTACCGTGAAATGCTGAATACAACAGGTACTGTGAAATGCTGAATACAACAGGTACCTTACCGTGAAATGAGGAATACAACAGGTAACTTACCGTGAAATGCTGAATACAACAGGTACCTTACCGTGAAATGCTGAATACAACAGGTACTTTACCGTGAAATGCTGAATACAACAGGTACCTTACCGTGAAATGCTGAATACAACAGGTACCTTACCGTGAAATGCTGAATACAACAGGTACCTTACCGTGAAATGCTGAATACAACAGGTACCTTACCGTGAAATGCTGAATACAACAGGTACCTTACTGTGAAATGCTGAATACAACAGGTACCTTACCGTGAAATGCTGAATACAACAGGTACTTTACCGTGAAATGCTGAATACAACAGGTACCTTACCGTGAAATGCTGAATACAACAGGTACCTTACCGTGAAATGCTGAATACAACAGGTACTTTACCGTGAAATGCTGAATACAACAGGTACCTTACCGTGAAATGCTGAATACAACAGGTACCTTACCGTGAAATGCTGAATACAACAGGTACCTTACCGTGAAATGCTGAATACAACAGGTACCTTACCGTGAAATGCTGAATACAACAGGTACCTTACTGTGAAATACTGAATACAACAGGTACCGTGAAATGCTGAATACAACAGGTACTGTGAAATGCTGAATACAACAGGTACCTTACCGTGAAATGAGGAATACAACAGGTAACTTACCGTGAAATGCTGAATACAACAGGTACCTTACCGTGAAATGCTGAATACAACAGGTACTTTACCGTGAAATGCTGAATACAACAGGTACCTTACCGTGAAATGCTGTACAACAGGTACCTTACCGTGAAATGCTGAATACAACAGGTACCTTACCGTGAAATGCTGAATACAACAGGTACCTTACCGTGAAATGCTGAATACAACAGGTACTGTGAAATGCTGAATACAACAGGGACCTTACCGTGAAATGCTGAATACAACAGGTACTGTGAAATGCTGAATACAACAGGTACTGTGAAATGATGAATACAACAGGTACCTTACATTGAAATGATGAATACAACAGGTACCTTACCGTGAAATGCTGAATACAACAGGTACCTTATCGTGAAATGCTGAATACAACAGGTACCTTACTGTGAAATGCTGAATACAACAGGTACCTTACCATGAAATGCTGAATACAACAAGTACTGTGAAATACTGAATACAACAGGTACCTTACTGTGAAATGCTGAATACAACAGGTACCTTACCGTGAAATGCTGAATACAACAGGTACTGTGAAATAATGAATACAACAGGTACCTTACCGTGAAATGCTGAATACAACAGGTACTGTGAAATTATGAATACAACAGGTACCTTACTGTGAAATGATGAATACAACAGGTACCTTACTGTGAAATGCTGAATACAACAGGTACCTTACTGTGAAATGCTGAATACAACAGGTACCTTACCGTGAAATGCTGAATACAACAGGTACTGTGAAATTATGAATACAACAGGTACCTTACTGTGAAATGATGAATACAACAGGTACCTTACCGTGAAATGCTGAATACAACAGGTACCTTACCGTGAAATGCTGAATACAACAGGTACTGTGAAATGCTGAATACAACAGGGACCTTACCGTGAAATGCTGAATACAACAGGTACTGTGAAATGCTGAATACAACAGGTACTGTGAAATGATGAATACAACAGGTACTGTGAAATGATGAATACAACAGGTACCTTACATTGAAATGATGAATACAACAGGTACCTTACCGTGAAATGCTGAATACAACAGGTACCTTATCGTGAAATGCTGAATACAACAGGTACCTTACTGTGAAATGCTGAATACAACAGGTACCTTACCATGAAATGCTGAATACAACAAGTACTGTGAAATACTGAATACAACAGGTACCTTACTGTGAAATGCTGAATACAACAGGTACCTTACCGTGAAATGCTGAATACAACAGGTACTGTGAAATAATGAATACAACAGGTACCTTACCGTGAAATGCTGAATACAACAGGTACTGTGAAATTATGAATACAACAGGTACCTTACTGTGAAATGATGAATACAACAGGTACCTTACTGTGAAATGCTGAATACAACAGGTACCTTACTGTGAAATGCTGAATACAACAGGTACCTTACTGTGAAATGATGAATACAACAGGTACCTTACCGTGAAATGCTGAATACAACAGGTACTGTGAAATACTGAATACAACAGGGACCTTACCGTGAAATGCTGAATACAACAGGTACTGTGAAATGCTGAATACAACAGGTACTGTGAAATGCTGAATACAACAGGTACCTTACATTGAAATGATGAATACAACAGGTACCTTACCGTGAAATGCTGAATACAACAGGTACCTTACCGTGAAATGCTGAATACAACAGGTACCTTACTGTGAAATGCTGAATACAACAGGTACCTTACTGTGAAATACTGAATACAACAGGTACCTTACTGTGAAATACTGAATACAACAGGTACCTTACCGTGAAATGCTGAATACAACAGGTACCTTACCGTGAAATGCTGAATACAACAGGTACCGTGAAATGCTGAATACAACAGGTACCGTGAAATGCTGAATACAACAGGTACTGTGAAATGCTGAATACAACAGGTACCTTACAATGAAATGCTGAATACAACAGGTACCGTGAAATGCTGAATACAACACGTACCGTGAAATGCTGAATACAACAGGTACCGTGAAATGCTGAATACAACAGGTACTGTGAAATGCTGAATACAACAGGTACCTTACCGTGAAATGAGGAATACAACAGGTACCTTACCGTGAAATGCTGAATACAACAGGTACCTTACCGTGAAATGCTGAATACAACAGGTACCTTACCGTGAAATGCTGAATACAACAGGTACCTTACCGTGAAATGCTGAATACAACAGGTACCTTACCGTGAAATGCTGAATACAACAGGTACCTTACCGTGAAATGCTGAATACAACAGGTACCTTACCGTGAAATGCTGAATACAACAGGTACTGTGAAATGCTGAATACAACAGGGACCTTACCGTGAAATGCTGAATACAACAGGTACTGTGAAATGCTGAATACAACAGGTACTGTGAAATGATGAATACAACAGGTACCTTACATTGAAATGATGAATACAACAGGTACCTTATCGTGAAATGCTGAATACAACAGGTACCTTACTGTGAAATGCTGAATACAACAGGTACCTTACCATGAAATGCTGAATACAACAGGTACTGTGAAATGCTGAATACAACTGGGACCTTACATTGAAATGATGAATACAACAGGTAACTTACCATGAAATGCTGAATACAACAGGGACCTTACAATGAAATGATGAATACAACAGGTACCTTACTGTGAAATGCTGAATACAACAGGTACCTTACTGTGAAATACTGAATACAACAGGTACCTTACCGTGAAATGCTGAATACAACAGGTACCTTACATTGAAATGATGAATACAACAGGTACCTTACCGTGAAATGCTGAATACAACAGGTACCGTGAAATGCTGAATACAACAGGTACCGTGAAATGCTGAATACAACAGGTACTGTGAAATGCTGAATACAACAGGTACCTTACAATGAAATGCTGAATACAACAGGTACCGTGAAATGCTGAATACAACACGTACCGTGAAATGCTGAATACAACAGGTACCGTGAAATGCTGAATACAACAGGTACTGTGAAATGCTGAATACAACAGGTACCTTACCGTGAAATGAGGAATACAACAGGTACCTTACCGTGAAATGCTGAATACAACAGGTACCTTACCGTGAAATGCTGAATACAACAGGTACCTTACCGTGAAATGCTGAATACAACAGGTACCTTACCGTGAAATGCTGAATACAACAGGTACCTTACCGTGAAATGCTGAATACAACAGGTACCTTACCGTGAAATGCTGAATACAACAGGTACCTTACCGTGAAATGCTGAATACAACAGGTACTGTGAAATGCTGAATACAACAGGGACCTTACCGTGAAATGCTGAATACAACAGGTACTGTGAAATGCTGAATACAACAGGTACTGTGAAATGATGAATACAACAGGTACCTTACATTGAAATGATGAATACAACAGGTACCTTATCGTGAAATGCTGAATACAACAGGTACCTTACTGTGAAATGCTGAATACAACAGGTACCTTACCATGAAATGCTGAATACAACAGGTACTGTGAAATGCTGAATACAACTGGGACCTTACATTGAAATGATGAATACAACAGGTAACTTACCATGAAATGCTGAATACAACAGGGACCTTACAATGAAATGATGAATACAACAGGTACCTTACTGTGAAATGCTGAATACAACAGGTACCTTACTGTGAAATGCTGAATACAACAGGTACCTTACCGTGAAATGCTGAATACAACAGGTACCTTACATTGAAATGATGAATACAACAGGTAACTTACCATGAAATGCTGAATACAACAGGTACCTTACTGTGAAATGCTGAATACAACAGGTACCTTACTGTGAAATGCTGAATACAACAGGTACCTTACCGTGAAATGTTTAAGGGTGTTACGGTACAGAGTCAATGTGGAGACTATATACAGGGGGTACCGGTAATGAGTCAGTGTGGAGGCTATGTACAGGGGGTACCGGTACAGAGTCAGTGTGGAGGCTATATACAGGGGGCACCGGTACAGAGTCAATGTGGAGGCTATATTTAGGGGGGTACCGGTACAGAGTCAATGTGGAGGCTATATACAGGGGGTACCGGTACAGAGTCAATGTGGAGGCTATATACAGGGGTACCGGTACTGAGTCAATGTGGAGGCTATATACAGGGGGCACCGGTACAGAGTCAATGTGGAGGCTATATACAGGGGGTACCGGTACTGAGTCAGTGTGGAGGCTATATACAGGGGGTACCGGTACTGAGTCAGTGTGGAGGCTATATACAGGGGGTACCGGTACTGAGTCAATGTGGAGGCTATATACAGGGGGCACCGGTACAGAGTCAATGTGGAGGCTATATACAGGGGGTACTGGTACAGAGTCAATGTGGAGGCTATATACAGGGGGCACCGGTACAGAGTCAATGTGGAGGCTATATACAGGGGGTACCGGTACTGAGTCAGTGTGGAGGCTATATACAGGGGGTACCGGTACTGAGTCAATGTGGAGGCTATATACAGGGGGTACCGGTACTGAGTCAGTGTGGAGGCTATATACAGGGGGTACCAGTACTGAGTCAGTGTGGAGGCTATATACAGGGGGTACCGGTACTGAGTCAGTGTGGAGGCTATATACAGGGGGTACCGGTACAGAGTCAATGTGGAGGCTATATACAGGGGGCACCGGTACAGAGTCAATGTGGAGGCTATATTTAGGGGGGTACCGGTACAGAGTCAATGTGGAGGCTATATACAGGGGGTACCAGTACAGAGTCAATGTGGAGGCTATATACAGGGGTACCGGTACTGAGTCAATGTGGAGGCTATATACAGGGGGCACCGGTACAGAGTCAATGTGGAGGCTATATACAGGGGGTACCGGTACTGAGTCAGTGTGGAGGCTATATACAGGGGGTACCGGTACTGAGTCAGTGTGGAGGCTATATACAGGGGGTACCGGTACTGAGTCAATGTGGAGGCTATATACAGGGGGCACCGGTACAGAGTCAATGTGGAGGCTATATACAGGGGGTACTGGTACAGAGTCAATGTGGAGGCTATATACAGGGGGCACCGGTACAGAGTCAATGTGGAGGCTATATACAGGGGGTACCGGTACTGAGTCAGTGTGGAGGCTATATACAGGGGGTACCGGTACTGAGTCAATGTGGAGGCTATATACAGGGGGTACCGGTACTGAGTCAGTGTGGAGGCTATATACAGGGGGTACCGGTACTGAGTCAATGTGGAGGCTATATACAGGGGGTACCGGTACTGAGTCAGTGTGGAGGCTATATACAGGGGGTACCGGTACTGAGTCAGTGTGGAGGCTATATACAGGGGGTACCGGTACAGAGTCAGTGTGGAGGCTATATACAGGGGGTGCCGGTACTGAGTCAGTGTGGAGACTATATACAGGGGGTACCGGTACTGAGTCAATGTGGAGGCTATATACAGGGGGTACCGGTACTGAGTCAATGTGGAGACTATATACAGGTGGTACCGGTACTGAGTCAGTGTGCAGGCTATATACAGGGGGTACCGGTACTGAGTCAGTGTGCAGGCTATATACAGGGGGCACCGGTACTGAGTCAGTGTGCAGGCTATATACAGGGGGTACCGGTACTGAGTCAGTGTGCAGGCTATATACAGGGGGTACCGGTACTGAGTCAGTGTGCGGGGGTACAGGTTAGTCGAGGTAATTTGTACATGTAGGTAGGGGTGAAGTGACTATGTATAGATCATAAACAGCGAGTAGCAACAATGAACAAAACAAATGGAGAGAGGGGTGTCAATGTAAATTGTCCTGTTGGTCATTTGATTAATTGTTCAGCAGTCTTATGGCTTGGGGGTAGAAGCTGTTAAGGAGACTTTTGGTCCTGGACTTAGTGCTCCGGTACCACTTGCCGTGCGGTAGCAGAGAAAACAGTCTATGACCATTTTTGGGCTTTCCTCTGACACCGCCTATCATATAGGTCCTGGATGTCAGGAAGCTTACCCTCTGTAGCGCCTTACGGTCAGATGTCGAGCAGTTGCCATACCGGGCGGTGATGCAACCGGTCAGGAGGCTCTCGATGGTGCAGCTGTAGAACCATTTGAGGATCTGGAGACCCATGCCCGAACCTTTTTAGTCTCCTGAGGGGGAAAAAGGCGTTGTCACACCCTCTTCAGATCAGACCTCAGATCAGATAAGGATGAATCCTTGTTTGATGGATGCAGACAGAGCTAGCAGAGAGAGAAAGGGCAACGGAAGAAGGAAGAAGAAAATTATACAATATTCACATAAATATATGGAATTCCCCTAAACCACACACACATTGGGGGAAAACAAACAGTCTTTCCCATTGACCCCCATTTTAAAGAGCCAACTCCGTCGTTGATTTCTTGTTATACAGAAATAACAAAACATGGCGAAAAGCTTCTGTGTTGTTCAATGTACAAAAGACGACTTTTCAACATTGTCTCCTCCGGAGAGTTCTCACTACTTTAAAAAAAAAAAACATACTATTGTAGAGCTTCCCTTTTAATGACCGTGTTAGCAGGCAAGTGATTGAATGACTGTTAGCTACCAACAGGTTACATACCAGGTAAAAAAATAAAAAAGACCAGGTCAAAAATCCCGACCGACTGTTTCCAATGTTCCCACGTAGGGCCTGGGAGAAGAGCCCTGTTGCTTCAGGGTATTCAGTGTGGATATTGTGGGGACACGTATCTATGTGTGTGGAAAATATTTCATCATGGGTAAGACGTGTAACTTGTTTAGTATAGTCCGTTTTTTTAACTCCACTCACTACTTGTAGCTTTTAGTTTGTTTGTGTTGTTGGTCTTGGCTAGCTTTAATGTTCTGGTTGGTAGGTAGCTAACACTCACTACTTGTAGCTTTACAGTCAGTTTGTTTGTGTTGCTGGTCTTGGCTAGCTTTAATGTTCTGGTTGGTAGGTAGCTAACACTCACTACTTGTAGCTTTACAGTCAGTTTGTTTGTTGGTCTTGGCTAGCTTTAATGTTCTGGTTGGTAGGTAGCTAACACTCACTACTTGTAGCTTTACAGTCAGTTTGTTTGTTGGTCTTGGCTAGCTTTAATGTTCTGGTTGGTAGGTAGCTAACACTCACTACTTGTAGCTTTTAGTTTGTTTGTGTTGCTGGTCTTGGCTAGCTTTAATGTTCTGGTTGGTAGGTAGCTACCACTCACTACTTGTAGCTTTTAGCTTGTTTGTGTTGTTGGTCTTGGCTAGCTTTAATGTTCTGGTTGGTAGGTAGCTAACACTCACTACTTGTAGCTTTACAGTCAGTTTGTTTGTGTTGCTGGTCTTGGCTAGCTTTAATGTTCTGGTTGGTAGGTAGCTAACACTCACTACTTGTAGCTTTTAGCTTGTTTGTGGTGCTGGTCTTGGCTAGCTTTAATGTTCTGGTTGGTAGGTAGCTAACAGTCATTCAATCACTTGCCTGCTAACACTGTCATTAAAAGGGGGGCGAGGGAAGCTCTACAATAGTATGGTTTTTTTAAGTAGTGAGAACTCTCCGGAGCAGACAATGTTGAAAAGTCGTCTTTAGACATGTTGTGCTTGTCTTAAATGTAATTTTGTAATTGACTAAAACAAGCAGACAACAAAAAAAATTGCAGTTGAAAAAGTTTTTTTGTTGAGAGTCAATGGGGTAACCCAGGTAACCACGATGTTCCATCTAATACCGACTGGGACTGTAAACCAAGGAACATTGTAGAGAAGCCGGTTGCCACGGAGACAGATGGTGCACTATGGAACACCCGGTAGTCATAAAGCTTGTTTTCTTCCGTCTGGCTGTCGGCACTTAGATACCAGACAGAAAAGAGCGTCTGTTTTGGTTTGCCACCCCCGCTTGCCGCGTGACCTCCTAACGACCCGGAGAGGAGGGGATGTTGTCAGCTTCAGAGTGGTGACAGTCAGTGGCTCTGGTTGTTCGAGCAGTGAGGGAGAACGTATTGAAATGTCTGATGAAAAGGGGTCTCAACACCAGTGGAAGCAAAACAGCCCCATAACATCAAAGATCAACAACCACATTTTACAGTAGTTATGGGGGTTCTTTTCTGCTCATGCATTGTCATTTCAACACCAAACCCACCACTGGTGTGCGTGGCCAAAGAACTCTATTTTAATTTCATCTGACCAAAACACTGGTTCCAATCCATGTGCTAATTCTATTTAGCAAACTCCAGGCATTCATATTTGTTAAATGACATATTCAGCTCTATGGTCACACATACCAGTGGTGGGTTTGATGTTGAAATGAAAATGCATGAGCAGAAAATAAACACTAAGTGGAACTTGGACGCATCTTCCAGCTAGACAATTTCCCAAGAACACATCAAAATTCACAAAACAAATGTGTTATTAGGTCACAAAAATGAACATTTACAGTCTCCGGACTTGAAACCCATTAAAAAGCTGTGGTTTGAATTGAAGAGGGCCGTTCAAAAGTGCAGACGAAGGATTAAGAATCTGGAAAGATTCTGAATGTTCTAAGATCCCTCCCAATGTGTTCTAGAACTCAGAAATAATTTCAGAATAAGGCTCAGTGCCATTAGGTGAGGTTCTGAAAGGTATTCAAAACACTGGTGGCAATCATTTTGACCTCTTACCTTTTTGAGGAAAAATATATTACTTGTTAATTAAACTAAATGTTTTTTCTCTGAGCAATTGTATTACAATATCATTATTTATTTTATACAGTCATTTTTGCTCATCTTTATCAACGGTGTCAATAATTTGTGAACCCACTGTACTGTCTAGAGTAGTGGTCACCAACCGGTCGATCGCAATGGACTGGTCAATCTTCAAGGCATTCCTAGTCGATCAGAATGGACTGGTCAATCTTCAAGGCATTCCTAGTCCATCACAATGGACTGGTCAGTCTTCAAGGCATTGATTCAGAAGCCCTATTGACCGTAGGTGCACTTGATGCCCTGTTGGTGATAGGTGCACTTGATTCAGAAGCCCTGCTGGTGATAGGTGCACTTGATTCAGAAGCCCTGTTGCCCGTAGGTGCACTTGATTCAGAAGCCCTGTTGGTGATAGGTGCACTTGATTCAGAAGCCCTGCGCACCAGGTAGGCAAAGGGTTCCCATTTTGAACCCATTCATTTGTCTGAAAATACAAATTCTCCCTACCTGCTGGAATGGGAGATGTGGAATGGGAGATGTGGAATGGGAGATGCTAACTCGAGTGTCGGATACCTCCAAATTGCTGTGCCTGCGACTTCCACATTCCCAGCCACAGTTTGATACTAGTTTGATACTATCCTACTAGAGATACAGTAAAACCATGACCAGACAGAGAATGTCATAGAATACAGCAAAGAGTTGCTGTTTTTATGAGTGAGTTCATGTTTAAGTTTATATTCATCACTGTCAACAATGTTTTTAATCAACACCATTACCAAACCCAAAATAAGCTTATCCTTGCTTCCCTGATTTTTATTATTATTAGCAGCTTGTCGTGTCTATTTTAATAGAGAGAATTGTTTGACTTTCTCTGGTTATAGGAACAACATGAATTTGTGCATGAGGCAGATGCAGATGTGGTGCGACTCGAGTTTGGCCATCAGGTGGAAGACGATGTCCCTTATCTCTTGTCAGAAGGATAGAGCAGGCACCGTGAGAGGCTGATCCTCTGCTGCTCTCGCCCTCCTCTCTGTTGAGACTAATGCCGTGTTCAAAACAACTGGGAACTCGGAATTTGGAAATCTCAGACTTCTGACTTCAATGCGTTTAAGACAACTGGAAACTTCGAAAAGAACGAGATCCGACTGGGAAAGATAGTTTTGAACAGTCATCCAACTCAGACTTCCAAGTCGGAAACCTAGGTTGTATTTTTATTATATATATTTTTTTTATTGGGGGGGGGGGGGGTTCCCAGTTGTCTTGAAAGCACCATGACAATTCCAGTAAAATAAAAAATGTAATTATTTACAAATTATTTCAATTTATGCTCAGCTGTGCCTCAAGTTGTATCTCTGGTTGTATCTGTATCTCAGTTCACTGGTCACCATAGCAACACCCACCCGTAGCACGCGCTCCAGCAGGTATATTTCACTGGTCATCCTCAAAGCCAACACCCCCTTTGGCCGCCTTTCCTTCCAGTTCTCTGGTGCCAATGACTGGAACGAATTGCAAAAATCACTGAAGCTGGAGACTTATATCTCCCTCACTAACTTTAAGCATCAGCAGCTTACCGATCGCTGCAGCTGTACACAGCCCATCTGTAAATAGCCCATCCAACTACCTACCTCATCATGGGGGGGCAGTGTAGCCTAGTGGTTAGAGCATTGGATTAGTAACTGGATGGTTGCAAGTTCATATCCCTGAGCTGACAAGGTACAATTTCTGTTGCTCTGTTCTTGAACAAGGCAGTTAACCCACTGTTGAAAATAAAAATGTTTTCTTAACTGACTTGCCTGGTAAAATAAAAAAAATCCTATTTATTGCCTTACCTCCTTACTACATTTGCACACACTGTATATAGATTTTCTATTGTGTTATTGACTGTACTTTTGTCTGTCCCATGTGTAACTCTGTGTTGTTGTTTATTGTTGGAGGCAGGGTAGCCTAGTGGTTAGAGCGGTGGACTAGAAAAAGTGGCAAGTTCAAATCCCGAGCTGACAAAGTACAAATCTGTCATTCTGCCCCTGAACAGGCAGTTAACCCACTGTTCCCTGGTAGGCTGTCATTGAAAATAAGAATTTGTTCTTAACTGACTTGCCTAGTAAAATAAATTGTTGCTTTACTTTATCTTATGTCAATGAGAACTTGTTCTGAACTGGCCTACCTGGTTAAATAAAAAAATTAAAAAGTGCCACAACAACTGATCTATTTCATAATCAAAGCTTGAGTTTTGAAATATAATATGGTCTGAGAAGAACAACATTGGCAGACCAGGCATATAGCCAACATGCTGTGGTAATGTATTCGGCCTACTGCACAAACCTCATTACAGAACAGTTTTTATTAGGTTCATGTTACCGTGTAACCCTCCTGTTGTGTTAATTCATTCTGTGTTCCCGGTCCAAAATGGCCTCCCCATTATAGCTGATTATAAATCCGTGATAATACATCTCTTTTTAGCCAATATTGTGTTAGATCTTTTCTTTATCAACTTACAGTGCCTTGCGAAAGTATTCGGCCCCCTTGAACTTTGCGACCTTTTGCCACATTTCAGGCTTCAAACATAAAGATATAAAAGTGTATTTTTTTGTGAAGAATCAACAACAAGTGGGACACAATCATGAAGTGGAACGACATTTATTGGATATTTCAAACTTTTTTAACAAATCAAAAACTGAAAAATTGGGCGTGCAAAATTATTCTTCTTCACAAAAAATTACAGTTTTATATCTTTATGTTTGAAGCCTGAAATGTGGCAAAAGGTCGCAAAGTTCAAGGGGGCCGAATACTTTCGCAAGGCACTGTATGTTCTTCTGAACATTACAAATTTTGAACTTGTATGTGCTATTTATGGCCTGTAGGCCTCATTGACCTGAGCTCATACAACTCGTTTTTGGTATAAAAAAAAGCATAATATATGAATTATTTTGACGATGACAAAAATCTCAGATAAAATATATTGTGCTATTTATCACAGACTACTTTGTGTCAAAAGTTTAACAAGGACATTTGTTTTGAAACCATTTCTAATGTTTAAATAATGTCACAAAATAGCATTTGTTGTGAATACCGGTCAAAACAGACCGGTATGATTTTATTAGTAAAGAAAGGACATGACAACTTTACCATATTGCAAAATGTCATGTCTTGAACACATGAAAGAACAACAATAACATTATTACCAACAATATCAAAGACATTAAAATGTTCACAATCTGTCAATCAACGGTGGTTCCATTTGGTGTTGTTCTCATGCACATTACAATACGTGGTGGTTGTTGCATCCAAATATAAGGCAGGAGGCAACTCAGGCTTGTTCCTTCCTTGTGGTAATTTTTTTTTTTTGGGGGGGGGGGGGGGGGGGGAGCAGCTCCTGATCAAGACCACATGAGGTGAAGAAAATGTCACCTTATGTTGTGTCCCTGGAGACCTGCAGTCATTTCCAGAACCATTCGCTTCCCCTGGTTCCTTTCGGGAACATCGTCAGCAGGTTTCCCTGGTTCCTTTCAGGAACACAGTCAGCAGGTTTCCCTGGTTCCTTTCGGGAACACTGTCAGCAGGTTTCTCTGGTTCCTTTCGGGAACATCGTCAGCAGGTTTCCCTGGTTCCTTTCAGAAACACCGTCAGCAGGTTTCCCTGGTTCCTTTCAGGAACATCGTCAGCAGGTTTCCCTGGTTCCTTTCAGGAACATCGTCAGCAGGTTTCCCTGGTCCTTTCGGGAACATCGTCAGCAGGTTTCTCTGGTTCCTTTCGGGAACACCGTCAGCAGGTTTCCCTGGTTCCTTTCAGAAACACCGTCAGCAGGTTTCTCTGGTTCCTTTCGGGAACACTGTCAGCAGGTTTATCTGGTTCCTTTCAGGAACATCGTCAGCAGGTTTCCCTGGTTCCTTTCGGAAACATCGTCAGCAGGTTTCTCTGGTTCCTTTCGGGAACATCGTCAGCAGGTTTCTCTGGTTCCTTTCAGGAACACCGTCAGCAGGTTTCTCTGGTTCCTTTCGGGAACACTGTCAGCAGGTTTCTCTGGTTCCTTTCGGGAACATCGTCAGCAGGTTTCTCTGGTTCCTTTCGGGAACACTGTCAGCAGGTTTCCCTGGTTCCTTTCGGGAACACTGTCAGCAGGTTTCTCTGGTTCCTTTCGGGAACATCGTCAGCAGGTTTCTCTGGTTCCTTTCAGGAACATCGTCAGCAGGTTTTCCTGGTTCCTTTCAGGAACATCGTCAGCAGGTTTCTCTGGTTCCTTTCAGGAACACCGTCAGCAGGTTTCTCTGGTTCCTTTCGGGAACATCGTCAGCAGGTTTCTCTGGTTCCTTTCGGGAACACTGTCAGCAGGTTTCTCTGGTTCCTTTCAGAAACACCGTCAGCAGGTTTCCCTGGTTCCTTTCAGAAACACCGTCAGCAGGTTTCTCTGGTTCCTTTCAGAAACACCGTCAGCAGGTTTCTCTGGTTCCTTTCAGAAACACCGTCAGCAGGTTTCTCTGGTTCCTTTCAGAAACACCGTCAGCAGGTTTCCCTGGTTCCTTTCAGAAACACCGTCAGCAGGTTTCCCTGGTTCCTTTCAGAAACACCGTCAGCAGGTTTCTCTGGTTCCTTTCAGAAACACCGTCAGCAGGTTTCCCTGGTTCCTTTCGGGAACACCGTCAGCAGGTTTCCCTGGTTCCTTTCAGGAACATCGTCAGCAGGTTTCCCTGGTTCCTTTCAGGAACATCGTCAGCAGGTTTCCCTGGTCCTTTCGGGAACATCGTCAGCAGGTTTCTCTGGTTCCTTTCGGGAACACCGTCAGCAGGTTTCCCTGGTTCCTTTCAGAAACACCGTCAGCAGGTTTCTCTGGTTCCTTTCGGGAACACTGTCAGCAGGTTTATCTGGTTCCTTTCAGGAACATCGTCAGCAGGTTTCCCTGGTTCCTTTCGGGAACATCGTCAGCAGGTTTCTCTGGTTCCTTTCGGGAACATCGTCAGCAGGTTTCTCTGGTTCCTTTCAGGAACACCGTCAGCAGGTTTCTCTGGTTCCTTTCGGGAACACTGTCAGCAGGTTTCTCTGGTTCCTTTCGGGAACATCGTCAGCAGGTTTCTCTGGTTCCTTTCGGGAACACTGTCAGCAGGTTTCCCTGGTTCCTTTCGGGAACACTGTCAGCAGGTTTCTCTGGTTCCTTTCGGGAACATCGTCAGCAGGTTTCTCTGGTTCCTTTCAGGAACATCGTCAGCAGGTTTCTCTGGTTCCTTTCAGAAACACCGTCAGCAGGTTTCCCTGGTTCCTTTCAGAAACACCGTCAGCAGGTTTCTCTGGTTCCTTTCAGAAACACCGTCAGCAGGTTTCCCTGGTTCCTTTCGGGAACACCGTCAGCAGGTTTCCCTGGTTCCTTTCAGGAACATCGTCAGCAGGTTTCCCTGGTTCCTTTCAGGAACATCGTCAGCAGGTTTCCCTGGTCCTTTCGGGAACATCGTCAGCAGGTTTCTCTGGTTCCTTTCGGGAACATCGTCAGCAGGTTTCCCTGGTTCCTTTCAGAAACACCGTCAGCAGGTTTCCCTGGTTCCTTTCAGGAACATCGTCAGCAGGTTTCCCTGGTTCCTTTCAGGAACATCGTCAGCAGGTTTCCCTGGTCCTTTCGGGAACATCGTCAGCAGGTTTCTCTGGTTCCTTTCGGGAACATCGTCAGCAGGTTTCCCTGGTTCCTTTCAGAAACACCGTCAGCAGGTTTCTCTGGTTCCTTTCGGGAACACTGTCAGCAGGTTTATCTGGTTCCTTTCAGGAACATCGTCAGCAGGTTTCCCTGGTTCCTTTCGGGAACATCGTCAGCAGGTTTCTCTGGTTCCTTTCGGGAACATCGTCAGCAGGTTTCTCTGGTTCCTTTCAGGAACACCGTCAGCAGGTTTCTCTGGTTCCTTTCGGGAACACTGTCAGCAGGTTTCTCTGGTTCCTTTCGGGAACATCGTCAGCAGGTTTCTCTGGTTCCTTTCGGGAACACTGTCAGCAGGTTTCCCTGGTTCCTTTCGGGAACACTGTCAGCAGGTTTCTCTGGTTCCTTTCGGGAACATCGTCAGCAGGTTTCTCTGGTTCCTTTCAGGAACATCGTCAGCAGGTTTCTCTGGTTCCTTTCAGAAACACCGTCAGCAGGTTTCCCTGGTTCCTTTCAGAAACACCGTCAGCAGGTTTCTCTGGTTCCTTTCAGAAACACCGTCAGCAGGTTTCCCTGGTTCCTTTCGGGAACACCGTCAGCAGGTTTCCCTGGTTCCTTTCAGGAACATCGTCAGCAGGTTTCCCTGGTTCCTTTCAGGAACATCGTCAGCAGGTTTCCCTGGTCCTTTCGGGAACATCGTCAGCAGGTTTCTCTGGTTCCTTTCGGGAACATCGTCAGCAGGTTTCCCTGGTTCCTTTCAGAAACACCGTCAGCAGGTTTCCCTGGTTCCTTTCAGGAACATCGTCAGCAGGTTTCCCTGGTTCCTTTCAGGAACATCGTCAGCAGGTTTCCCTGGTCCTTTCGGGAACATCGTCAGCAGGTTTCTCTGGTTCCTTTCGGGAACATCGTCAGCAGGTTTCCCTGGTTCCTTTCAGAAACACCGTCAGCAGGTTTCTCTGGTTCCTTTCGGGAACACTGTCAGCAGGTTTATCTGGTTCCTTTCAGGAACATCGTCAGCAGGTTTCCCTGGTTCCTTTCGGGAACATCGTCAGCAGGTTTCTCTGGTTCCTTTCGGGAACATCGTCAGCAGGTTTCTCTGGTTCCTTTCAGGAACACCGTCAGCAGGTTTCTCTGGTTCCTTTCGGGAACACTGTCAGCAGGTTTCTCTGGTTCCTTTCGGGAACATCGTCAGCAGGTTTCTCTGGTTCCTTTCGGGAACACTGTCAGCAGGTTTCCCTGGTTCCTTTCGGGAACACTGTCAGCAGGTTTCTCTGGTTCCTTTCGGGAACATCGTCAGCAGGTTTCTCTGGTTCCTTTCAGGAACATCGTCAGCAGGTTTTCCTGGTTCCTTTCAGGAACATCGTCAGCAGGTTTCTCTGGTTCCTTTCAGGAACACCGTCAGCAGGTTTCTCTGGTTCCTTTCGGGAACATCGTCAGCAGGTTTCTCTGGTTCCTTTCGGGAACACTGTCAGCAGGTTTCTCTGGTTCCTTTCAGAAACACCGTCAGCACGTTTCCCTGGTTCCTTTCAGAAACACCGTCAGCAGGTTTCTCTGGTTCCTTTCAGAAACACCGTCAGCAGGTTTCTCTGGTTCCTTTCAGAAACACCGTCAGCAGGTTTCTCTGGTTCCTTTCAGAAACACCGTCAGCAGGTTTCCCTGGTTCCTTTCAGAAACACCGTCAGCAGGTTTCCCTGGTTCCTTTCAGAAACACCGTCAGCAGGTTTCTCTGGTTCCTTTCAGAAACACCGTCAGCAGGTTTCCCTGGTTCCTTTCGGGAACACCGTCAGCAGGTTTCCCTGGTTCCTTTCAGGAACATCGTCAGCAGGTTTCCCTGGTTCCTTTCAGGAACATCGTCAGCAGGTTTCCCTGGTCCTTTCGGGAACATCGTCAGCAGGTTTCTCTGGTTCCTTTCGGGAACACCGTCAGCAGGTTTCCCTGGTTCCTTTCAGAAACACCGTCAGCAGGTTTCTCTGGTTCCTTTCGGGAACACTGTCAGCAGGTTTATCTGGTTCCTTTCAGGAACATCGTCAGCAGGTTTCCCTGGTTCCTTTCGGGAACATCGTCAGCAGGTTTCTCTGGTTCCTTTCGGGAACATCGTCAGCAGGTTTCTCTGGTTCCTTTCAGGAACACCGTCAGCAGGTTTCTCTGGTTCCTTTCGGGAACACTGTCAGCAGGTTTCTCTGGTTCCTTTCGGGAACATCGTCAGCAGGTTTCTCTGGTTCCTTTCGGGAACACTGTCAGCAGGTTTCCCTGGTTCCTTTCGGGAACACTGTCAGCAGGTTTCTCTGGTTCCTTTCGGGAACATCGTCAGCAGGTTTCTCTGGTTCCTTTCAGGAACATCGTCAGCAGGTTTTCCTGGTTCCTTTCAGGAACATCGTCAGCAGGTTTCTCTGGTTCCTTTCAGGAACACCGTCAGCAGGTTTCTCTGGTTCCTTTCGGGAACATCGTCAGCAGGTTTCTCTGGTTCCTTTCGGGAACACTGTCAGCAGGTTTCTCTGGTTCCTTTCAGAAACACCTTCAGCAGGTTTCCCTGGTTCCTTTCAGAAACACCGTCAGCAGGTTTCTCTGGTTCCTTTCAGAAACACCGTCAGCAGGTTTCTCTGGTTCCTTTCAGAAACACCGTCAGCAGGTTTCTCTGGTTCCTTTCAGAAACACCGTCAGCAGGTTTCCCTGGTTCCTTTCAGAAACACCGTCAGCAGGTTTCCCTGGTTCCTTTCAGAAACACCGTCAGCAGGTTTCTCTGGTTCCTTTCAGAACCACCGTCAGCAGGTTTCCCTGGTTCCTATCGGGAACACCGTCAGCAGGTTTCTCTGGTTCCTTTCGGGAACACTGTCAGCAGGTTTCTCTGGTTCCTTTCAGGAACATCGTCAGCAGGTTTCTCTGGTTCCTTTCGGGAACATCGTCAGCAGGTTTCCCTGGTTCCTTTCGGGAACACTGTCAGCAGGTTTCTCTGGTTCCTTTCAGGAACATCGTCAGCAGGTTTCTCTGGTTCCTTTCGGGAACACTGTCAGCAGGTTTCTCTGGTTCCTTTCAGGAACACTGTCAGCAGGTTTCTCTGGTTCCTTTCAGGAACACTGTCAGCAGGTTTCCCTGGTTCCTTTCGGGAACATCGTCAGCAGGTTTCCCTGGTTCCTTTCAGGAACATCGTCAGCAGGTTTCTCTGGTTCCTTTCGGGAACACTGTCAGCAGGTTTCTCTGGTTCCTTTCGGGAACATCGTCAGCAGGTTTCTCTGGTTCTTTTCGGGAACATCGTCAGCAGGTTTCTCTGGTTCCTTTCGGGAACACCGTCAGCAGGTTTCTCTGGTTCCTTTCGGGAACACTGTCAGCAGGTTTCTCTGGTTCCTTTCGGGAACACTGTCAGCAGGTTTCCCTGGTTCCTTTCGGGACCATCGTCAGCAGGTTTCTCTGGTTCCTTTCGGGAACACTGTCAGCAGGTTTCCCTGGTTCCTTTCGGGAACATCGTCAGCAGGTTTCTCTGGTTCCTTTCAGGAACACCGTCAGCAGGTTTCTCTGGTTCCTTTCAGGAACACTGTCAGCAGGTTTCTCTGGTTCCTTTCAGGAACATCGTCAGCAGGTTTCTCTGGTTCCTTTCGGGAACACTGTCAGCAGGTTTCTCTGGTTCCTTTCAGGAACATCGTCAGCAGGTTTCTCTGGTTCCTTTCGGGAACATCGTCAGCAGGTTTCTCTGGTTCCTTTCGGGAACATCGTCAGAAGGTTCCCCTGGTTCCTTTCGGGAACACTGTCAGCAGGTTTCCCTGGTTCCTTTCGGGAACGTCGTTAGCAGGTTTCCCTGGTTCCTTTCGGGAACACTGTCAGCAGGTTTCCCTGGTTCCTTTCGGGAACATCATCAGAAGGTTTCTCTGGTTCCTTTCAGAAACACCGTCAGCAGGTTTCCCTGGTTCCTTTCAGAAACACCGTCAGCAGGTTTCCCTGGTTCCTTTCAGAAACACCGTCAGCAGGTTTCTCTGGTTCCTTTCAGAAACACCGTCAGCAGGTTTCCCTGGTTCCTTTCGGGAACACCGTCAGCAGGTTTCCCTGGTTCCTTTCGGGAACACTGTCAGCAGGTTTCTCTGGTTCCTTTCAGGAAAATCGTCAGCAGGTTTCTCTGGTTCCTTTCGGGAACATCGTCAGCAGGTTTCCCTGGTTCCTTTCGGGAACAATGTCAGCAGGTTTCTCTGGTTCCTTTCAGGAACATCGTCAGCAGGTTTCTCTGGTTCCTTTCGGGAACACTGTCAGCAGGTTTCTCTGGTTCCTTTCAGGAACACTGTCAGCAGGTTTCTCTGGTTCCTTTCAGGAACACTGTCAGCAGGTTTCCCTGGTTCCTTTCGGGAACATCGTCAGCAGGTTTCCCTGGTTCCTTTCAGGAACATCGTCAGCAGGTTTCTCTGGTTCCTTTCGGGAACACCGTCAGCAGGTTTCTCTGGTTCCTTTCGGGAACATCGTCAGCAGGTTTCTCTGGTTCTTTTCGGGAACATCGTCAGCAGGTTTCTCTGGTTCCTTTCGGGAACACCGTCAGCAGGTTTCTCTGGTTCCTTTCGGGAACACTGTCAGCAGGTTTCTCTGGTTCCTTTCGGGAACACTGTCAGCAGGTTTCCCTGGTTCCTTTCGGGAACATCGTCAGCAGGTTTCTCTGGTTCCTTTCGGGAACACTGTCAGCAGGTTTCCCTGGTTCCTTTCGGGAACATCGTCAGCAGGTTTCTCTGGTTCCTTTCAGGAACACCGTCAGCAGGTTTCTCTGGTTCCTTTCAGGAAAACTGTCAGCAGGTTTCTCTGGTTCCTTTCAGGAACATCGTCAGCAGGTTTCTCTGGTTCCTTTCTTGAACACTGTCAGCAGGTTTCTCTGGTTCCTTTCAGGAACATCGTCAGCAGGTTTCTCTGGTTCCTTTCGGGAACATCGTCAGCAGGTTTCCCTGGTTCCTTTCGGGAACATCGTCAGCAGGTTTCCCTGGTTCCTTTCGGGAACATCGTCAGCAGGTTTCTCTGGTTCCTTTCGGGAACACTGTCAGCAGGTTTCTCTGGTTCCTTTCGGGAACACTGTCAGCAGGTTTCTCTGGTTCCTTTCGGGAACACTGTCAGCAGGTTTCTCTGGTTCCTTTCGGGAACACTGTCAGCAGGTTTCTCTGGTTCCTTTCGGGAACATCGTCAGCAGGTTTCTCTGGTTCCTTTCGGGAACATTGTCAGCAGGTTTCTCTGGTTCCTTTCGGGAACATCGTCAGCAGGTTTCTCTGGTTCCTTTCGGGAACACTGTCAGCAGGTTTCCCTGGTTCCTTTCGGGAACATCGTCAGCAGGTTTCTCTGGTTCCTTTCGGGAACACTGTCAGCAGGTTTCTCTGGTTCCTTTCAGGAACACTGTCAGCAGGTTTCTCTGGTTCCTTTCGGGAACATCGTCAGCAGGTTTCTCTGGTTCCTTTCGGGAACATCGTCAGCAGGTTTCTCTGGTTCCTTTCGGGAACACTGTCAGCAGGTTTCCCTGGTTCCTTTCGGGAACATCGTCAGCAGGTTTCTCTGGTTCCTTTCGGGAACACTGTCAGCAGGTTTCTCTGGTTCCTTTCGGGAACACTGTCAGCAGGTTTCCCTGGTTCCTTTCAGAAACACCGTCAGCAGGTTTCCCTGGTTCCTTTCAGGAACACTGTCAGCAGGTTTCTCTGGTTCCTTTCGGGAACATCGTCAGGAGGTTTCTCTGGTTCCTTTCGGGAACACTGTCAGCAGGTTTCTCTGGTTCCTTTCAGAAACACCGTCAGCAGGTTTCTCTGGTTCCTTTCGGGAACACTGTCAGCAGGTTTCCCTGGTTCCTTTCAGGAACACCGTCAGCAGGTTTCCCTGGTTCCTTTCGGGAACACTGTCAGCAGGTTTCTCTGGTTCCTTTCGGGGACATCGTCAGCAGGTTTCCCTGGTTCCTTTCAGGAACATCGTCAGCAGGTTTCTCTGGTTCCTTTCGGGAACACTGTCAGCAGGTTTCTCTGGTTCCTTTCGGGAACATCGTCAGCAGGTTTCTCTGGTTCCTTTCGGGAACATCGTCAGCAGGTTTCTCTGGTTCCTTTCAGGAACATCGTCAGCAGGTTTCTCTGGTTCCTTTCGGGAACATCGTCAGCAGGTTTCTCTGGTTCCTTTCGGGAACATCGTCAGCAGGTTTCTCTGGTTCCTTTCAGGAACACCGTCAGCAGGTTTCTCTGGTTCCTTTCGGGAACATCGTCAGCAGGTTTCTCTGGTTCCTTTCAGGAACATCGTCAGCAGGTTTCCCTGGTTCCTTTCGGGAACATCGTCAGCAGGTTTTCCTGGTTCCTTTCGGGAACATCGTCAGCAGCTTTCTCTGGTTCCTTTCGGGAACACTGTCAGCAGGTTTCCCTGGTTCCTTTCGGGAACACTGTCAGCAGGTTTCTCTGGTTCCTGTCGGGAACACTGTCAGCAGGATTCTCTGGTTCCTTTCAGGAACATCGTCAGCAGGTTTTCCTGGTTCCTTTCAGGAACATCGTCAGCAGGTTTCTCTGGTTCCTTTCAGGAACACCGTCAGCAGGTTTCTCTGGTTCCTTTCGGGAACATCGTCAGCAGGTTTCTCTGGTTCCTTTCGGGAACACTGTCAGCAGGTTTCTCGGGGTTCCTTTCAGAAACACCGTCAGCAGGTTTCCCTGGTTCCTTTCGGGAACACTGTCAGCAGGTTTCTCTGGTTCCTTTCGGGAACATTGTCAGCAGGTTTCTCTGGTTCCTTTCGGGAACACTGTCAGCAGGTTTCTCTGGTTCCTTTCGGGAACATCGTCAGGAGGTTTCTCTGGTTCCTTTCGGGAACACTGTCAGCAGGTTTCTCTGGTTCCTTTCAGAAACACCGTCAGCAGGTTTCTCTGGTTCCTTTCGGGAACACTGTCAGCAGGCTTCTCTGGTTCCTTTCGGGAACATCGTCAGCAGGTTTCTCTGGTTCCTTTCAGAAACACCGTCAGCAGGTTTCCCTGGTTCCTTTCGGGAACACTGTCAGCAGGTTTCTCTGGTTCCTTTCGGGGACATCGTCAGCAGGTTTCCCTGGTTCCTTTCAGGAACATCGTCAGCAGGTTTCTCTGGTTCCTTTCGGGAACACTGTCAGCAGGTTTCTCTGGTTCCTTTCGGGAACATCGTCAGCAGGTTTCTCTGGTTCCTTTCAGGAACACCGTCAGCAGGTTTCCCTGGTTCCTTTCGGGAACATCGTCAGCAGGTTTTCCTGGTTCCTTTCGGGAACATCGTCAGCAGGTTTCTCTGGTTCCTTTCGGGAACATCGTCAGCAGGTTTCTCTGGTTCCTTTCGGGAACACTGTCAGCAGGTTTCCCTGGTTCCTTTCGGGAACACTGTCAGCAGGTTTCTCTGGTTCCTTTCGGGAACACTGTCAGCAGGATTCTCTGGTTCCTTTCGGGAACATCGTCAGCAGGTTTCTCTGGTTCCTTTCAGGAACATCGTCAGCAGGTTTTCCTGGTTCCTTTCAGGAAAATCGTCAGCAGGTTTCTCTGGTTCCTTTCAGGAACACCGTCAGCAGGTTTCTCTGGTTCCTTTCGGGAACATCGTCAGCAGGTTTCTCTGGTTCCTTTCGGGAACACTGTCAGCAGGTTTCTCTGGTTCCTTTCAGAAACACCGTCAGCAGGTTTCCCTGGTTCCTTTCAGAAACACCGTCAGCAGGTTTCTCTGGTTCCTTTCAGAAACACCGTCAGCAGGTTTCTCTGGTTCCTTTCAGAAACACCGTCAGCAGGTTTCCCTGGTTCCTTTCAGAAACACCGTCAGCAGGTTTCCCTGGTTCCTTTCAGAAACATCGTCAGCAGGTTTCTCTGGTTCCTTTCAGAAACACCGTCAGCAGGTTTCCCTGGTTCCTTTCGGGAACACCGTCAGCAGGTTTCCCTGGTTCCTTTCGGGAACACTGTCAGCAGGTTTCTCTGGTTCCTTTCGGGAACACTGTCAGCAGGTTTCTCTGGTTCCTTTCGGGAACACTGTCAGCAGGTTTCTCTGGTTCCTTTCGGGAACATCGTCAGCAGGTTTCTCTGGTTCCTTTCGGGAACACTGTCAGCAGGTTTCTCTGGTTCCTTTCGGGAACATCGTCAGCAGGTTTCTCTGGTTCCTTTCGGGAACACTGTCAGCAGGTTTCCCTGGTTCCTTTCGGGAACATCGTCAGCAGGTTTCTCTGGTTCCTTTCGGGAACACTGTCAGCAGGTTTCCCTGGTTCCTTTCGGGAACATCGTCAGCAGGTTTCTCTGGTTCCTTTCGGGAACACTGTCAGCAGGTTTCTCTGGTTCCTTTCAGGAACACCGTCAGCAGGTTTCTCTGGTTCCTTTCGGGAACATCGTCAGCAGGTTTCTCTGGTTCCTTTCGGGAACACTGTCAGCAGGTTTCTCTGGTTCCTTTCGGGAACACTGTCAGCAGGTTTCCCTGGTTCCTTTCGGGAACATCATCAGCAGGTTTCTCTGGTTCCTTTCAGGAACATCGTCAGCAGGTTTCTCTGGTTCCTTTCGGGAACACTGTCAGCAGGTTTCTCTGGTTCCTTTCAGGAACACTGTCAGCAGGTTTCTCTGGTTCCTTTCGGGAACATCGTCAGCAGGTTTCTCTGGTTCCTTTCGGGAACATCGTCAGCAGGTTTCCCTGGTTCCTTTCAGAAACACCGTCAGCAGGTTTCTCTGGTTCCTTTCGGGAACACTGTCAGCAGGTTTCTCTGGTTCCTGTCGGGAACATCGTCAGCAGGTTTCTCTGGTTCCTTTCAGAAACACCGTCAGCAGGTTTCCCTGGTTCCTTTCGGGAACACTGTCAGCAGGTTTCTCTGGTTCCTTTCGGGAACATCGTCAGCAGGTTTCTCTGGTTCCTTTCGGGAACACTGTCAGCAGGTTTCTCTGGTTCCTTTCGGGAACATCGTCAGGAGGTTTCTCTGGTTCCTTTCGGGAACACTGTCAGCAGGTTTCTCTGGTTCCTTTCAGAAACACCGTCAGCAGGTTTCTCTGGTTCCTTTCGGGAACACTGTCAGCAGGTTTCTCTGGTTCCTTTCGGGAACATCGTCAGCAGGTTTCTCTGGTTCCTTTCAGAAACACCGTCAGCAGGTTTCCCTGGTTCCTTTCGGGAACACTGTCAGCAGGTTTCTCTGGTTCCTTTCGGGGACATCGTCAGCAGGTTTCCCTGGTTCCTTTCAGGAACATCGTCAGCAGGTTTCTCTGGTTCCTTTCGGGAACACTGTCAGCAGGTTTCTCTGGTTCCTTTCGGGAACATCGTCAGCAGGTTTCTCTGGTTCCTTTCGGGAACATCGTCAGCAGGTTTCTCTGGTTCCTTTCAGGAACATCGTCAGCAGGTTTCTCTGGTTCCTTTCGGGAACATCGTCAGCAGGTTTCTCTGGTTCCTTTCGGGAACATCGTCAGCAGGTTTCTCTGGTTCCTTTCAGGAACACCGTCAGCAGGTTTCTCTGGTTCCTTTCAGAAACACCGTCAGCAGGTTTCTCTGGTTCCTTTCAGAAACACCGTCAGCAGGTTTCCCTGGTTCCTTTCAGAAACACCGTCAGCAGGTTTCCCTGGTTCCTTTCAGAAACATCGTCAGCAGGTTTCTCTGGTTCCTTTCAGAAACACCGTCAGCAGGTTTCCCTGGTTCCTTTCGGGAACACCGTCAGCAGGTTTCCCTGGTTCCTTTCGGGAACACTGTCAGCAGGTTTCTCTGGTTCCTTTCGGGAACACTGTCAGCAGGTTTCTCTGGTTCCTTTCGGGAACACTGTCAGCAGGTTTCTCTGGTTCCTTTCGGGAACATCGTCAGCAGGTTTCTCTGGTTCCTTTCGGGAACACTGTCAGCAGGTTTCTCTGGTTCCTTTCGGGAACACTGTCAGCAGGTTTCTCTGGTTCCTGTCGGGAACACTGTCAGCAGGATTCTCTGGTTCCTTTCAGGAACATCGTCAGCAGGTTTTCCTGGTTCCTTTCAGGAACATCGTCAGCAGGTTTCTCTGGTTCCTTTCAGGAACACCGTCAGCAGGTTTCTCTGGTTCCTTTCGGGAACATCGTCAGCAGGTTTCTCTGGTTCCTTTCGGGAACACTGTCAGCAGGTTTCTCGGGGTTCCTTTCAGAAACACCGTCAGCAGGTTTCCCTGGTTCCTTTCGGGAACACTGTCAGCAGGTTTCTCTGGTTCCTTTCGGGAACATTGTCAGCAGGTTTCTCTGGTTCCTTTCGGGAACACTGTCAGCAGGTTTCTCTGGTTCCTTTCGGGAACATCGTCAGGAGGTTTCTCTGGTTCCTTTCGGGAACACTGTCAGCAGGTTTCTCTGGTTCCTTTCAGAAACACCGTCAGCAGGTTTCTCTGGTTCCTTTCGGGAACACTGTCAGCAGGCTTCTCTGGTTCCTTTCGGGAACATCGTCAGCAGGTTTCTCTGGTTCCTTTCAGAAACACCGTCAGCAGGTTTCCCTGGTTCCTTTCGGGAACACTGTCAGCAGGTTTCTCTGGTTCCTTTCGGGGACATCGTCAGCAGGTTTCCCTGGTTCCTTTCAGGAACATCGTCAGCAGGTTTCTCTGGTTCCTTTCGGGAACACTGTCAGCAGGTTTCTCTGGTTCCTTTCGGGAACATCGTCAGCAGGTTTCTCTGGTTCCTTTCAGGAACACCGTCAGCAGGTTTCCCTGGTTCCTTTCGGGAACATCGTCAGCAGGTTTTCCTGGTTCCTTTCGGGAACATCGTCAGCAGGTTTCTCTGGTTCCTTTCGGGAACATCGTCAGCAGGTTTCTCTGGTTCCTTTCGGGAACACTGTCAGCAGGTTTCCCTGGTTCCTTTCGGGAACACTGTCAGCAGGTTTCTCTGGTTCCTTTCGGGAACACTGTCAGCAGGATTCTCTGGTTCCTTTCGGGAACATCGTCAGCAGGTTTCTCTGGTTCCTTTCAGGAACATCGTCAGCAGGTTTTCCTGGTTCCTTTCAGGAAAATCGTCAGCAGGTTTCTCTGGTTCCTTTCAGGAACACCGTCAGCAGGTTTCTCTGGTTCCTTTCGGGAACATCGTCAGCAGGTTTCTCTGGTTCCTTTCGGGAACACTGTCAGCAGGTTTCTCTGGTTCCTTTCAGAAACACCGTCAGCAGGTTTCCCTGGTTCCTTTCAGAAACACCGTCAGCAGGTTTCTCTGGTTCCTTTCAGAAACACCGTCAGCAGGTTTCTCTGGTTCCTTTCAGAAACACCGTCAGCAGGTTTCCCTGGTTCCTTTCAGAAACACCGTCAGCAGGTTTCCCTGGTTCCTTTCAGAAACATCGTCAGCAGGTTTCTCTGGTTCCTTTCAGAAACACCGTCAGCAGGTTTCCCTGGTTCCTTTCGGGAACACCGTCAGCAGGTTTCCCTGGTTCCTTTCGGGAACACTGTCAGCAGGTTTCTCTGGTTCCTTTCGGGAACACTGTCAGCAGGTTTCTCTGGTTCCTTTCGGGAACACTGTCAGCAGGTTTCTCTGGTTCCTTTCGGGAACATCGTCAGCAGGTTTCTCTGGTTCCTTTCGGGAACACTGTCAGCAGGTTTCTCTGGTTCCTTTCGGGAACATCGTCAGCAGGTTTCTCTGGTTCCTTTCGGGAACACTGTCAGCAGGTTTCCCTGGTTCCTTTCGGGAACATCGTCAGCAGGTTTCTCTGGTTCCTTTCGGGAACACTGTCAGCAGGTTTCCCTGGTTCCTTTCGGGAACATCGTCAGCAGGTTTCTCTGGTTCCTTTCGGGAACACTGTCAGCAGGTTTCTCTGGTTCCTTTCAGGAACACCGTCAGCAGGTTTCTCTGGTTCCTTTCGGGAACATCGTCAGCAGGTTTCTCTGGTTCCTTTCGGGAACACTGTCAGCAGGTTTCTCTGGTTCCTTTCGGGAACACTGTCAGCAGGTTTCCCTGGTTCCTTTCGGGAACATCATCAGCAGGTTTCTCTGGTTCCTTTCAGGAACATCGTCAGCAGGTTTCTCTGGTTCCTTTCGGGAACACTGTCAGCAGGTTTCTCTGGTTCCTTTCAGGAACACTGTCAGCAGGTTTCTCTGGTTCCTTTCGGGAACATCGTCAGCAGGTTTCTCTGGTTCCTTTCGGGAACATCGTCAGCAGGTTTCCCTGGTTCCTTTCAGAAACACCGTCAGCAGGTTTCTCTGGTTCCTTTCGGGAACACTGTCAGCAGGTTTCTCTGGTTCCTGTCGGGAACATCGTCAGCAGGTTTCTCTGGTTCCTTTCAGAAACACCGTCAGCAGGTTTCCCTGGTTCCTTTCGGGAACACTGTCAGCAGGTTTCTCTGGTTCCTTTCGGGAACATCGTCAGCAGGTTTCTCTGGTTCCTTTCGGGAACACTGTCAGCAGGTTTCTCTGGTTCCTTTCGGGAACATCGTCAGGAGGTTTCTCTGGTTCCTTTCGGGAACACTGTCAGCAGGTTTCTCTGGTTCCTTTCAGAAACACCGTCAGCAGGTTTCTCTGGTTCCTTTCGGGAACACTGTCAGCAGGTTTCTCTGGTTCCTTTCGGGAACATCGTCAGCAGGTTTCTCTGGTTCCTTTCAGAAACACCGTCAGCAGGTTTCCCTGGTTCCTTTCGGGAACACTGTCAGCAGGTTTCTCTGGTTCCTTTCGGGGACATCGTCAGCAGGTTTCCCTGGTTCCTTTCAGGAACATCGTCAGCAGGTTTCTCTGGTTCCTTTCGGGAACACTGTCAGCAGGTTTCTCTGGTTCCTTTCGGGAACATCGTCAGCAGGTTTCTCTGGTTCCTTTCGGGAACATCGTCAGCAGGTTTCTCTGGTTCCTTTCAGGAACATCGTCAGCAGGTTTCTCTGGTTCCTTTCGGGAACATCGTCAGCAGGTTTCTCTGGTTCCTTTCGGGAACATCGTCAGCAGGTTTCTCTGGTTCCTTTCAGGAACACCGTCAGCAGGTTTCTCTGGTTCCTTTCAGAAACACCGTCAGCAGGTTTCTCTGGTTCCTTTCAGAAACACCGTCAGCAGGTTTCCCTGGTTCCTTTCAGAAACACCGTCAGCAGGTTTCCCTGGTTCCTTTCAGAAACATCGTCAGCAGGTTTCTCTGGTTCCTTTCAGAAACACCGTCAGCAGGTTTCCCTGGTTCCTTTCGGGAACACCGTCAGCAGGTTTCCCTGGTTCCTTTCGGGAACACTGTCAGCAGGTTTCTCTGGTTCCTTTCGGGAACACTGTCAGCAGGTTTCTCTGGTTCCTTTCGGGAACACTGTCAGCAGGTTTCTCTGGTTCCTTTCGGGAACATCGTCAGCAGGTTTCTCTGGTTCCTTTCGGGAACACTGTCAGCAGGTTTCTCTGGTTCCTTTCGGGAACATCGTCAGCAGGTTTCTCTGGTTCCTTTCGGGAACATCGTCAGCAGGTTTCTCTGGTTCCTTTCGGGAACATCGTCAGCAGGTTTCTCTGGTTCCTTTCGGGAACACTGTCAGCAGGTTTCCCTGGTTCCTTTCGGGAACATCGTCAGCAGGTTTCTCTGGTTCCTTTCGGGAACACTGTCAGCAGGTTTCTCTGGTTCCTTTCAGGAACACCGTCAGCAGGTTTCTCTGGTTCCTTTCGGGAACATCGTCAGCAGGTTTCTCTGGTTCCTTTCGGGAACACTGTCAGCAGGTTTCCCTGGTTCCTTTCGGGAACACTGTCAGCAGGTTTCTCTGGTTCCTGTCGGGAACACTGTCAGCAGGATTCTCTGGTTCCTTTCAGGAACATCGTCAGCAGGTTTTCCTGGTTCCTTTCAGGAACATCGTCAGCAGGTTTCTCTGGTTCCTTTCAGGAACACCGTCAGCAGGTTTCTCTGGTTCCTTTCGGGAACATCGTCAGCAGGTTTCTCTGGTTCCTTTCGGGAACACTGTCAGCAGGTTTCTCGGGGTTCCTTTCAGAAACACCGTCAGCAGGTTTCCCTGGTTCCTTTCGGGAACACTGTCAGCAGGTTTCTCTGGTTCCTTTCGGGAACATCGTCAGCAGGTTTCTCTGGTTCCTTTCGGGAACACTGTCAGCAGGTTTCTCTGGTTCCTTTCGGGAACATCGTCAGGAGGTTTCTCTGGTTCCTTTCGGGAACACTGTCAGCAGGTTTCTCTGGTTCCTTTCAGAAACACCGTCAGCAGGTTTCTCTGGTTCCTTTCGGGAACACTGTCAGCAGGCTTCTCTGGTTCCTTTCGGGAACATCGTCAGCAGGTTTCTCTGGTTCCTTTCAGAAACACCGTCAGCAGGTTTCCCTGGTTCCTTTCGGGAACACTGTCAGCAGGTTTCTCTGGTTCCTTTCGGGAACATCGTCAGCAGGTTTCCCTGGTTCCTTTCAGGAACATCGTCAG
Organism: Oncorhynchus mykiss; assembly: GCF_057628025.1. Lineage (NCBI taxonomy): Eukaryota > Metazoa > Chordata > Actinopteri > Salmoniformes > Salmonidae > Oncorhynchus > Oncorhynchus mykiss. The sequence continues at coordinate 77,921,725 of NC_143037.1, forward strand.
CAGGTTTCTCTGGTTCCTTTCGGGAACACTGTCAGCAGGTTTCTCTGGTTCCTTTCGGGAACATCGTCAGCAGGTTTCTCTGGTTCCTTTCAGGAACACCGTCAGCAGGTTTCCCTGGTTCCTTTCGGGAACATCGTCAGCAGGTTTTCCTGGTTCCTTTCAGGAAAATCGTCAGCAGGTTTCTCTGGTTCCTTTCAGGAACACCGTCAGCAGGTTTCTCTGGTTCCTTTCGGGAACATCGTCAGCAGGTTTCTCTGGTTCCTTTCGGGAACACTGTCAGCAGGTTTCTCTGGTTCCTTTCAGAAACACCGTCAGCAGGTTTCCCTGGTTCCTTTCAGAAACACCGTCAGCAGGTTTCTCTGGTTCCTTTCAGAAACACCGTCAGCAGGTTTCTCTGGTTCCTTTCAGAAACACCGTCAGCAGGTTTCCCTGGTTCCTTTCAGAAACACCGTCAGCAGGTTTCCCTGGTTCCTTTCAGAAACATCGTCAGCAGGTTTCTCTGGTTCCTTTCAGAAACACCGTCAGCAGGTTTCCCTGGTTCCTTTCGGGAACACCGTCAGCAGGTTTCCCTGGTTCCTTTCGGGAACACTGTCAGCAGGTTTCTCTGGTTCCTTTCAGGAACATCGTCAGCAGGTTTCTCTGGTTCCTTTCGGGAACATCGTCAGCAGGTTTCCCTGGTTCCTTTCGGGAACACTGTCAGCAGGTTTCTCTGGTTCCTTTCAGGAACATCGTCAGCAGGTTTCTCTGGTTCCTTTCGGGAACACTGTCAGCACGTTTCTCTGGTTCCTTTCAGGAACACTGTCAGCACGTTTCTCTGGTTCCTTTCAGGAACACTGTCAGCAGGTTTCCCTGGTTCCTTTCGGGAACATCGTCAGCAGGTTTCCCTGGTTCCTTTCAGGAACATCGTCAGCAGGTTTCTCTGTTTCCTTTCGGGAACACTGTCAGTAGGTTTCTCTGGTTCCTTTCGGGAACATCGTCAGCAGGTTTCTCTGGTTCCTTTCGGGAACATCGTCAGCAGGTTTCTTTGGTTCCTTTCAGGAACACCGTCAGCAGGTTTCTCTGGTTCCTTTCGGGAACACTGTCAGCAGGTTTCTCTGGTTCCTTTCGGGAACACTGTCAGCAGGTTTCCCTGGTTCCTTTCGGGAACATCGTCAGCAGGTTTCTCTGGTTCCTTTCGGGAACACTGTCAGCAGGTTTCCCTGGTTCCTTTCGGGAACATCGTCAGCAGGTTTCTCTGGTTCCTTTCAGGAACACCGTCAGCAGGTTTCTCTGGTTCCTTTCAGGAACACTGTCAGCAGGTTTCTCTGGTTCCTTTCAGGAACATCGTCAGCAGGTTTCCCTGGTTCCTTTCGGGAACACTGTCAGCAGGTTTCTCTGGTTCCTTTCAGGAAAATCGTCAGCAGGTTTCTCTGGTTCCTTTCGGGAACATCGTCAGAAGGTTCCCCTGGTTCCTTTCGGGAACACTGTCAGCAGGTTTCCCTGGTTCCTTTCGGGAACGTCGTTAGCAGGTTTCCCTGGTTCCTTTCGGGAACACTGTCAGCAGGTTTCTCTGGTTCCTTTCGGGAACATCATCAGAAGGTTCCCCTGGTTCCTTTCGGGAACATCGTCAGCAGGTTTCCCTGGGTCCTTTCGGGAACACTGTCAGCAGGTTTCCCTGGTTCCTTTCGGGAACATCGTCAGAAGGTTCCCCTGGTTCCTTTCGGGAACACTGTCAGCAGGTTTCTCTGGTTCCTTTCGGGAACATCGTCAGCAGGTTTCTCTGGTTCCTTTCAGGAACATCGTCAGCAGGTTTTCCTGGTTCCTTTCAGGAAAATCGTCAGCAGGTTTCTCTGGTTCCTTTCAGGAACACCGTCAGCAGGTTTCTCTGGTTCCTTTCGGGAACATCGTCAGCAGGTTTCTCTGGTTCCTTTCGGGAACACTGTCAGCAGGTTTCTCTGGTTCCTTTCAGAAACACCGTCAGCAGGTTTCCCTGGTTCCTTTCAGAAACACCGTCAGCAGGTTTCTCTGGTTCCTTTCAGAAACACCGTCAGCAGGTTTCTCTGGTTCCTTTCAGAAACACCGTCAGCAGGTTTCCCTGGTTCCTTTCAGAAACACCGTCAGCAGGTTTCCCTGGTTCCTTTCAGAAACATCGTCAGCAGGTTTCTCTGGTTCCTTTCAGAAACACCGTCAGCAGGTTTCCCTGGTTCCTTTCGGGAACACCGTCAGCAGGTTTCCCTGGTTCCTTTCGGGAACACTGTCAGCAGGTTTCTCTGGTTCCTTTCAGGAACATCGTCAGCAGGTTTCTCTGGTTCCTTTCGGGAACATCGTCAGCAGGTTTCCCTGGTTCCTTTCGGGAACACTGTCAGCAGGTTTCTCTGGTTCCTTTCAGGAACATCGTCAGCAGGTTTCTCTGGTTCCTTTCGGGAACACTGTCAGCACGTTTCTCTGGTTCCTTTCAGGAACACTGTCAGCAGGTTTCTCTGGTTCCTTTCAGGAACACTGTCAGCAGGTTTCCCTGGTTCCTTTCGGGAACATCGTCAGCAGGTTTCCCTGGTTCCTTTCAGGAACATCGTCAGCAGGTTTCTCTGTTTCCTTTCGGGAACACTGTCAGTAGGTTTCTCTGGTTCCTTTCGGGAACATCGTCAGCAGGTTTCTCTGGTTCCTTTCGGGAACATCGTCAGCAGGTTTCTTTGGTTCCTTTCAGGAACACCGTCAGCAGGTTTCTCTGGTTCCTTTCGGGAACACTGTCAGCAGGTTTCTCTGGTTCCTTTCGGGAACACTGTCAGCAGGTTTCCCTGGTTCCTTTCGGGAACATCGTCAGCAGGTTTCTCTGGTTCCTTTCGGGAACACTGTCAGCAGGTTTCCCTGGTTCCTTTCGGGAACATCGTCAGCAGGTTTCTCTGGTTCCTTTCAGGAACACCGTCAGCAGGTTTCTCTGGTTCCTTTCAGGAACACTGTCAGCAGGTTTCTCTGGTTCCTTTCAGGAACATCGTCAGCAGGTTTCCCTGGTTCCTTTCGGGAACACTGTCAGCAGGTTTCTCTGGTTCCTTTCAGGAAAATCGTCAGCAGGTTTCTCTGGTTCCTTTCGGGAACATCGTCAGAAGGTTCCCCTGGTTCCTTTCGGGAACACTGTCAGCAGGTTTCCCTGGTTCCTTTCGGGAACGTCGTTAGCAGGTTTCCCTGGTTCCTTTCGGGAACACTGTCAGCAGGTTTCTCTGGTTCCTTTCGGGAACATCATCAGAAGGTTCCCCTGGTTCCTTTCGGGAACATCGTCAGCAGGTTTCCCTGGGTCCTTTCGGGAACACTGTCAGCAGGTTTCCCTGGTTCCTTTCGGGAACATCGTCAGAAGGTTCCCCTGGTTCCTTTCGGGAACACTGTCAGCAGGTTTCTCTGGTTCCTTTCGGGAACATCGTCAGCAGGTTTCCCTGGTTCCTTTCGGGAACATCGTCAGCAGGTTTCCCTGGTTCCTTTCGGGAACATCGTCAGCAGGTTTCTCTGGTTCCTTTGGGGAACACTGTCAGCAGGTTTCTCTGGTTCCTTTCGGGAACACTGTCAGCAGGTTTCTCTGGTTCCTTTCGGGAACACTGTCAGCAGGTTTCTCTGGTTCCTTTCGGGAACATCGTCAGCAGGTTTCTCTGGTTCCTTTCGGGAACACTGTCAGCAGGTTTCTCTGGTTCCTTTCGGGAACATCGTCAGCAGGTTTCTCTGGTTCCTTTCGGGGACACTGTCAGCAGGTTTCTCTGGTTCCTTTCGGGAACATCGTCAGCAGGTTTCTCTGGTTCCTTTCGGGAAGATCGTCAGCAGGTTTCTCTGGTTCCTTTCGGGAACACTGTCAGCAGGTTTCCCTGGTTCCTTTCGGGAACATCGTCAGCAGGTTTCTCTGGTTCCTTTCGGGAACACTGTCAGCAGGTTTCTCTGGTTCCTTTCGGGAACATCGTCAGCAGGTTTCTCTGGTTCCTTTCGGGAACACTGTCAGCAGGTTTCTCTGGTTCCTTTCGGGAACATCGTCAGGAGGTTTCTCTGGTTCCTTTCGGGAACACTGTCAGCAGGTTTCTCTGGTTCCTTTCAGAAACACCGTCAGCAGGTTTCTCTGGTTCCTTTCGGGAACACTGTCAGCAGGTTTCTCTGGTTCCTTTCGGGAACATCGTCAGCAGGTTTCTCTGGTTCCTTTCAGAAACACCGTCAGCAGGTTTCCCTGGTTCCTTTCGGGAACACTGTCAGCAGGTTTATCTGGTTCCTTTCGGGGACATCGTCAGCAGGTTTCCCTGGTTCCTTTCAGGAACATCGTCAGCAGGTTTCTCTGGTTCCTTTCGGGAACACTGTCAGCAGGTTTCTCTGGTTCCTTTCGGGAACATCGTCAGCAGGTTTCTCTGGTTCCTTTCGGGGACATCGTCAGCAGGTTTCCCTGGTTCCTTTCAGGAACATCGTCAGCAGGTTTCTCTGGTTCCTTTCGGGAACATCGTCAGCAGGTTTCTCTGGTTCCTTTCAGGAACATCGTCAGCAGGTTTCTCTGGTTCCTTTCGGGAACATCGTCAGCAGGTTTCTCTGGTTCCTTTCGGGAACATCGTCAGCAGGTTTCTCTGGTTCCTTTCAGGAACACCGTCAGCAGGTTTCTCTGGTTCCTTTCGGGAACATCGTCAGCAGGTTTCTCTGGTTCCTTTCAGAAACACCGTCAGCAGGTTTCTCTGGTTCCTTTCAGAAACACCGTCAGCAGGTTTCTCTGGTTCCTTTCGGGAACATCGTCAGGAGGTTTCTCTGGTTCCTTTCGGGAACACTGTCAGCAGGTTTCTCTGGTTCCTTTCAGAAACACCGTCAGCAGGTTTCTCTGGTTCCTTTCGGGAACACTGTCAGCAGGTTTCTCTGGTTCCTTTCGGGAACATCGTCAGCAGGTTTCTCTGGTTCCTTTCAGAAACACCGTCAGCAGGTTTCCCTGGTTCCTTTCGGGAACACTGTCAGCAGGTTTCTCTGGTTCCTTTCGGGGACATCGTCAGCAGGTTTCCCTGGTTCCTTTCAGGAACATCGTCAGCAGGTTTCTCTGGTTCCTTTCGGGAACACTGTCAGCAGGTTTCTCTGGTTCCTTTCGGGAACATCGTCAGCAGGTTTCTCTGGTTCCTTTCGGGAACATCGTCAGCAGGTTTCTCTGGTTCCTTTCAGGAACATCGTCAGCAGGTTTCTCTGGTTCCTTTCGGGAACATCGTCAGCAGGTTTCTCTGGTTCCTTTCGGGAACATCGTCAGCAGGTTTCTCTGGTTCCTTTCAGGAACACCGTCAGCAGATTTCTCTGGTTCCTTTCGGGAACATCGTCAGCAGGTTTCTCTGGTTCCTTTCAGGAACACCGTCAGCAGGTTTCCCTGGTTCCTTTCGGGAACATCGTCAGCAGGTTTTCCTGGTTCCTTTCGGGAACATCGTCAGCAGGTTTCTCTGGTCCTTTCGGGAACATCGTCAGCAGGTTTCTCTGGATCCTTTCGGGAACACTGTCAGCAGGTTTCTCTGGTTCCTTTCAGGAACATCGTCAGCAGGTTTCTCTGGTTCCTTTCGGGAACATCGTCAGCAGGTTTCCCTGGTTCCTTTCGGGAACACTGTCAGCAGGTTTCTCTGGTTCCTTTCAGGAACATCGTCAGCAGGTTTCTCTGGATCCTTTCGGGAACACTGTCAGCAGGTTTCTCTGGTTCCTTTCAGGAACACTGTCAGCAGGTTTCTCTGGTTCCTTTCAGGAACACTGTCAGCAGGTTTCCCTGGTTCCTTTCGGGAACATCGTCAGCAGGTTTCCCTGGTTCCTTTCAGGAACATCGTCAGCAGGTTTCTCTGGTTCCTTTCGGGAACACTGTCAGTAGGTTTCTCTGGTTCCTTTCGGGAACATCGTCAGCAGGTTTCTCTGGTTCCTTTCGGGAACATCGTCAGCAGGTTTCTTTGGTTCCTTTCAGGAACACCGTCAGCAGGTTTCTCTGGTTCCTTTCGGGAACACTGTCAGCAGGTTTCTCTGGTTCCTTTCGGGAACACTGTCAGCAGGTTTCCCTGGTTCCTTTCGGGAACATCGTCAGCAGGTTTCTCTGGTTCCTTTCGGGAACACTGTCAGCAGGTTTCCCTGGTTCCTTTCGGGAACATCGTCAGCAGGTTTCTCTGGTTCCTTTCAGGAACACCGTCAGCAGGTTTCTCTGGTTCCTTTCAGGAACACTGTCAGCAGGTTTCTCTGGTTCCTTTCAGGAACATCGTCAGCAGGTTTCCCTGGTTCCTTTCGGGAACACTGTCAGCAGGTTTCTCTGGTTCCTTTCAGGAACATCGTCAGCAGGTTTCTCTGGTTCCTTTCGGGAACATCGTCAGCAGGTTTCTCTGGTTCCTTTCGGGAACATCGTCAGAAGGTTCCCCTGGTTCCTTTCGGGAACACTGTCAGCAGGTTTCCCTGGTTCCTTTCGGGAACGTCGTTAGCAGGTTTCCCTGGTTCCTTTCGGGAACACTGTCAGCAGGTTTCTCTGGTTCCTTTCGGGAACATCATCAGAAGGTTCCCCTGGTTCCTTTCGGGAACATCGTCAGCAGGTTTCCCTGGGTCCTTTCGGGAACACTGTCAGCAGGTTTCTCTGGTTCCTTTCGGGAACATCGTCAGAATGTTCCCTTGGTTCCTTTCGGGAACACTGTCAGCAGGTTTCCCTGGTTCCTTTCGGGAACATCGTCAGAAGGTTCCCCTGGTTCCTTTCGGGAACACTGTCAGCAGGTTTCTCTGGTTCCTTTCGGGAACATCGTCAGCAGGTTTCCCTGGTTCCTTTCAGGAACATCGTCAGCAGGTTTCCCTGGTTCCTTTCAGGAACATCGTCAGCAGATTTCCCTGGTTCCTTTCAGGAACACCGTCAGCAGGTTTCCCTGGTTCCTTTCGGGAACACTGTCAGCAGGTTTATCTGGTTCCTTTCGGGGACATCGTCAGCAGGTTTCCCTGGTTCCTTTCAGGAACATCGTCAGCAGGTTTCTCTGGTTCCTTTCGGGAACACTGTCAGCAGGTTTCTCTGGTTCCTTTCGGGAACATCGTCAGCAGGTTTCTCTGGTTCCTTTCGGGAACACTGTCAGCAGGTTTCTCTGGTTCCTTTCGGGAACATCGTCAGCAGGTTTCTCTGGTTCCTTTCGGGGACATCGTCAGCAGGTTTCCCTGGTTCCTTTCAGGAACATCGTCAGCAGGTTTCTCTGGTTCGTTTCGGGAACATCGTCAGCAGGTTTCTCTGGTTCCTTTCAGGAACATCGTCAGCAGGTTTCTCTGGTTCCTTTCGGGAACATCATCAGCAGGTTTCTCTGGTTCCTTTCGGGAACATCGTCAGCAGGTTTCTCTGGGTGCTTTCAGGAACACCGTCAGCAGGTTTCTCTGGTTCCTTTCGAGAACATCGTCAGCAGGTTTCTCTGGTTCCTTTCAGGAACACCGTCAGCAGGTTTCTCTGGTTCCTTTCGGGAACATCGTCAGCAGGTTTCTCTGGTTCCTTTCAGAAACACCGTCAGCAGGTTTCTCTGGTTCCTTTCAGAAACACCGTCAGCAGGTTTCTCTGGTTCCTTTCGGGAACATCGTCAGGAGGTTTCTCTGGTTCCTTTCGGGAACACTGTCAGCAGGTTTCTCTGGTTCCTTTCAGAAACACTGTCAGCAGGTTTCTCTGGTTCCTTTCGGGAACACTGTCAGCAGGTTTCTCTGGTTCCTTTCGGGAACATCGTCAGCAGGTTTCTCTGGTTCCTTTCAGAAACACCGTCAGCAGGTTTCCCTGGTTCCTTTCGGGAACACTGTCAGCAGGTTTCTCTGGTTCCTTTCGGGGACATCGTCAGCAGGTTTCCCTGGTTCCTTTCAGGAACATCGTCAGCAGGTTTCTCTGGTTCCTTTCGGGAACACTGTCAGCAGGTTTCTCTGGTTCCTTTCGGGAACATCGTCAGCAGGTTTCTCTGGTTCCTTTCGGGAACATCGTCAGCAGGTTTCTCTGGTTCCTTTCAGGAACACTGTCAGCAGGTTTCTCTGGTTCCTTTCAGAAACACCGTCAGCAGGTTTCCCTGGTTCCTTTCAGAAACACCGTCAGCAGGTTTCTCTGGTTCCTTTCAGAAACACCGTCAGCAGGTTTCTCTGGTTCCTTTCAGAAACACCGTCAGCAGGTTTCTCTGGTTCCTTTCAGAAACACCGTCAGCAGGTTTCCCTGGTTCCTTTCAGAAACACCGTCAGCAGGTTTCCCTGGTTCCTTTCAGAAACATCGTCAGCAGGTTTCTCTGGTTCCTTTCAGAAACACCGTCAGCAGGTTTCCCTGGTTCCTTTCGGGAACACCGTCAGCAGGTTTCCCTGGTTCCTTTCGGGAACACTGTCAGCAGGTTTCTCTGGTTCCTTTCAGGAACATCGTCAGCAGGTTTCTCTGGTTCCTTTCGGGAACATCGTCAGCAGGTTTCCCTGGTTCCTTTCGGGAACACTGTCAGCAGGTTTCTTTGGTTCCTTTCAGGAACATCGTCAGCAGGTTTCTCTGGTTCCTTTCGGGAACACTGTCAGCAGGTTTCTCTGGTTCCTTTCAGGAACACTGTCAGCAGGTTTCTCTGGTTCCTTTCAGGAACACTGTCAGCAGGTTTCCCTGGTTCCTTTCGGGAACATCGTCAGCAGGTTTCCCTGGTTCCTTTCAGGAACATCGTCAGCAGGTTTCTCTGGTTCCTTTCGGGAACACTGTCAGTAGGTTTCTCTGGTTCCTTTCGGGAACATCGTCAGCAGGTTTCTCTGGTTCCTTTCGGGAACATCGTCAGCAGGTTTCTTTAGTTCCTTTCAGGAACACCGTCAGCAGGTTTATCTGGTTCCTTTCGGGAACACTGTCAGCAGGTTTCTCTGGTTCCTTTCGGGAACACTGTCAGCAGGTTTCCCTGGTTCCTTTCGGGAACATCGTCAGCAGGTTTCTCTGGTTCCTTTCGGGAACACTGTCAGCAGGTTTCCCTGGTTCCTTTCGGGAACATCGTCAGCAGGTTTCTCTGGTTCCTTTCAGGAACACCGTCAGCAGGTTTCTCTGGTTCCTTTCAGGAACACTGTCAGCAGGTTTCTCTGGTTCCTTTCAGGAACATCGTCAGCAGGTTTCCCTGGTTCCTTTCGGGAACACTGTCAGCAGGTTTCTCTGGTTCCTTTCAGGAACATCGTCAGCAGGTTTCTCTGGTTCCTTTCGGGAACATCGTCAGCAGGTTTCTCTGGTTCCTTTCGGGAACATCGTCAGAAGGTTCCCCTGGTTCCTTTCGGGAACACTGTCAGCAGGTTTCCCTGGTTCCTTTCGGGAACGTCGTTAGCAGGTTTCCCTGGTTCCTTTCGGGAACACTGTCAGCAGGTTTCTCTGGTTCCTTTCGGGAACATCATCAGAAGGTTCCCCTGGTTCCTTTCGGGAACATAGTCAGCAGGTTTCCCTGGGTCCTTTCGGGAACACTGTCAGCAGGTTTCTCTGGTTCCTTTCGGGAACATCGTCAGAATGTTCCCTTGGTTCCTTTCGGGAACACTGTCAGCAGGTTTCCCTGGTTCCTTTCGGGAACATCGTCAGAAGGTTCCCCTGGTTCCTTTCGGGAACACTGTCAGCAGGTTTCTCTGGTTCCTTTCGGGAACATCGTCAGCAGGTTTCCCTGGTTCCTTTCAGGAACATCGTCAGCAGGTTTCCCTGGTTCCTTTCAGGAACATCGTCAGCAGATTTCCCTGGTTCCTTTCAGGAACACCGTCAGCAGGTTTCCCTGGTTCCTTTCGGGAACACTGTCAGCAGGTTTATCTGGTTCCTTTCGGGGACATCGTCAGCAGGTTTCCCTGGTTCCTTTCAGGAACATCGTCAGCAGGTTTCTCTGGTTCCTTTCGGGAACACTGTCAGCAGGTTTCTCTGGTTCCTTTCGGGAACATCGTCAGCAGGTTTCTCTGGTTCCTTTCGGGGACATCGTCAGCAGGTTTCCCTGGTTCCTTTCAGGAACATCGTCAGCAGGTTTCTCTGGTTCCTTTCGGGAACATCGTCAGCAGGTTTCTCTGGTTCCTTTCAGGAACATCGTCAGCAGGTTTCTCTGGTTCCTTTCGGGAACATCGTCAGCAGGTTTCTCTGGTTCCTTTCGGGAACATCGTCAGCAGGTTTCTCTGGTTCCTTTCAGGAACACCGTCAGCAGGTTTCTCTGGTTCCTTTCGGGAACATCGTCAGCAGGTTTCTCTGGTTCCTTTCAGAAACACCGTCAGCAGGTTTCTCTGGTTCCTTTCAGAAACACCGTCAGCAGGTTTCTCTGGTTCCTTTCGGGAACATCGTCAGGAGGTTTCTCTGGTTCCTTTCGGGAACACTGTCAGCAGGTTTCTCTGGTTCCTTTCAGAAACACCGTCAGCAGGTTTCTCTGGTTCCTTTCGGGAACACTGTCAGCAGGTTTCTCTGGTTCCTTTCGGGAACATCGTCAGCAGGTTTCTCTGGTTCCTTTCAGAAACACCGTCAGCAGGTTTCCCTGGTTCCTTTCGGGAACACTGTCAGCAGGTTTCTCTGGTTCCTTTCGGGAACACTGTCAGCAGGTTTCTCTGGTTCCTTTCAGAAACACCGTCAGCAGGTTTCTCTGGTTCCTTTCGGGAACACTGTCAGCAGGTTTCTCTGGTTCCTTTCGGGAACATCGTCAGCAGGTTTCTCTGGTTCCTTTCAGAAACACCGTCAGCAGGTTTCCCTGGTTCCTTTCGGGAACACTGTCAGCAGGTTTCTCTGGTTCCTTTCGGGGACATCGTCAGCAGGTTTCCCTGGTTCCTTTCAGGAACATCGTCAGCAGGTTTCTCTGGTTCCTTTCGGGAACACTGTCAGCAGGTTTCTCTGGTTCCTTTCGGGAACATCGTCAGCAGGTTTCTCTGGTTCCTTTCGGGAACATCGTCAGCAGGTTTCTCTGGTTCCTTTCAGGAACATCGTCAGCAGGTTTCTCTGGTTCCTTTCGGGAACATCGTCAGCAGGTTTCTCTGGTTCCTTTCGGGAACATCGTCAGCAGGTTTCTCTGGTTCCTTTCAGGAACACCGTCAGCAGATTTCTCTGGTTCCTTTCGGGAACATCGTCAGCAGGTTTCTCTGGTTCCTTTCAGGAACACCGTCAGCAGGTTTCCCTGGTTCCTTTCGGGAACATCGTCAGCAGGTTTTCCTGGTTCCTTTCGGGAACATCGTCAGCAGGTTTCTCTGGTTCCTTTCGGGAACATCGTCAGCAGGTTTCTCTGGTTCCTTTCGGGAACACTGTCAGCAGGTTTCCCTGGTTCCTTTCGGGAACACTGTCAGCAGGTTTCTCTGGTTCCTTTCGGGAACACTGTCAGCAGGATTCTCTGGTTCCTTTCGGGAACATCGTCAGCAGGTTTCTCTGGTTCCTTTCAGGAACATCGTCAGCAGGTTTTCCTGGTTCCTTTCAGGAAAATCGTCAGCAGGTTTCTCTGGTTCCTTTCAGGAACACCGTCAGCAGGTTTCTCTGGTTCCTTTCGGGAACATCGTCAGCAGGTTTCTCTGGTTCCTTTCGGGAACACTGTCAGCAGGTTTCTCTGGTTCCTTTCAGAAACACCGTCAGCAGGTTTCCCTGGTTCCTTTCAGAAACACCGTCAGCAGGTTTCTCTGGTTCCTTTCAGAAACACCGTCAGCAGGTTTCTCTGGTTCCTTTCAGAAACACCGTCAGCAGGTTTCTCTGGTTCCTTTCAGAAACACCGTCAGCAGGTTTCCCTGGTTCCTTTCAGAAACACCGTCAGCAGGTTTCCCTGGTTCCTTTCAGAAACATCGTCAGCAGGTTTCTCTGGTTCCTTTCAGAAACACCGTCAGCAGGTTTCCCTGGTTCCTTTCGGGAACACCGTCAGCAGGTTTCCCTGGTTCCTTTCGGGAACACTGTCAGCAGGTTTCTCTGGTTCCTTTCAGGAACATCGTCAGCAGGTTTCTCTGGTTCCTTTCGGGAACATCGTCAGCAGGTTTCCCTGGTTCCTTTCAGGAACATCGTCAGCAGGTTTCCCTGGTTCCTTTCAGGAACATCGTCAGCAGGTTTCCCTGGTTCCTTTCAGGAACACCGTCAGCAGGTTTCCCTGGTTCCTTTCGGGAACACTGTCAGCAGGTTCCCCTGGTTCCTTTCGGGAACATCGTCAGCAGGTTTCCCTGGTTCCTTTCGGGAACACTGTCAGCAGGTTTCTCTGGTTCCTTTCGGGAACACTGTCAGCAGGTTTCTCTGGTTCCTTTCAGGAACACCGTCAGCAGGTTTCCATGGTTCCTTTCGGGAACACTGTCAGCAGGTTTATCTGGTTCCTTTCGGGGACATCGTCAGCAGGTTTCCCTGGTTCCTTTCAGGAACATCGTCAGCAGGTTTCTCTGGTTCCTTTCGGGAACACTGTCAGCAGGTTTCTCTGGTTCCTTTCGGGAACATCGTCAGCAGGTTTCTCTGGTTCCTTTCGGGGACATCGTCAGCAGGTTTCCCTGGTTCCTTTCAGGAACATCGTCAGCAGGTTTCTCTGGTTCCTTTCGGGAACATCGTCAGCAGGTTTCTCTGGTTCCTTTCAGGAACATCGTCAGCAGGTTTCTCTGGTTCCTTTCGGGAACATCGTCAGCAGGTTTCTCTGGTTCCTTTCGGGAACATCGTCAGCAGGTTTCTCTGGTTCCTTTCAGGAACACCGTCAGCAGGTTTCTCTGGTTCCTTTCGGGAACATCGTCAGCAGGTTTCTCTGGTTCCTTTCAGAAACACCGTCAGCAGGTTTCTCTGGTTCCTTTCAGAAACACCGTCAGCAGGTTTCTCTGGTTCCTTTCGGGAACATCGTCAGGAGGTTTCTCTGGTTCCTTTCGGGAACACTGTCAGCAGGTTTCTCTGGTTCCTTTCAGAAACACCGTCAGCAGGTTTCTCTGGTTCCTTTCGGGAACACTGTCAGCAGGTTTCTCTGGTTCCTTTCGGGAACATCGTCAGCAGGTTTCTCTGGTTCCTTTCAGAAACACCGTCAGCAGGTTTCCCTGGTTCCTTTCGGGAACACTGTCAGCAGGTTTCTCTGGTTCCTTTCGGGGACATCGTCAGCAGGTTTCCCTGGTTCCTTTCAGGAACATCGTCAGCAGGTTTCTCTGGTTCCTTTCGGGAACACTGTCAGCAGGTTTCTCTGGTTCCTTTCGGGAACATCGTCAGCAGGTTTCTCTGGTTCCTTTCGGGAACATCGTCAGCAGGTTTCTCTGGTTCCTTTCAGGAACATCGTCAGCAGGTTTCTCTGGTTCCTTTCGGGAACATCGTCAGCAGGTTTCTCTGGTTCCTTTCGGGAACATCGTCAGCAGGTTTCTCTGGTTCCTTTCAGGAACACCGTCAGCAGATTTCTCTGGTTCCTTTCGGGAACATCGTCAGCAGGTTTCTCTGGTTCCTTTCAGGAACACCGTCAGCAGGTTTCCCTGGTTCCTTTCGGGAACATCGTCAGCAGGTTTTCCTGGTTCCTTTCGGGAACATCGTCAGCAGGTTTCTCTGGTTCCTTTCGGGAACATCGTCAGCAGGTTTCTCTGGTTCCTTTCGGGAACACTGTCAGCAGGTTTCCCTGGTTCCTTTCGGGAACACTGTCAGCAGGTTTCTCTGGTTCCTTTCGGGAACACTGTCAGCAGGATTCTCTGGTTCCTTTCGGGAACATCGTCAGCAGGTTTCTCTGGTTCCTTTCAGGAACACCGTCAGCAGGTTTCTCTGGTTCCTTTCGGGAACATCGTCAGCAGGTTTCTCTGGTTCCTTTCGGGAACACTGTCAGCAGGTTTCTCTGGTTCCTTTCAGAAACACCGTCAGCAGGTTTCCCTGGTTCCTTTCAGAAACACCGTCAGCAGGTTTCTCTGGTTCCTTTCAGAAACACCGTCAGCAGGTTTCTCTGGTTCCTTTCAGAAACACCGTCAGCAGGTTTCTCTGGTTCCTTTCAGAAACACCGTCAGCAGGTTTCCCTGGTTCCTTTCAGAAACACCGTCAGCAGGTTTCCCTGGTTCCTTTCAGAAACATCGTCAGCAGGTTTCTCTGGTTCCTTTCAGAAACACCGTCAGCAGGTTTCCCTGGTTCCTTTCGGGAACACCGTCAGCAGGTTTCCCTGGTTCCTTTCGGGAACACTGTCAGCAGGTTTCTCTGGTTCCTTTCAGGAACATCGTCAGCAGGTTTCTCTGGTTCCTTTCGGGAACATCGTCAGCAGGTTTCCCTGGTTCCTTTCAGGAACATCGTCAGCAGGTTTCCCTGGTTCCTTTCAGGAACATCGTCAGCAGGTTTCCCTGGTTCCTTTCAGGAACACCGTCAGCAGGTTTCCCTGGTTCCTTTCGGGAACACTGTCAGCAGGTTCCCCTGGTTCCTTTCGGGAACATCGTCAGCAGGTTTCCCTGGTTCCTTTCGGGAACATCGTCAGCAGGTTTCCCTGGTTCCTTTCGGGAACATCGTCAGCAGGTTTCTCTGGTTCCTTTCGGGAACACTGTCAGCAGGTTTCTCTGGTTCCTTTCGGGAACACTGTCAGCAGGTTTCTCTGGTTCCTTTCGGGAACACTGTCAGCAGGTTTCTCTGGTTCCTTTCGGGAACATCGTCAGCAGGTTTCTCTGGTTCCTTTCGGGAACACTGTCAGCAGGTTTCTCTGGTTCCTTTCGGGAACATCGTCAGCAGGTTTCTCTGGTTCCTTTCGGGGACACTGTCAGCAGGTTTCTCTGGTTCCTTTCGGGAACATCGTCAGCAGGTTTCTCTGGTTCCTTTCGGGAACATCGTCAGCAGGTTTCTCTGGTTCCTTTCGGGAACACTGTCAGCAGGTTTCCCTGGTTCCTTTCGGGAACATCGTCAGCAGGTTTCTCTGGTTCCTTTCGGGAACACTGTCAGCAGGTTTCTCTGGTTCCTTTCGGGAACACTGTCAGCAGGTTTCCCTGGTTCCTTTCGGGAACATCGTCAGCAGGTTTCCTGGTTCCTTTCAGGAACATCGTCAGCAGGTTTCTCTGGTTCCTTTCGGGAACACTGTCAATAGGTTTCTCTGGTTCCTTTCGGGAACATCGTCAGCAGGTTTCTCTGGTTCCTTTCGGGAACATCGTCAGCAGGTTTCTTTGGTTCCTTTCAGGAACACCGTCAGCAGGTTTCTCTGGTTCCTTTCGGGAACACTGTCAGCAGGTTTCTCTGGTTCCTTTCGGGAACACTGTCAGCAGGTTTCCCTGGTTCCTTTCGGGAACATCGTCAGCAGGTTTCTCTGGTTCCTTTCGGGAGCACTGTCAGCAGGTTTCCCTGGTTCCTATCGGGAACATCGTCAGCAGGTTTCTCTGGTTCCTTTCAGGAACACCGTCAGCAGGTTTCTCTGGTTCCTTTCAGGAACACTGTCAGCAGGTTTCTCTGGTTCCTTTCAGGAACATCGTCAGCAGGTTTCTCTGGTTCCTTTCGGGAACACTGTCAGCAGGTTTCTCTGGTTCCTTTCAGGAACATCGTCAGCAGGTTTCTCTGGTTCCTTTCGGGAACATCGTCAGAAGGTTCCCCTGGTTCCTTTCGGGAACACTGTCAGCAGGTTTCCCTGGTTCCTTTCGGGAACGTCGTTAGCAGGTTTCCCTGGTTCCTTTCGGGAACACTGTCAGCAGGTTTCTCTGGTTCCTTTCGGGAACACTGTCAGCAGGTTTCCCTGGTTCCTTTCGGGAACACTGTCAGCAGGTTTCTCTGGTTCCTTTCAGGAACATCGTCAGCAGGTTTCTCTGGTTCCTTTCAGGAAAATCGTCAGCAGGTTTCTCTGGTTTCTTTCGGGAACATCGTCAGCAGGTTTCTCTGGTTCCTTTCGGGAACATCGTCAGCAGGTTTCTCTGGTTCCTTTCAGGAACACCGTCAGCAGGTTTCTCTGGTTCCTTTCGGGAACATCGTCAGCAGGTTTCTCTGGTTCCTTTCAGGAACATCGTCAGCAGGTTTCCGTGGTTCCTTTCGGGAACATCGTCAGCAGGTTTTCCTGGTTCCTTTCGGGAACATCGTCAGCAGGTTTCTCTGGTTCCTTTCGGGAACACCGTCAGCAGGTTTCTCTGGTTCCTTTCGGGAACACTGTCAGCAGGTTTCCCTGGTTCCTTTCGGGAACACTGTCAGCAGGTTTCTCTGGTTCCTTTCGGGAACACTGTCAGCAGGTTTCTCTGGTTCCTTTCGGGAACATCGTCAGCAGGTTTCTCTGGTTCCTTTCAGGAACATCGTCAGAAGGTTCCCCTGGTTCCTTTCGGGAACACTGTCAGCAGGTTTCTCTGGTTCCTTTCGGGAACATCGTCAGAAGGTTCCCCTGGTTCCTTTCGGGAACACTGTCAGCAGGTTTCCCTGGTTCCTTTCGGGAACACTGTCAGCAGGTTTCCCCTGGTTCCTTTCGGGAACATCGTCAGCAGGTTCCCCTGGTTCCTTTCAGGAACATCGTCAGCAGGTTTCTCTGGTTCCTTTCGGGAACATCGTCAGCAGGTTTCTCTGGTTCCTTTCGGGAACACTGTCAGCAGGTTTCCCTGGTTCCTTTCAGGAACACTGTCAGCAGGTTTCTCTGGTTCCTTTCAGGAACATCGTCAGCAGGTTTCTCTGGTTCCTTTCAGGAACATCGTCAGCAGGTTTCCCTGGTTCCTTTCAGGAACATCGTCAGCAGGTTTCTCTGGT
Source organism: Oncorhynchus mykiss (assembly GCF_057628025.1). Taxonomy (NCBI): domain Eukaryota; kingdom Metazoa; phylum Chordata; class Actinopteri; order Salmoniformes; family Salmonidae; genus Oncorhynchus; species Oncorhynchus mykiss. The sequence continues at coordinate 77,938,223 of NC_143037.1, forward strand.
TCCTTTCGGGAACATCGTCAGCAGGTTTCTCTGGTTCCTTTCGGGAACACTGTCAGCAGGTTCCCTTGGTTCCTTTCGGGAACATCGTCAGCAGGTTCCCCTGGTTCCTTTCGGGAACATCGTCAGCAGGTTTCCCTGGGTCCTTTCGGGAACACTGTCAGCAGGTTTCTCTGGTTCCTTTCGGGAACATCGTCAGCAGGTTTCTCTCGGTCCTTTCGGGAACATCGTCAGCAGGTTTCTCTGGTTCCTTTCGGGAACACTGTCAGCAGGTTTCTCTGGTTCCTTTCGGGAACACTGTCAGCAGGTTTCCCTGGTTCCTTTCGGGAACATCGTCAGCAGGTTTCCTGGTTCCTTTCAGGAACATCGTCAGCAGGTTTCTCTGGTTCCTTTCGGGAACACTGTCAATAGGTTTCTCTGGTTCCTTTCGGGAACATCGTCAGCAGGTTTCTCTGGTTCCTTTCGGGAACATCGTCAGCAGGTTTCTTTGGTTCCTTTCAGGAACACCGTCAGCAGGTTTCTCTGGTTCCTTTCGGGAACACTGTCAGCAGGTTTCTCTGGTTCCTTTCGGGAACACTGTCAGCAGGTTTCCCTGGTTCCTTTCGGGAACATCGTCAGCAGGTTTCTCTGGTTCCTTTCGGGAGCACTGTCAGCAGGTTTCCCTGGTTCCTTTCGGGAACATCGTCAGCAGGTTTCTCTGGTTCCTTTCAGGAACACCGTCAGCAGGTTTCTCTGGTTCCTTTCAGGAACACTGTCAGCAGGTTTCTCTGGTTCCTTTCAGGAACATCGTCAGCAGGTTTCTCTGGTTCCTTTCGGGAACACTGTCAGCAGGTTTCTCTGGTTCCTTTCAGGAACATCGTCAGCAGGTTTCTCTGGTTCCTTTCGGGAACATCGTTAGAAGGTTCCCCTGGTTCCTTTCGGGAACACTGTCAGCAGGTTTCCCTGGTTCCTTTCGGGAACGTCGTTAGCAGGTTTCCCTGGTTCCTTTCGGGAACACTGTCAGCAGGTTTCTCTGGTTCCTTTCGGGAACACTGTCAGCAGGTTTCCCTGGTTCCTTTCGGGAACACTGTCAGCAGGTTTCTCTGGTTCCTTTCAGGAACATCGTCAGCAGGTTTCTCTGGTTCCTTTCAGGAAAATCGTCAGCAGGTTTCTCTGGTTTCTTTCGGGAACATCGTCAGCAGGTTTCTCTGGTTCCTTTCGGGAACATCGTCAGCAGGTTTCTCTGGTTCCTTTCAGGAACACCGTCAGCAGGTTTCTCTGGTTCCTTTCGGGAACATCGTCAGCAGGTTTCTCTGGTTCCTTTCAGGAACATCGTCAGCAGGTTTCCGTGGTTCCTTTCGGGAACATCGTCAGCAGGTTTTCCTGGTTCCTTTCGGGAACATCGTCAGCAGGTTTCTCTGGTTCCTTTCGGGAACACCGTCAGCAGGTTTCTCTGGTTCCTTTCGGGAACACTGTCAGCAGGTTTCCCTGGTTCCTTTCGGGAACACTGTCAGCAGGTTTCTCTGGTTCCTTTCGGGAACACTGTCAGCAGGTTTCTCTGGTTCCTTTCGGGAACATCGTCAGCAGGTTTCTCTGGTTCCTTTCAGGAACATCGTCAGAAGGTTCCCCTGGTTCCTTTCGGGAACACTGTCAGCAGGTTTCTCTGGTTCCTTTCGGGAACATCGTCAGAAGGTTCCCCTGGTTCCTTTCGGGAACACTGTCAGCAGGTTTCCCTGGTTCCTTTCGGGAACACTGTCAGCAGGTTTCCCCTGGTTCCTTTCGGGAACATCGTCAGCAGGTTCCCCTGGTTCCTTTCAGGAACATCGTCAGCAGGTTTCTCTGGTTCCTTTCGGGAACATCGTCAGCAGGTTTCTCTGGTTCCTTTCGGGAACACTGTCAGCAGGTTTCCCTGGTTCCTTTCAGGAACACTGTCAGCAGGTTTCTCTGGTTCCTTTCAGGAACATCGTCAGCAGGTTTCTCTGGTTCCTTTCAGGAACATCGTCAGCAGGTTTCCCTGGTTCCTTTCAGGAACATCGTCAGCAGGTTTCTCTGGTTCCTTTCGGGAACATCGTCAGCAGGTTTCTCTGGTTCCTTTCGGGAACACTGTCAGCAGGTTCCCTTGGTTCCTTTCGGGAACATCGTCAGCAGGTTCCCCTGGTTCCTTTCGGGAACATCGTCAGCAGGTTTCCCTGGGTCCTTTCGGGAACACTGTCAGCAGGTTTCTCTGGTTCCTTTCGGGAACATCGTCAGCAGGTTTCTCTGGGTCCTTTCGGGAACATCGTCAGCAGGTTTTCCTGGATCCTTTCGGGAACACTGTCAGCAGGTTTCCCTGGTTCCTTTCGGGAACATCGTCAGCAGGTTTCCCTGGGTCATTTCGGGAACACTGTCAGCAGGTTTCTCTGGTTCCTTTCGGGAACATCGTCAGAAGGTTCCCCTGGTTCCTTTCGGGAACATCGTCAGCAGGTTTCCCTGGTTCCTTTCGGGAACATCGTCAGCAGGTTTCCCTGGTTCCTTTCGGGAACACTGTCAGCAGGTTTCCCTGGTTCCTTTCGGAAACACCGTCAGCAGGTTTCTCTGGTTCCTTTCGGGAACACTGTCAGCAGGTTTCTCTGGTTCATTTCGGGAACACTGTCAGCAGGTTTCCCTGGGTCCTTTCGGGAACACTGTCAGCAGGTTTCTCTGGTTCCTTTCGGGAACATCGTCAGCAGGTTTCTCTGGGTCCTTTCGGGAACATCGTCAGCAGGTTTCTCTGGTTCCTTTCGGGAACACTGTCAGCAGGTTTCTCTGGTTCCTTTCGGGAACACTGTCAGCAGGTTTCCCTGGTTCCTTTCGGGAACATCGTCAGCAGGTTTCCTGGTTCCTTTCAGGAACATCGTCAGCAGGTTTCTCTGGTTCCTTTCGGGAACACTGTCAATAGGTTTCTCTGGTTCCTTTCGGGAACATCGTCAGCAGGTTTCTCTGGTTCCTTTCGGGAACATCGTCAGCAGGTTTCTTTGGTTCCTTTCAGGAACACCGTCAGCAGGTTTCTCTGGTTCCTTTCGGGAACACTGTCAGCAGGTTTCTCTGGTTCCTTTCGGGAACACTGTCAGCAGGTTTCCCTGGTTCCTTTCGGGAACATCGTCAGCAGGTTTCTCTGGTTCCTTTCGGGAGCACTGTCAGCAGGTTTCCCTGGTTCCTTTCGGGAACATCGTCAGCAGGTTTCTCTGGTTCCTTTCAGGAACACCGTCAGCAGGTTTCTCTGGTTCCTTTCAGGAACACTGTCAGCAGGTTTCTCTGGTTCCTTTCAGGAACATCGTCAGCAGGTTTCTCTGGTTCCTTTCGGGAACACTGTCAGCAGGTTTCTCTGGTTCCTTTCAGGAACATCGTCAGCAGGTTTCTCTGGTTCCTTTCGGGAACATAGTCAGAAGGTTCCCCTGGTTCCTTTCGGGAACACTGTCAGCAGGTTTCCCTGGTTCCTTTCGGGAACGTCGTTAGCAGGTTTCCCTGGTTCCTTTCGGGAACACTGTCAGCAGGTTTCTCTGGTTCCTTTCGGGAACACTGTCAGCAGGTTTCCCTGGTTCCTTTCGGGAACACTGTCAGCAGGTTTCTCTGGTTCCTTTCAGGAACATCGTCAGCAGGTTTCTCTGGTTCCTTTCAGGAAAATCGTCAGCAGGTTTCTCTGGTTTCTTTCGGGAACATCGTCAGCAGGTTTCTCTGGTTCCTTTCGGGAACATCGTCAGCAGGTTTCTCTGGTTCCTTTCAGGAACACCGTCAGCAGGTTTCTCTGGTTCCTTTCGGGAACATCGTCAGCAGGTTTCTCTGGTTCCTTTCAGGAACATCGTCAGCAGGTTTCCGTGGTTCCTTTCGGGAACATCGTCAGCAGGTTTTCCTGGTTCCTTTCGGGAACATCGTCAGCAGGTTTCTCTGGTTCCTTTCGGGAACACCGTCAGCAGGTTTCTCTGGTTCCTTTCGGGAACACTGTCAGCAGGTTTCCCTGGTTCCTTTCGGGAACACTGTCAGCAGGTTTCTCTGGTTCCTTTCGGGAACACTGTCAGCAGGTTTCTCTGGTTCCTTTCGGGAACATCGTCAGCAGGTTTCTCTGGTTCCTTTCAGGAACATCGTCAGAAGGTTCCCCTGGTTCCTTTCGGGAACACTGTCAGCAGGTTTCTCTGGTTCCTTTCGGGAACATCGTCAGAAGGTTCCCCTGGTTCCTTTCGGGAACACTGTCAGCAGGTTTCCCTGGTTCCTTTCGGGAACACTGTCAGCAGGTTTCCCCTGGTTCCTTTCGGGAACATCGTCAGCAGGTTCCCCTGGTTCCTTTCAGGAACATCGTCAGCAGGTTTCTCTGGTTCCTTTCGGGAACATCGTCAGCAGGTTTCTCTGGTTCCTTTCGGGAACACTGTCAGCAGGTTTCCCTGGTTCCTTTCAGGAACACTGTCAGCAGGTTTCTCTGGTTCCTTTCAGGAACATCGTCAGCAGGTTTCTCTGGTTCCTTTCAGGAACATCGTCAGCAGGTTTCCCTGGTTCCTTTCAGGAACATCGTCAGCAGGTTTCTCTGGTTCCTTTCGGGAACATCGTCAGCAGGTTTCTCTGGTTCCTTTCGGGAACACTGTCAGCAGGTTCCCTTGGTTCCTTTCGGGAACATCGTCAGCAGGTTCCCCTGGTTCCTTTCGGGAACATCGTCAGCAGGTTTCCCTGGGTCCTTTCGGGAACACTGTCAGCAGGTTTCTCTGGTTCCTTTCGGGAACATCGTCAGCAGGTTTCTCTGGGTCCTTTCGGGAACATCGTCAGCAGGTTTTCCTGGATCCTTTCGGGAACACTGTCAGCAGGTTTCCCTGGTTCCTTTCGGGAACATCGTCAGCAGGTTTCCCTGGGTCATTTCGGGAACACTGTCAGCAGGTTTCTCTGGTTCCTTTCGGGAACATCGTCAGAAGGTTCCCCTGGTTCCTTTCGGGAACATCGTCAGCAGGTTTCCCTGGTTCCTTTCGGGAACATCGTCAGCAGGTTTCCCTGGTTCCTTTCGGGAACACTGTCAGCAGGTTTCCCTGGTTCCTTTCGGAAACACCGTCAGCAGGTTTCTCTGGTTCCTTTCGGGAACACTGTCAGCAGGTTTCTCTGGTTCATTTCGGGAACACTGTCAGCAGGTTTCTCTGGTTCCTTTCGGGAACATCGTCAGAAGGTTCCCTTGGTTCCTTTCGGGAACACTGTCAGCAGGTTTCCCTGGTTCCTTTCGGGAACATCGTCAGAAGGTTCCCCTGGTTCCTTTCGGTAACACTGTCAGCAGGTTTCTCTGGTTCCTTTCGGGAACATCGTCAGCAGGTTTCTCTGGTTCCTTTCGGGAACATCGTCAGCAGGTTTCTCTGGTTCCTTTCAGGAACATCGTCAGCAGGTTTCTCTGGTTCCTTTCAGGAACATCGTCAGCAGGTTTCCCTGGTTCCTTTCGGGAACATCGTCAGCAGGTTTCTCTGGTTCCTTTCGAGAACATCGTCAGCAGGTTTCTCTGGTTCCTTTCGGGAACACTGTCAGCAGGTTTCTCTGGTTCCTTTCGGGAACACTGTCAGCAGGTTTCTCTGGTTCCTTTCAGGAACATCGTCAGCAGGTTTCCCTGGTTCCTTTCGGGAACATCGTCAGCAGGTTTCTCTGGTTCCTTTCGGGAACATCGTCAGCAGGTTTCTCTGGTTCCTTTCGGGAACATCGTCAGCAGGTTTCTCTGGTTCCTTTCGGGAACATCGTCAGCAGGATTCCCTGGTTCCTTTCGGGAACATCGTCAGCAGGTTTTCCTGGTTCCTTTCGGGAACACTGTCAGCAGGTTTCTCTGGTTCCTTTCGGGAACATCGTCAGCAGGTTTTCCTGGTTCCTTTCGGGAACACTGTCAGCAGGTTTCTCTGGTTCCTTTCGGGAACATCGTCAGCAGGTTTCTCTGGTTCCTTTCGGGAACATCGTCAGCAGGTTTCTCTGGTTCCTTTCGGGAACATCGTCAGCAGGTTTCTCTGGTTCCTTTCAGGAAAATCGTCAGCAGGTTTCTCTGGTTCCTTTCGGGAACATCGTCAGCAGGTTTCTCTGGTTCCTTTCGGGAACATCGTCAGCAGGTTTCTCTGGTTCCTTTCAGGAACACCGTCAGCAGGTTTCTCTGGTTCCTTTCGGGAACATCGTCAGCAGGTTTCTCTGGTTCCTTTCAGGAACATCGTCAGCAGGTTTCCCTGGTTCCTTTCGGGAACATCGTCAGCAGGTTTTCCTGGTTCCTTTCGGGAACATCGTCAGCAGGTTTCTCTGGTTCCTTTCGGGAACACCGTCAGCAGGTTTCTCTGGTTCCTTTCGGGAACACTGTCAGCAGGTTTCCCTGGTTCCTTTCGGGAACACTGTCAGCAGGTTTCTCTGGTTCCTTTCGGGAACACTGTCAGCAGGTTTCTCTGGTTCCTTTCGGGAACATCGTCAGCAGGTTTCTCTGGTTCCTTTCAGGAACATCGTCAGAAGGTTCCCCTGGTTCCTTTCGGGAACACTGTCAGCAGGTTTCTCTGGTTCCTTTCGGGAACATCGTCAGCAGGTTTCTCTGGTTCCTTTCGGGAACATCGTCAGAAGGTTCCCCTGGTTCCTTTCGGGAACACTGTCAGCAGGTTTCCCTGGTTCCTTTCGGGAACACTGTCAGCAGGTTTCCCCTGGTTCCTTTCGGGAACATCGTCAGCAGGTTCCCCTGGTTCCTTTCAGGAACATCGTCAGCAGGTTTCTCTGGTTCCTTTCGGGAACATCGTCAGCAGGTTTCTCTGGTTCCTTTCGGGAACACTGTCAGCAGGTTTCCCTGGTTCCTTTCAGGAACACTGTCAGCAGGTTTCTCTGGTTCCTTTCAGGAACATCGTCAGCAGGTTTCTCTGGTTCCTTTCAGGAACATCGTCAGCAGGTTTCCCTGGTTCCTTTCAGGAACATCGTCAGCAGGTTTCTCTGGTTCCTTTCGGGAACATCGTCAGCAGGTTTCCCTGGTTCCTTTCGGGAACACTGTCAGCAGGTTTCCCTGGTTCCTTTCGGAAACACCGTCAGCAGGTTTCTCTGGTTCCTTTCGGGAACACTGTCAGCAGGTTTCTCTGGTTCATTTCGGGAACACTGTCAGCAGGTTTCTCTGGTTCCTTTCGGGAACATCGTCAGAAGGTTCCCTTGGTTCCTTTCGGGAACACTGTCAGCAGGTTTCCCTGGTTCCTTTCGGGAACATCGTCAGAAGGTTCCCCTGGTTCCTTTCGGTAACACTGTCAGCAGGTTTCTCTGGTTCCTTTCGGGAACATCGTCAGCAGGTTTCTCTGGTTCCTTTCGGGAACATCGTCAGCAGGTTTCTCTGGTTCCTTTCAGGAACATCGTCAGCAGGTTTCTCTGGTTCCTTTCAGGAACATCGTCAGCAGGTTTCCCTGGTTCCTTTCGGGAACATCGTCAGCAGGTTTCTCTGGTTCCTTTCGAGAACATCGTCAGCAGGTTTCTCTGGTTCCTTTCGGGAACACTGTCAGCAGGTTTCTCTGGTTCCTTTCGGGAACACTGTCAGCAGGTTTCTCTGGTTCGTTTCAGGAACATCGTCAGCAGGTTTCCCTGGTTCCTTTCGGGAACATCGTCAGCAGGTTTCTCTGGTTCCTTTCGGGAACATCGTCAGCAGGTTTCTCTGGTTCCTTTCGGGAACATCGTCAGCAGGTTTCTCTGGTTCCTTTCGGGAACATCGTCAGCAGGATTCCCTGGTTCCTTTCGGGAACATCGTCAGCAGGTTTTCCTGGTTCCTTTCGGGAACACTGTCAGCAGGTTTCTCTGGTTCCTTTCGGGAACATCGTCAGCAGGTTTTCCTGGTTCCTTTCGGGAACACTGTCAGCAGGTTTCTCTGGTTCCTTTCGGGAACATCGTCAGCAGGTTTCTCTGGTTCCTTTCGGGAACATCGTCAGCAGGTTTCTCTGGTTCCTTTCGGGAACATCGTCAGCAGGTTTCTCTGGTTCCTTTCAGGAAAATCGTCAGCAGGTTTCTCTGGTTCCTTTCGGGAACATCGTCAGCAGGTTTCTCTGGTTCCTTTCGGGAACATCGTCAGCAGGTTTCTCTGGTTCCTTTCAGGAACACCGTCAGCAGGTTTCTCTGGTTCCTTTCGGGAACATCGTCAGCAGGTTTCTCTGGTTCCTTTCAGGAACATCGTCAGAAGGTTCCCCTGGTTCCTTTCGGGAACACTGTCAGAAGGTTTCTCTGGTTCCTTTCGGGAACATCGTCAGCAGGTTTCTCTGGTTCCTTTCGGGAACATCGTCAGAAGGTTCCCCTGGTTCCTTTCGGGAACACTGTCAGCAGGTTTCCCTGGTTCCTTTCGGGAACACTGTCAGCAGGTTTCCCCTGGTTCCTTTCGGGAACATCGTCAGCAGGTTCCCCTGGTTCCTTTCAGGAACATCGTCAGCAGGTTTCTCTGGTTCCTTTCGGGAACATCGTCAGCAGGTTTCTCTGGTTCCTTTCGGGAACACTGTCAGCAGGTTTCCCTGGTTCCTTTCAGGAACACTGTCAGCAGGTTTCTCTGGTTCCTTTCAGGAACATCGTCAGCAGGTTTCTCTGGTTCCTTTCAGGAACATCGTCAGCAGGTTTCCCTGGTTCCTTTCAGGAACATCGTCAGCAGGTTTCTCTGGTTCCTTTCGGGAACATCGTCAGCAGGTTTCTCTGGTTCCTTTCGGGAACACTGTCAGCAGGTTCCCTTGGTTCCTTTCGGGAACATCGTCAGCAGGTTCCCCTGGTTCCTTTCGGGAACATCGTCAGCAGGTTTCCCTGGGTCCTTTCGGGAACACTGTCAGCAGGTTTCTCTGGTTCCTTTCGGGAACATCGTCAGCAGGTTTCTCTGGGTCCTTTCGGGAACATCGTCAGCAGGTTTTCCTGGATCCTTTCGGGAACACTGTCAGCAGGTTTCCCTGGTTCCTTTCGGGAACATCGTCAGCAGGTTTCCCTGGGTCATTTCGGGAACACTGTCAGCAGGTTTCTCTGGTTCCTTTCGGGAACATCGTCAGAAGGTTCCCCTGGTTCCTTTCGGGAACATCGTCAGCAGGTTTCCCTGGTTCCTTTCGGGAACATCGTCAGCAGGTTTCCCTGGTTCCTTTCGGGAACACTGTCAGCAGGTTTCCCTGGTTCCTTTCAGGAACACTGTCAGCAGGTTTCTCTGGTTCCTTTCAGGAACATCGTCAGCAGGTTTCTCTGGTTCCTTTCAGGAACATCGTCAGCAGGTTTCCCTGGTTCCTTTCAGGAACATCGTCAGCAGGTTTCTCTGGTTCCTTTCGGGAACATCGTCAGCAGGTTTCTCTGGTTCCTTTCGGGAACACTGTCAGCAGGTTCCCTTGGTTCCTTTCGGGAACATCGTCAGCAGGTTTCCCGGGGTCCTTTCGGGAACACTGTCAGCAGGTTTCTCTGGTTCCTTTCGGGAACATCGTCAGCAGGTTTCTCTGGGTCCTTTCGGGAACATCGTCAGCAGGTTTTCCTGGATCCTTTCGGGAACACTGTCAGCAGGTTTCCCTGGTTCCTTTCGGGAACATCGTCAGCAGGTTTCCCTGGGTCATTTCGGGAACACTGTCAGCAGGTTTCTCTGGTTCCTTTCGGGAACATCGTCAGAAGGTTCCCCTGGTTCCTTTCGGGAACATCGTCAGCAGGTTTCCCTGGTTCCTTTCGGGAACATCGTCAGCAGGTTTCCCTGGTTCCTTTCGGGAACACTGTCAGCAGGTTTCCCTGGTTCCTTTCGGAAACACCGTCAGCAGGTTTCTCTGGTTCCTTTCGGGAACACTATCAGCAGGTTTCTCTGGTTCATTTCGGGAACACTGTCAGCAGGTTTCTCTGGTTCCTTTCGGGAACATCGTCAGAAGGTTCCCTTGGTTCCTTTCGGGAACACTGTCAGCAGGTTTCCCTGGTTCCTTTCGGGAACATCGTCAGAAGGTTCCCCTGGTTCCTTTCGGTAACACTGTCAGCAGGTTTCTCTGGTTCCTTTCGGGAACATCGTCAGCAGGTTTCTCTGGTTCCTTTCGGGAACATCAACAGCAGGTTTCTCTGGTTCCTTTCAGTAACATCGTCAGCAGGTTTCTCTGGTTCCTTTCAGGAACATCGTCAGCAGGTTTCCCTGGTTCCTTTCGGGAACATCGTCAGCAGGTTTCTCTGGTTCCTTTCGAGAACATCGTCAGCAGGTTTCTCTGGTTCCTTTCGGGAACACTGTCAGCAGGTTTCTCTGGTTCCTTTCGGGAACACTGTCAGCAGGTTTCTCTGGTTCCTTTCAGGAACATCGTCAGCAGGTTTCCCTGGTTCCTTTCGGGAACATCGTCAGCAGGTTTCTCTGGTTCCTTTCGGGAACATCGTCAGCAGGTTTCTCTGGTTCCTTTCGGGAACATCGTCAGCAGGTTTCTCTGGTTCCTTTCGGGAACATCGTCAGCAGGATTCCCTGGTTCCTTTCGGGAACATCGTCAGCAGGTTTTCCTGGTTCCTTTCGGGAACACTGTCAGCAGGTTTCTCTGGTTCCTTTCGGGAACATCGTCAGCAGGTTTTCCTGGTTCCTTTCGGGAACACTGTCAGCAGGTTTCTCTGGTTCCTTTCGGGAACATCGTCAGCAGGTTTCTCTGGTTCCTTTCGGGAACATCGTCAGCAGGTTTCTCTGGTTCCTTTCGGGAACATCGTCAGCAGGTTTCTCTGGTTCCTTTCAGGAAAATCGTCAGCAGGTTTCTCTGGTTCCTTTCGGGAACACCGTCAGCAGGTTTCTCTGGTTCCTTTCGGGAACATCGTCAGCAGGTTTCTCTGGTTCCTTTCAGGAACACCGTCAGCAGGTTTCTCTGGTTCCTTTCGGGAACATCGTCAGCAGGTTTCTCTGGTTCCTTTCAGGAACATCGTCAGCAGGTTTCCCTGGTTCCTTTCGGGAACATCGTCAGCAGGTTTTCCTGGTTCCTTTCGGGAACATCGTCAGCAGGTTTCTCTGGTTCCTTTCGGGAACACCGTCAGCAGGTTTCTCTGGTTCCTTTCGGGAACACTGTCAGCAGGTTTCCCTGGTTCCTTTCGGGAACACTGTCAGCAGGTTTCTCTGGTTCCTTTCGGGAACACTGTCAGCAGGTTTCTCTGGTTCCTTTCGGGAACATCGTCAGCAGGTTTCCCTGGTTCCTTTCGGAAACACCGTCAGCAGGTTTCTCTGGTTCCTTTCGGGAACACTGTCAGCAGGTTTCTCTGGTTCATTTCGGGAACACTGTCAGCAGGTTTCTCTGGTTCCTTTCGGGAACATCGTCAGAAGGTTCCCTTGGTTCCTTTCGGGAACACTGTCAGCAGGTTTCCCTGGTTCCTTTCGGGAACATCGTCAGAAGGTTCCCCTGGTTCCTTTCGGTAACACTGTCAGCAGGTTTCTCTGGTTCCTTTCGGGAACATCGTCAGCAGGTTTCTCTGGTTCCTTTCGGGAACATCGTCAGCAGGTTTCTCTGGTTCCTTTCAGGAACATCGTCAGCAGGTTTCTCTGGTTCCTTTCAGGAACATCGTCAGCAGGTTTCCCTGGTTCCTTTCGGGAACATCGTCAGCAGGTTTCTCTGGTTCCTTTCGAGAACATCGTCAGCAGGTTTCTCTGGTTCCTTTCGGGAACACTGTCAGCAGGTTTCTCTGGTTCCTTTCGGGAACACTGTCAGCAGGTTTCTCTGGTTCCTTTCAGGAACATCGTCAGCAGGTTTCCCTGGTTCCTTTCGGGAACATCGTCAGCAGGTTTCTCTGGTTCCTTTCGGGAACATCGTCAGCAGGTTTCTCTGGTTCCTTTCGGGAACATCGTCAGCAGGTTTCTCTGGTTCCTTTCGGGAACATCGTCAGCAGGATTCCCTGGTTCCTTTCGGGAACATCGTCAGCAGGTTTTCCTGGTTCCTTTCGGGAACACTGTCAGCAGGTTTCTCTGGTTCCTTTCGGGAACATCGTCAGCAGGTTTTCCTGGTTCCTTTCGGGAACACTGTCAGCAGGTTTCTCTGGTTCCTTTCGGGAACATCGTCAGCAGGTTTCTCTGGTTCCTTTCGGGAACATCGTCAGCAGGTTTCTCTGGTTCCTTTCGGGAACATCGTCAGCAGGTTTCTCTGGTTCCTTTCAGGAAAATCGTCAGCAGGTTTCTCTGGTTCCTTTCGGGAACATCGTCAGCAGGTTTCTCTGGTTCCTTTCGGGAACATCGTCAGCAGGTTTCTCTGGTTCCTTTCAGGAACACCGTCAGCAGGTTTCTCTGGTTCCTTTCGGGAACATCGTCAGCAGGTTTCTCTGGTTCCTTTCAGGAACATCGTCAGCAGGTTTCCCTGGTTCCTTTCGGGAACATCGTCAGCAGGTTTTCCTGGTTCCTTTCGGGAACATCGTCAGCAGGTTTCTCTGGTTCCTTTCGGGAACACCGTCAGCAGGTTTCTCTGGTTCCTTTCGGGAACACTGTCAGCAGGTTTCCCTGGTTCCTTTCGGGAACACTGTCAGCAGGTTTCTCTGGTTCCTTTCGGGAACACTGTCAGCAGGTTTCTCTGGTTCCTTTCGGGAACATCGTCAGCAGGTTTCTCTGGTTCCTTTCAGGAACATCGTCAGAAGGTTCCCCTGGTTCCTTTCGGGAACACTGTCAGCAGGTTTCTCTGGTTCCTTTCGGGAACATCGTCAGCAGGTTTCTCTGGTTCCTTTCGGGAACATCGTCAGAAGGTTCCCCTGGTTCCTTTCGGGAACACTGTCAGCAGGTTTCCCTGGTTCCTTTCGGGAACACTGTCAGCAGGTTTCCCCTGGTTCCTTTCGGGAACATCGTCAGTAGGTTCCCCTGGTTCCTTTCAGGAACATCGTCAGCAGGTTTCTCTGGTTCCTTTCGGGAACATCGTCAGCAGGTTTCTCTGGTTCCTTTCGGGAACACTGTCAGCAGGTTTCCCTGGTTCCTTTCAGGAACACTGTCAGCAGGTTTCTCTGGTTCCTTTCAGGAACATCGTCAGCAGGTTTCTCTGGTTCCTTTCAGGAACATCGTCAGCAGGTTTCCCTGGTTCCTTTCAGGAACATCGTCAGCAGGTTTCTCTGGTTCCTTTCGGGAACATCGTCAGCAGGTTTCTCTGGTTCCTTTCGGGAACACTGTCAGCAGGTTCCCTTGGTTCCTTTCGGGAACATCGTCAGCAGGTTCCCCTGGTTCCTTTCGGGAACATCGTCAGCAGGTTTCCCTGGGTCCTTTCGGGAACACTGTCAGCAGGTTTCTCTGGTTCCTTTCGGGAACATCGTCAGCAGGTTTCTCTGGGTCCTTTCGGGAACATCGTCAGCAGGTTTTCCTGGATCCTTTCGGGAACACTGTCAGCAGGTTTCCCTGGTTCCTTTCGGGAACATCGTCAGCAGGTTTCCCTGGGTCATTTCGGGAACACTGTCAGCAGGTTTCTCTGGTTCCTTTCGGGAACATCGTCAGAAGGTTCCCCTGGTTCCTTTCGGGAACATCGTCAGCAGGTTTCCCTGGTTCCTTTCGGGAACATCGTCAGCAGGTTTCCCTGGTTCCTTTCGGGAACACTGTCAGCAGGTTTCCCTGGTTCCTTTCGGAAACACCGTCAGCAGGTTTCTCTGGTTCCTTTCGGGAACACTGTCAGCAGGTTTCTCTGGTTCATTTCGGGAACACTGTCAGCAGGTTTCTCTGGTTGCTTTCGGGAACATCGTCAGAAGGTTCCCTTGGTTCCTTTCGGGAACACTGTCAGCAGGTTTCCCTGGTTCCTTTCGGGAACATCGTCAGAAGGTTCCCCTGGTTCCTTTCGGTAACACTGTCAGCAGGTTTCTCTGGTTCCTTTCGGGAACATCGTCAGCAGGTTTCTCTGGTTCCTTTCGGGAACATCGTCAGCAGGTTTCTCTGGTTCCTTTCAGGAACATCGTCAGCAGGTTTCTCTGGTTCCTTTCAGGAACATCGTCAGCAGGTTTCCCTGGTTCCTTTCGGGAACATCGTCAGCAGGTTTCTCTGGTTCCTTTCGAGAACATCGTCAGCAGGTTTCTCTGGTTCCTTTCGGGAACACCGTCAGCAGGTTTCTCTGGTTCCTTTCGGGAACACTGTCAGCAGGTTTCTCTGGTTCCTTTCAGGAACATCGTCAGCAGGTTTCCCTGGTTCCTTTCGGGAACATCGTCAGCAGGTTTCTCTGGTTCCTTTCGGGAACATCGTCAGCAGGTTTCTCTGGTTCCTTTCGGGAACATCGTCAGCAGGTTTCTCTGGTTCCTTTCGGGAACATCGTCAGCAGGATTCCCTGGTTCCTTTCGGGAACATCGTCAGCAGGTTTTCCTGGTTCCTTTCGGGAACACTGTCAGCAGGTTTCTCTGGTTCCTTTCGGGAACATCGTCAGCAGGTTTTCCTGGTTCCTTTCGGGAACACTGTCAGCAGGTTTCTCTGGTTCCTTTCGGGAACATCGTCAGCAGGTTTCTCTGGTTCCTTTCGGGAACATCGTCAGCAGGTTTCTCTGGTTCCTTTCGGGAACGTCGTTAGCAGGTTTCCCTGGTTCCTTTCGGGAACACTGTCAGCAGGTTTCTCTGGTTCCTTTCAGGAACATCGTCAGCAGGTTTCTCTGGTTCCTTTCGGGAACACCGTCAGCAGGTTTCTCTGGTTCCTTTCGGGAACATCGTCAGCAGGTTTCTCTGGTTCCTTTCGGGAACACTGTCAGCAGGTTTCTCTGGTTCCTGTCGGGAACATCGTCAGCAGGTTTCTCTGGTTCCTTTCGGGAACACTGTCAGCAGGTTTCTCTGGTTCCTTTCAGGAACATCGTCAGCAGGTTTCCCTGGTTCCTTTCGGGAACACTGTCAGCAGGTTTCTCTGGTTCCTTTCAGGAACATCGTCAGCAGGTTTCCCTGGTTCCTTTCGGGAACACTGTCAGCAGGTTTCTCTGGTTCCTTTTGGGAACATCGTCAGCAGGTTTTCCTGGTTCCTTTCGGGAACACTGTCAGCAGGTTTCCCTGGTTCCTTTCGGGAACATCGTCAGCAGGTTTCTCTGGTTCCTTGCGGGAACACTGTCAGCAGGTTTCTCTGGTTCCTTTCGGGAACATCGTCAGCAGGTTTCTCTGGTTCCTTTCAGGAACATCGTCAGCAGGTTTCTCTGGTTCCTTTCGGGAACACTGTCAGCAGGTTTCTCTGGTTCCTTTCAGGAACACTGTCAGCAGGTTTCCCTGGTTCCTTTCGGGAACACTGTCAGCAGGTTTCTCTGGTTCCTTTCGGGAACATCGTCAGCAGGTTTCTCTGGTTCCTTTCGGGAACACTGTCAGCAGGTTTCTCTGGTTCCTTTCGGGAACATCGTCAGCAGGTTTCTCTGGTTCCTTTCGGGAACACTGTCAGCAGGTTTCTCTGGTTCCTTTCAGAAACACCGTCAGCAGGTTTCTCTGGTTCCTTTCGGGAACACTGTCAGCAGGTTTCTCTGGTTCCTTTCGGGAACATCGTCAGCAGGTTTCTCTGGTTCCTTTCAGAAACACCGTCAGCAGGTTTCCCTGGTTCCTTTCGGGAACACTGTCAGCAGGTTTCTCTGGTTCCTTTCGGGGACATCGTCAGCAGGTTTCCCTGGTTCCTTTCAGGAACATCGTCAGCAGGTTTCTCTGGTTCCTTTCGGGAACACTGTCAGCAGGTTTCTCTGGTTCCTTTCGGGAACACTGTCAGCAGGTTTCTCTGGTTCCTTTCGGGAACATCGTCAGCAGGTTTGTCTGGTTCCTTTCAGGAAAATCGTCAGCAGGTTTCCCTGGTTCCTTTCGGGAACACTGTCAGCAGGTTTCTCTGGTTCCTTTCAGGAACATCGTCAGCAGGTTTCCCTGGTTCCTTTCGGGAACACTGTCAGCAGGTTTCTCTGGTTCCTTTTGGGAACATCGTCAGCAGGTTTTCCTGGTTCCTTTCGGGAACACTGTCAGCAGGTTTCCCTGGTTCCTTTCGGGAACATCGTCAGCAGGTTTCTCTGGTTCCTTGCGGGAACACTGTCAGCAGGTTTCTCTGGTTCCTTTCGGGAACATCGTCAGCAGGTTTCTCTGGTTCCTTTCAGGAACATCGTCAGCAGGTTTCTCTGGTTCCTTTCGGGAACACTGTCAGCAGGTTTCTCTGGTTCCTTTCAGGAACACTGTCAGCAGGTTTCCCTGGTTCCTTTCGGGAACACTGTCAGCAGGTTTCTCTGGTTCCTTTCGGGAACATCGTCAGCAGGTTTCTCTGGTTCCTTTCGGGAACACTGTCAGCAGGTTTCTCTGGTTCCTTTCGGGAACATCGTCAGCAGGTTTCTCTGGTTCCTTTCGGGAACACTGTCAGCAGGTTTCTCTGGTTCCTTTCAGAAACACCGTCAGCAGGTTTCTCTGGTTCCTTTCGGGAACACTGTCAGCAGGTTTCTCTGGTTCCTTTCGGGAACATCGTCAGCAGGTTTCTCTGGTTCCTTTCAGAAACACCGTCAGCAGGTTTCCCTGGTTCCTTTCGGGAACACTGTCAGCAGGTTTCTCTGGTTCCTTTCGGGGACATCGTCAGCAGGTTTCCCTGGTTCCTTTCAGGAACATCGTCAGCAGGTTTCTCTGGTTCCTTTCGGGAACACTGTCAGCAGGTTTCTCTGGTTCCTTTCGGGAACACTGTCAGCAGGTTTCTCTGGTTCCTTTCGGGAACATCGTCAGCAGGTTTGTCTGGTTCCTTTCAGGAAAATCGTCAGCAGGTTTCTCTGGTTCCTTTCGGGAACATCGTCAGCAGGTTTCTCTGGTTCCTTTCGGGAACATCGTCAGCAGGTTTCTCTGGTTCCTTTCAGGAACACCGTCAGCAGGTTTCTCTGGTTCCTTTCGGGAACATCGTCAGCAGGTTTCTCTGGTTCCTTTCAGGAACATCGTCAGCAGGTTTCCCTGGTTCCTTTCGGGAACATCGTCAGCAGGTTTCTCTGGTTCCTTTCAGAAACACCGTCAGCAGGTTTCTCTGGTTCCTTTCGGGAACACTGTCAGCAGGTTTCTCTGGTTCCTTTCGGGAACATCGTCAGCAGGTTTCTCTGGTTCCTTTCAGAAACACCGTCAGCAGGTTTCCCTGGTTCCTTTCGGGAACACTGTCAGCAGGTTTCTCTGGTTCCTTTCGGGGACATCGTCAGCAGGTTTCCCTGGTTCCTTTCAGGAACATCGTCAGCAGGTTTCTCTGGTTCCTTTCGGGAACACTGTCAGCAGGTTTCTCTGGTTCCTTTCGGGAACATCGTCAGCAGGTTTCTCTGGTTCCTTTCGGGAACATCGTCAGCAGGTTTGTCTGGTTCCTTTCAGGAAAATCGTCAGCAGGTTTCTCTGGTTCCTTTCGGGAACATCGTCAGCAGGTTTCTCTGGTTCCTTTCGGGAACATCGTCAGCAGGTTTCTCTGGTTCCTTTCAGGAACACCGTCAGCAGGTTTCTCTGGTTCCTTTCGGGAACATCGTCAGCAGGTTTCTCTGGTTCCTTTCAGGAACATCGTCAGCAGGTTTCCCTGGTTCCTTTCGGGAACATCGTCAGCAGGTTTTCCTGGTTCCTTTCGGGAACATCGTCAGCAGGTTTCTCTGGTTCCTTTCGGGAACACCGTCAGCAGGTTTCTCTGGTTCCTTTCGGGAACACTGTCAGCAGGTTTCCCTGGTTCCTTTCGGGAACACTGTCAGCAGGTTTCTCTGGTTCCTTTCGGGAACACTGTCAGCAGGTTTCTCTGGTTCCTTTCGGGAACATCGTCAGCAGGTTTCTCTGGTTCCTTTCGGGAACATCGTCAGAAGGTTCCCCTGGTTCCTTTCGGGAACAC
Organism: Oncorhynchus mykiss; assembly: GCF_057628025.1. Lineage (NCBI taxonomy): Eukaryota > Metazoa > Chordata > Actinopteri > Salmoniformes > Salmonidae > Oncorhynchus > Oncorhynchus mykiss. Next base: position 77,955,846 of record NC_143037.1, read on the forward strand.
TGTCAGCAGGTTTCTCTGGTTCCTTTCGGGAACATCGTCAGCAGGTTTCTCTGGTTCCTTTCGGGAACATCGTCAGAAGGTTCCCCTGGTTCCTTTCGGGAACACTGTCAGCAGGTTTCCCTGGTTCCTTTCAGGAACATCGTCAGCAGGTTTCTCTGGTTCCTTTCGGGAACATCGTCAGCAGGTTTCTCTGGTTCCTTTCGGGAACACTGTCAGCAGGTTTCCCTGGTTCCTTTCAGGAACACTGTCAGCAGGTTTCTCTGGTTCCTTTCAGGAACATCGTCAGCAGGTTTCCCTGGTTCCTTTCAGGAACATCGTCAGCAGGTTTCTCTGGTTCCTTTCGGGAACACCGTCAGCAGGTTTCTCTGGTTCCTTTCGGGAACACTGTCAGCAGGTTTCCCTGGTTCCTTTCGGGAACACTGTCAGCAGGTTTCTCTGGTTCCTTTCGGGAACACTGTCAGCAGGTTTCTCTGGTTCCTTTCGGGAACATCGTCAGCAGGTTCCCCTGGTTCCTTTCGGGAACACTGTCAGCAGGTTTCTCTGGTTCCTTTCGGGAACATCGTCAGCAGGTTTCTCTGGTTCCTTTCGGGAACATCGTCAGAAGGTTCCCCTGGTTCCTTTCGGGAACACTGTCAGCAGGTTTCCCTGGTTCCTTTCGGGAACATCGTCAGCAGGTTCCCCTGGTTCCTTTCAGGAACATCGTCAGCAGGTTTCTCTGGTTCCTTTCGGGAACATCGTCAGCAGGTTTCTCTGGTTCCTTTCGGGAACACTGTCAGCAGGTTTCCCTGGTTCCTTTCAGGAACACTGTCAGCAGGTTTCTCTGGTTCCTTTCAGGAACATCGTCAGCAGGTTTCCCTGGTTCCTTTCAGGAACATCGTCAGCAGGTTTCTCTGGTTCCTTTCGGGAACACCGTCAGCAGGTTTCTCTGGTTCCTTTCGGGAACACTGTCAGCAGGTTTCCCTGGTTCCTTTCGGGAACACTGTCAGCAGGTTTCTCTGGTTCCTTTCGGGAACACTGTCAGCAGGTTTCTCTGGTTCCTTTCGGGAACATCGTCAGCAGGTTTCTCTGGTTCCTTTCGGGAACATCGTCAGAAGGTTCCCCTGGTTCCTTTCGGGAACACTGTCAGCAGGTTTCTCTGGTTCCTTTCGGGAACATCGTCAGCAGGTTTCTCTGGTTCCTTTCGGGAACATCGTCAGAAGGTTCCCCTGGTTCCTTTCGGGAACACTGTCAGCAGGTTTCCCTGGTTCCTTTCGGGAACACTGTCAGCAGGTTCCCCTGGTTCCTTTCGGGAACATCGTCAGCAGGTTCCCCTGGTTCCTTTCAGGAACATCGTCAGCAGGTTTCTCTGGTTCCTTTCGGGAACATCGTCAGCAGGTTTCTCTGGTTCCTTTCGGGAACATCGTCAGAAGGTTCCCCTGGTTCCTTTCGGGAACACTGTCAGCAGGTTTCCCTGGTTCCTTTCGGGAACATCGTCAGCAGGTTCCCCTGGTTCCTTTCAGGAACATCGTCAGCAGGTTTCTCTGGTTCCTTTCGGGAACATCGTCAGCAGGTTTCTCTGGTTCCTTTCGGGAACACTGTCAGCAGGTTTCCCTGGTTCCTTTCAGGAACACTGTCAGCAGGTTTCTCTGGTTCCTTTCAGGAACATCGTCAGCAGGTTTCCCTGGTTCCTTTCAGGAACATCGTCAGCAGGTTTCTCTGGTTCCTTTCGGGAACACCGTCAGCAGGTTTCTCTGGTTCCTTTCGGGAACACTGTCAGCAGGTTTCCCTGGTTCCTTTCGGGAACACTGTCAGCAGGTTTCTCTGGTTCCTTTCGGGAACACTGTCAGCAGGTTTCTCTGGTTCCTTTCGGGAACATCGTCAGCAGGTTTCTCTGGTTCCTTTCGGGAACATCATCAGAAGGTTCCCCTGGTTCCTTTCGGGAACACTGTCAGCAGGTTTCTCTGGTTCCTTTCGGGAACATCGTCAGCAGGTTTCTCTGGTTCCTTTCGGGAACATCGTCAGAAGGTTCCCCTGGTTCCTTTCGGGAACACTGTCAGCAGGTTTCCCTGGTTCCTTTCGGGAACACTGTCAGCAGGTTACTCTGGTTCCTTTCGGGAACATCGTCAGCAGGTTCCCCTGGTTCCTTTCAGGAACATCGTCAGCAGGTTTCTCTGGTTCCTTTCGGGAACATCGTCAGCAGGTTTCTCTGGTTCCTTTCGGGAACACTGTCAGCAGGTTTCCCTGGTTCCTTTCAGGAATACTGTCAGCAGGTTTCTCTGGTTCCTTTCAGGAACATCGTCAGCAGGTTTCCCTGGTTCCTTTCAGGAACATCGTCAGCAGGTTTCTCTGGTTCCTTTCGGGAACATCGTCAGCAGGTTTCTCTGGTTCCTTTCGGGAACACTGTCAGCAGGTTCCCTTGGTTCCTTTCGGGAACATCGTCAGCAGGTTCCCCTGGTTCCTTTCGGGAACATCGTCAGCAGGTTTCCCTGGGTCCTTTCGGGAACACTGTCAGCAGGTTTCTCTGGTTCCTTTCGGGAACATCGTCAGCAGGTTTCTCTGGGTCCTTTCGGGAACATCGTCAGCAAGTTTTCCTGGTTCCTTTCGGGAACACTGTCAGCAGGTTTCCCTGGTTCCTTTCGGGAACATCGTCAGCAGGTTTCTCTGGTTCCTTTCGGGAACACTTTCAGCAGGTTCCCCTGGTTCCTTTCGGGAACATCGTCAGCAGGTTCCCCTGGTTCCTTTCGGGAACATTGTCAGCAGGTTTCCCTGGGTCCTTTCGGGAACACTGTCAGCAGGTTTCTCTGGTTCCTTTCGGGAACATCGTCAGAAGGTTCCCCTGGTTCCTTTCGGGAACATCGTCAGCAGGTTTCCCTGGTTCCTTTCGGGAACATCGTCAGCAGGTTTCCCTGGTTCCTTTCGGGAACACTGTCAGCAGGTTTCCCTGGTTCCTTTCGGAAACACTGTCAGCAGGTTTCTCTGGTTCCTTTCGGGAACACTGTCAGCAGGTTTCTCTGGTTCATTTCGGGAACACTGTCAGCAGGTTTCTCTGGTTCCTTTCGGGAACATCGTCAGAAGGTTCCCTTGGTTCCTTTCGGGAACACTGTCAGCAGGTTTCCCTGGTTCCTTTCGGGAACATCGTCAGAAGGTTCCCCTGGTTCCTTTCGGGAACACTGTCAGCAGGTTTCTCTGGTTCCTTTCGGGAACATCGTCAGCAGGTTTCTCTGGTTCCTTTCGGGAACATCGTCAGCAGGTTTCTCTGGTTCCTTTCAGGAACATCGTCAGCAGGTTTCTCTGGTTCCTTTCAGGAACATCGTCAGCAGGTTTCCCTGGTTCCTTTCGGTAACATCGTCAGCAGGTTTCTCTGGTTCCTTTCGAGAACATCGTCAGCAGGTTTCTCTGGTTCCTTTCGGGAACACTGTCAGCAGGTTTCTCTGGTTCCTTTCGGGAACACTGTCAGCAGGTTTCTCTGGTTCCTTTCAGGAACACTGTCAGCAGGTTTCTCTGGTTCCTTTCAGGAACACTGTCAGCAGGTTTCTCTGGTTCCTTTCGGGAACACTGTCAGCAGGTTTCAGGCATAACTTGCCCTGACATCACTTGCTTCCCCTATCTTTATTCCATATTTAGACAGTTTTCTTGGCATGAACTGTTTGAATGGGCAGAGTGCACTAAAAGCAATCAGACGCTCATCCACTGTGATGTCTGGACTTGGGTTATTGATGAGTGGAAGGCGCTCCACCCACTGTTGCCAAACCTCTCTGATCGTTGCCAGCTTGACTTGTTAACGGCGGCCTGGTCTTGTATCACGGTTGTCGAAGCAAATCACCCGTGAAATGTCCGGAGTGAAGTAGTGGCACGAAGAATTGCAGGACCAGACTCTGCATCCCATACACTGGTGGTAGATTAGTTTCTGGATCTGTGCACACCAGCCAAAATAAAGAGACCCACATATGCTTGGACGTCTGTCCGGTCCACCTCCTTCCAGTTGTCTTTGTAAAAACGTCTCCCCTCCAAGTTGGTCATGTTTATCACTATATTTTCGATTCACTCTGTCAGGAACAGTTGGAAACGAGATTTTATGTCATCAACCCGGGATATGGCGTATCTCGTTGGCCCTGGGGTCATCCTGATAACAGCCGAGCAGCCGACCTCTCCTCCTCAACAACCTCAACAGGGCCCTCTTCCTCATCACTGGATTGTTCCACATCGGTTGTCTCTTGGTCTGGATCATATTCTGTGTTGTCTTCAACTTCTGACACTTCCTCCTCTAATGCATCTTCCCTGTCAGTTTCCTGGCCTCTCTCCCTCCTCACCTGTGTCATGATCAAAGATATGATCAAGAGCCTCACATACAGTATATCGTTTGGTCATTGTGCTGCCACAGAATGAATTGTGAGCAAGGCCTCATAAAAGCTTTATATACCAGAGCTGCTATATATTATTAAAACAATATTGTGATTGTGAGAATGCCAACAGGTGGGGTTCCCGTGGGGGTTGCCATCGAAGCCAAGAAGGGGAGTGAGGTGTGTGTGTGTGTGTGTGTGTGCTCAAAGACACATGCATGTGGGGGTCTGGGAGAGGCAGTGTGTTTATCTGATGAATGGGCTTGTGCCTGAACTCAATTTTATACACTAGTCGTAGTCTCACCCATTAATTTCTTTTTTGGTATTGATGCTTCGTTCATCTCCTGTGAACAGAGTAGGAATATAGCTGAGGTGAAACGACATAGGTTCCAAGGTCCTTTTCTAGGAGTTGGGAGAAGCTAGTGTGCTGTTATAGGAGAGCGATTGTGCGTGAGTTCATGTATATTAATGTCAGCATGTTTTCTGTAAAACACATGACTCTCCCAGTGTCTGCTTGTGCAAAGTTCAGGATCACTAGACTGTTGTTCTGCCCCTGAACAAGGCAGTTAACCCACCGTCCCGCCCCTGAACAGGCAGTTAACCCATTGTTCCCTGGTAGGCCGTCATTGAAAATAAAAATGTGTTCTTAACTGACTTGCCTAATTAAATAAAGGTAAAAAAAAATATATATAATAATAATTGTTCATAGTATTGACGTCAGATGGAATTGTGTGACTCCCTGTGTGACTCCCTGTGTGACTCCCTGTGTGATTCCCTGTGTGATTCCCTGTGTGAACCCCTGTGTGAACCCCTGTGTGACTCCCTGTGTGACTCCCTGTGTGACTTCCCTGTGTGACTTCCCTGTGTGACTTCCCTGTGTGACTTCCCTGTGTGACTTCCCTGTGTGACTCCCTATGTGACTCCCTGTGTGAACCCCTGTGTGACTCCCTGTGTGACCCCCTGTGTGAACCCCTGTGTGAACCCCTGTGTGACTCCCTGTGTGATTCCCTGTGTGACTCCCTATGTGACTCCCTGTGTGAACCCCTGTGTGAACCCCTGTGTGAACCCCTGTGTGACTCCCTGTGTGATTCCCTGTGTGAACCCCTGTGTGACTCCCTCTGTGACTCCCTGATGTGAGATTCTCTCCGGTGTTTACAGAACATTGGTGCTGTGCGATCAGGATAAGGGCTTAGAGGAAGCAATTGTATGTATACGATGTATGAGAAGAAAGGAGAGGCTGCCAACATTAGTGATGATTTTCAGCATGTGATGCACGGAATGTTTAAAGGTGCAGAAATCGCTTCTCCGTTTCCTTTGCTAAAATTCTAATAGTTCGCCTAATTTCAGTTCATGTGACTAAACAAGCAAACTGCCATCTTAACTGCTGTGAAATATCCTTTCAATAACCAAAAAATATTGTATTTTCAGCTGTTTGAAGCTGGTGAACAAAACCAAAACCACAAGACGGAAAAACTAAACTTAAGAATTTTGAAGCACAGTAATAGTGCACATAGATAATATCTTCCCGCTTCATAAACTTGCTTTCAATGAGAATGACAGATCTATAAGTCACATTTCTATGTGAATTTCGTCAGGACGACAAAAAACGGACATATTGCAAGCTGTATTCTTATTTTAAATCTATGTAGTTCTGTCCTTGAGTTCTAATTGTCTATTCATTTTCTGATTTATGTCATGTTTTATGTATTCTGTGCTTCAGCAGGAGATAACAGAGATCCTAATAAACAACCAGGAAGAGTAGCTGCAGGAGAAAATGGAGATCCTTAATAAACAACCAGGACGAGGAGCTGCTGCTTCAGCAGGAGATAACGGAGATCCTAATAAACAACCAGGAAGAGTAGCTGCAGGAGAAAATGGAGATCCTTAATAAACAACCAGGACGAGGAGCTGCTGCTTCAGCAGGAGATAACGGAGATCCTAATAAACAACCAGGAAGAGTAGCTGCAGGAGAAAATGGAGATCCTTAATAAACAACCAGGACGAGGAGCTGCTGCTTCAGCAGGAGATAACGGAGATCCTAATAAACAACCAGGAAGAGTAGCTGCAGGAGAAAATGGAGATCCTTAATAAACAACCAGGACGAGGAGCTGCTGCTTCAGCAGGAGATAACGGAGATCCTAATAAACAACCAGGAAGAGTAGCTGCAGGAGAAAATGGAGATCCTTAATAAACAACCAGGACGAGGAGCTGCTGCTTCAGCAGGAGATAACGGAGATCCTAATAAACAACCAGGAAGAGTAGCTGCAGGAGAAAATGGAGATCCTTAATAAACAACCAGGACGAGGAGCTGCTGCTTCAGCAGGAGATAATGGAGATCCTAATAAACAACCAGGACGAGGAGCTGCTGCTTCAGCAGGAGATAATGGAGATCCTTAATAAACAACCAGGACGAGGAGCTGCTGCTTCAGCAGGAGATAATGGAGATCCTTAATAAACAACCAGGACGAGGAGCTGCTGCTTCAGCAGGAGATAATGGAGATCCTAATAAACAACCAGGACGAGGAGCTGCTGCTTCAGCAGGAGATAATGGAGATCCTTAATAAACAACCAGGACGAGGAGCTGCTGCTTCAGCAGGAGATAATGGAGTTCCTTAATAAACAACCAGGACGAGGAGCTGCTGCTTCAGCAGGAGATAATGGAGATCCTAATAAACAACCAGGACGAGGAGCTGCTGCTTCAGCAGGAGATAATGGAGATCCTTAATAAACAACCAGGACGAGGAGCTGCTGCTTCAGCAGGAGATAATGGAGATCCTTAATAAACAACCAGGACGAGGAGCTGCTGCTTCAGCAGGAGATAATGGAGATCCTAATAAACAACCAGGACGAGGAGCTGCTGCTTCAGCAGGAGATAATGGAGATCCTAATAAACAACCAGGACGAGGAGCTGCTGCTTCAGCAGGAGATAACGGAGATCCTTAATAAAAGACAACAACAACATTCTTGAAATATCAGATGAATTTTTGTGTGTGCAAGTTGTTGCTTGTGTGATTTTTTTACCTCAACATCTCTCTCTCTCTCTCTGTCTCTCTCTCTCTCTCTCTGTCTCTCTCTCTCTCTCTCTCTCTCTGTCTCTCTCTCTCTCTCTCTGTCTCTCTCTCTCTCTCTCTCTGTCTCTCTCTCTCTCTCTCTGTCTCTCTCTCTGTCTCTCTCTGTCTCTCTCTCTCTCTGTCTCTCTCTCTCTCTCTCTGTCTCTCTCTCTCTCTCTGTCTCTCTCTCTCTCTCTCTCTCTCTCTCTCTCTCTCTGTGTCTCTCTCTCCCTGTCTCTCTCTCTCTCTCTCTCCCTGTCTCTCTCTCTCTCTCTCAATTCAATTCAATTCAATTCAAGGGCTTTATTGGCATGGGAAACATGTGTTAACATTGCCAAAGCAAGTGAGGTAGACAACATACAAAGTGAATATAAAAAGTGAAAAACAACAAAAATTAACAGTAAACATTACACATACAGAGGTTTCAAAACAGTAAAGACATTACAAATGTCATATTATATATATATACAGTGTTTTAACAATGTACAAATGGTTAAAGGACACAAGATAAAATAAATAAGCATAAATATGGGTTGTATTTACAATGGTGTGTGTTCTTCACTGGTTGCCCTTTTCTCGTGGCAACAGGTCACAAATCTTGCTGCTGTGATGGCACACTGTGGAATTTCACCCAGTAGATATGGGAGTTTTTCAAATTTGGATTTGTTTTCGAATTCTTTGTGGATCTGTGTAATCTGAGGGAAATATGTCTCTCTAATATGGTCATACATTGGGCAGGAGGTTAGGAAGTGCAGCTCAGTTTCCACCTCATTTTGTGGGCAGTGAGCACATAGCCTGTCTTCTCTTGAGAGCCATGTCTGCCTACGGCGGCCTTTCTCAATAGCAAGGCTATGCTCACTGAGTCTGTACATAGTCAAAGCTTTCCTTAATTTTGGGTCAGTCACAGTAGTCAGGTATTCTGCCGCTGTGTACTCTCTGTGTAGGGCCAAATAGCATTCTAGTTTGCTCTGTTTTTTTGTTAATTCTTTCCAATGTGTCAAGTAATTATCTTTTTGTTTTCTCATGATTTGGTTGGGTCTAATTGTGCTGTTGTCCTGGGGCTCTGTAGGGTGTGTTTGTGTTTGTGAACAGAGCCCCAGGACCAGTTTCTCTTTCTCCCTTTCACCTCCCTCCCTCTCTCTCTCATTCTCTCTCTCTCTCTCTCTCTCTCTCTCCCCCTCCCACTCTCCCCCTCCCCCTCTCCCTCCCTTTAAACCTCTCTCCTCTCTCTCCCCTCCCTCCCTTTCACCTCCCTCACTCTCTCACTTTCCCCCTCTCCCTCTCTTTCACTTCCCTCTCTCTCATTCCCCTTCCTCCCTTTCACCTCCCTCCCTCTCTCCCTCTCTCTCTCTCCCCCTCCCACTCTCCCCCTCCCCTCTCCCTCCCTTTAAACCTCTCTCGCTCCCCTCCCTCCCTTTCACTTCCCTCTCTCGCTTCCCTCCCTCCCTTCCACCTCCCTCTCTCTCTCATTCCCCTTCCTCCCTTCCACCTCCCTCTCTCTCTCTCATTCCCCTTCCTCCCTTCCACCTCCCTCTCTCTCTCTCATTCCCCTTCCTCCCTTCCACCTCCCTCCCTCTCTCACTCTCTCTCGCTCTCTCCCTCTCCCACTCTCCCCCTCCCCCTCTCCCTCCCTTTTCACCTCTCGCTCCCCTCCCTCCCTTTCACTTCCCTCTCTCTCATTCCCCTTCCTCCCTTCCACCTCCCTCTCTCTCTCATTCCCCTCCCTCCCTTCCACCTCCCTCTCTCTTTCTCCCCTCCCTCCCTTTCACTTCCCTCTCTCTTTCTCCCCTCCCTCCCTTGCACTTCCCTCTCTCTCTCATTCCCCTTCCTCCCTCCCACCTCCCTCTCTCTCTTCCCTCCGTCAATCCCAATCCCTTCCCTCCCTTTTCTCTTTCTCTCTCACTCACCCTCCCTCCTCTTCCCTCTCTCCCTGGGAGTGAGTGATGAGGATGTTTACAGAGGCTTCTCTCTCTCTCAGCAGGATTTTAATCCCGTAGATATAACCTCTTATTATCTCAGCACGGGAAACACCATAGATCTAAACAATAACAACAACAACAACAACACATGCAGAGGTACAGTATAAGTTGGGGTAATGTTTCTGGTAATTATGATGCTAATAGAGAGAGAGGACAGGTGGAGAACAGTGAATCAATAGAATGGCATTTAGCAGCAGCATCAGCAGAAGAGGGAAGTCTGTTTTAAAAAAAGGCAGTAGTTACCTTACGTCTCTTTCTCATTAGCCGAACATTAAACCTATCTCACACACTCACGACGCAAGCATGAATACAAGCACACTCACATATTATATCTTACGCACGCACACACGCGAGCACACACACACACACACGTGCACAAACACACACACACGCACACACACACACGTACACACGCACACACACACGTGCACACACACACGTGCACACACACACACACGTGCACACACACACACAGGTCTCTCTGCTGTCCTCATAACCGTAGTGGTTGGCCAAGACATAGAGATATTATCCATAATGCACTGCTCTGCCCTTGTCCTGATCCTGCCTGCTGCTCCCACTCAAAGACCTTAGATAATGAAATATGAAAAAAAAATCAAATATAAAATCAATGAGAGGACATTTTTTTAGTAGGAGAGAGAGCGAGAGAAGAGAACGAAATGTCTCAAATTCAATCTGTAGCGCTGAATATTCGCTTCGTAGACGGTTTGGTTGTTTAGCAACACATCTGACATGTGCGTAACTACGGGGAAAAACAGACGGGGTTGGTTGTTTAGCAACACATCTGACGTGTGCGTAACTACGGGGAAAAACAGACGGGGTTGGTTGTTTAGCAACACATCTGACATGTGCGTAACTACGGGGAAAAACAGACGGGGTTGGTTGTTTAGCAACACATCTGACGTGTGCGTAACTACGGGGAAAAACAGACGGGGTTGGTTGTTTAGCAACACATCTGACGTGTGCGTAACTACGGGGAAAAACAGACGGGGTTGGTTGTTTAGCAACACATCTGACATGTGCGTAACTACGGGGAAAAACAGACGGGGTTGGTTGTTTAGCAACACATCTGACGTGTGCGTAACTACGGGGAAAAACAGACGGGGTTGGTTGTTTAGCAACACATCTGACGTGTGCGTAACTACGGGGAAAAACAGACGGGGTTGGTTGTTTAGCAACACATCTGACGTGTGCGTAACTACGGGGAAAAACAGACGGGGTTGGTTGTTTAGCAACACATCTGACGTGTGCGTAACTACGGGGAAAAACAGACGGGGTTGGTTGTTTAGCAACACATCTGACGTGTGCGTAACTACGGGGAAAAACAGACGGGGTTGGTTGTTTAGCAACACATCTGACGTGTGCGTAACTACGGGGAAAAACAGACGGGGTTGGTTGTTTAGCAACACATCTGACGTGTGCGTAACTACGGGGAAAAACAGACGGGGTTGGTTGTTTAGCAACACATCTGACATGTGCGTAACTACGGGGAAAAACAGACGGGGTTGGTTGTTTAGCAACACATCTGACGTGTGCGTAACTACGGGGAAAAACAGACGGGGTTGGTTGTTTAGCAACACATCTGACGTGTGCGTAACTACGGGGAAAAACAGACGGGGTTGGTTGTTTAGCAACACATCTGACGTGTGCGTAACTACGGGGAAAAACAGACGGGGTTGGTTGTTTAGCAACACATCTGACGTGTGCGTAACTACGGGGAAAAACAGACGGGGTTGGTTGTTTAGCAACACATCTGACGTGTGCGTAACTACGGGGAAAAACAGACGGGGTTGGTTGTTTAGCAACACATCTGACGTGTGCGTAACTACGGGGAAAAACAGACGGGGTTGGTTGTTTAGCAACACATCTGACGTGTGCGTAACTACGGGGAAAAACAGACGGGGTTGGTTGTTTAGCAACACATCTGACGTGTGCGTAACTACGGGGAAAAACAGACGGGGTTGGTTGTTTAGCAACACATCTGACGTGTGCGTAACTACGGGGAAAAACAGACGGGGTTGGTTGTTTAGCAACACATCTGACGTGTGCGTAACTACGGGGAAAAACAGACGGGGTTGGTTGTTTAGCAACACATCTGACGTGTGCGTAACTACGGGGAAAAACAGACGGGGTTGGTTGTTTAGCAACACATCTGACGTGTGCGTAACTACGGGGAAAAACAGACGGGGTTGGTTGTTTAGCAACACATCTGACGTGTGCGTAACTACGGGGAAAAACAGACGGGGTTGGTTGTTTAGCAACACATCTGACGTGTGCGTAACTACGGGGAAAAACAGACGGGGTTGGTTGTTTAGCAACACATCTGACGTGTGCGTAACTACGGGGAAAAACAGACGGGGTTGGTTGTTTAGCAACACATCTGACGTGTGCGTAACTACGGGGAAAAACAGACGGGGTTGGTTGTTTAGCAACACATCTGACGTGTGCGTAACTACGGGGAAAAACAGACGGGGTTGGTTGTTTAGCAACACATCTGACGTGTGCGTAACTACGGGGAAAAACAGACGGGGTTGGTTGTTTAGCAACACATCTGACATGTGCGTAACTACGGGGAAAAACAGACGGGGTTGGTTGTTTAGCAACACATCTGACATGTGCGTAACTACGGGGAAAAACAGACGGGGTTGGTTGTTTAGCAACACATCTGACGTGTGCGTAACTACGGGGAAAAACAGACGGGGTTGGTTGTTTAGCAACACATCTGACGTGTGCGTAACTACGGGGAAAAACAGACGGGGTTGGTTGTTTAGCAACACATCTGACGTGTGCGTAACTACGGGGAAAAACAGACGGGGTTGGTTGTTTAGCAACACATCTGACGTGTGCGTAACTACGGGGAAAAACAGACGGGGTTGGCTTAGATTTGTTGATAGCGTAAACTATATTTAGTCTCCGATGTTTATTGAACAAATATAGAAGATTTGCATAATGACCACTTGTTTTCTCTCAAATACATTGTTACAGTTGTTGGTTAGCTAGCTAGTGATTGTTTTTGCCACATTAACATATAGACATGACATCAGTCAAAACACCTCAAAACAATGGTATCAAGAACAAGATGAAATGACCCACATGGCAGTTTCTTGTCATTCTTGCTCGCAGTGTTCCTGGCTCCAACAGTGCAGTAATATCTAACTAAATGCTTGTGTTCCTGGCTCCAACAGTGCAGTAGTATCTAACAATTCACAACAATACACACAAATCTAAAAGTAAAATAATGGAATTAAGAAATATATAAATATTAGGACGAGCAATGCCGGAGTGGCATTGACTAGAATACAGATATTTTGTGTTACGGATTGAATGAGAGACTGTTTGAGTGTTTTTAATAGGAGGTAGATGAAGAGGGGATGAAGAGGGGGATAGAAGAATGTGGGAGGGAGATGTTGACCCCCCCCCCCCCCCCCCCCCCGGCCTTGCATGGGTGTGGTCCTGTACTGTTCACTCATCTACTCACTCATCTCATCTCAAATAGGTGCCCTTCTTTGTGAGGCATTGGAAAGCCTCCCTGGTCTTTGTGGTTAAATCTGTGTTTAAAATTCACTGCTGGACTGAGGGGCCTTACAGATAATTGTACGTGTGGGGCGGCATGGTAGCCTAGTGGTTAGAGCGTTGGACTAGTAACCAAAAGGTTGCAAGTTCGAATCCCCGAGCTGACAAGGGACAAGGTACAAGGTACATCTGTCGTTCTGCCCCTGAACTGTTCCTAGGCTGTCATTGAAGATAAGAAATTGTTCTTAACTGACCTGCCTAGTTAGGAGGACTAATAGCTACCTTTACAGGGAGCAGTCAAAGCTGTTCTGGCTGGTGGTGACAGCCAGAACAGACCCTCTTTATGTTGGTGTTTCCTTTACAAAGAGCTATATTGTGTATTGTCTAAATGTAACTGTGCATTATGCATGGAATAAATCAAATCAAACACACACACACCTCCCTAACAGGAAGGACATTGAACTCCACCCCCCCCCCCCATCATAGCTGTGATAGCTTCCCCGTTATCGTCCTAATTAGACTTATTTAGAGTTCCAATCTTTTTGGGGCAGCTGCCAAAATTCAAAATGTGAGTATATAGTAGATCTGTCCTTCAAATTGAAAACAAGTCTAAGAAGTGGCAGATCTGTTCTATTTGTACTATTTCTATGCTTCGCATTATTAAGTTGAAATTTTAATACATTCGGTTTTGTACACCAGCTTCAAACAGCTGAAAAAAGGCAACATGTTTAGTTACGGAGAATATATTTCACATCGGTTGGTACAATGATTCTCTACACTAAACGTTCTTGTTTTGTTTACAGACCGACAATTCGGCAAACTATTAATATTTTATCAACCAGGAAATAGCAGAGTGATTTCTACATAGTGCATCTCTAAAAAAAAAAAAAAGGTATTTCTCTATTCCAGAAATCAACTAACCCAAGATAGACCACAGTCGTTTCCAATGGGAGCAAATATATCCTAAGTGGGCAGAACAAGCAAGGATGTGGGCAGAGCCAAGGACGAGCTAGTGAGATCCTATTGGCTCGTTCTAGCGTATATTAGCATAATTCTGTGAGCAAACTCGGTGAAGTGTGCATGTTCACTAACTCAATTCACCCTTGTACTCCTTATATTGCATTCTTCTTGCATCTTGTCTCATCGCTGCAATTCCCCAACGGGCTCGGGAGGCGAAGGTCGAGTCATGCGTCCTCCGAAACATGACCCGCCAAACCGCACTACTTAACACACGCCCGCTTGACCCGGAAGCCTGCCACACCAACGTGTCAGAGGAAACGCCGTTCAACTGACGACCGAGGTCGGACTGCAGGCGCCCGGCCGAAAACAAAGAGTTGCTAGAGCGCAATGAGCCAAGTAAAGGCCCCTCGGCCAAATCTTCCTGTAACCCAGAGGACCCTGGGTCAATTGTGCACCACCCTATGGGACTACAGATCCCAGCCGGTTGTGATACAGCCCAGGATCGAACCCGAGTCTGTAGTGACGCCTCAAGCATTGCGATGCAGTGCCGTAGAACAACTGTGCCACTCGTGAGGCCCGCACTCCTTCTAAACAATGCAGTTTTTAGAAACATTGGCAAAGGGTCAAGTCTAGAAAACGTAGTCCACTCTGTTTGTTACAGATTGTATTTTTTTTGGAAACAGAAAACTGTATGGAAAACCAATGTGTCATCGATGAGAAAATGTGCAGAATGTTGGCCAAAATCCATCTCGCACCATCTTCTCCCCACTGACAGACACTGGGCTTCCTCTCAACACCATATTTGGTCGTGAGTGGAAACGCCAAACGGATGCCTCACATTTTATTCATCCTGTGAAATATCTGTCTCATTCTTCCATCTGTGGCTATATTCTACATGTTTCTACCTACCTAGACTTTTCAAACAGCTGGAGGACACTGGGCTTCCTCTCAACACCATATTTGGTCGTGAGTGGAAACGCCAACCAGGATGCTTCACATTTTATACATCCTGTGAAATATCGGTCTCATTGTTCCATCTGTGGCTATATTCTACATGTTTCTACCCACCATTTTCAAGGATCAATCTGCAGTTCAAACAATATCAAAGCTGTCAACAAACAGGACGGGGATGGATTAACGTAACTATTTATAGACAGAGCTATGGATGCAATGACTGACCATCCATGATATGAACATCATAGTTTTAACCCGTGTTTTGAACCTATACAGTATTTGTTTACAAACAATGGAGTAAAACACGCTTATATTGTGAGTTCTGATGGGTTTAAGACAGACATGATTGTGTCCCACTTGTTGTTGATTCTTCACAAAAAAATACAGTTTTATATCTTTATGTTTGAAGCCTGAAAGGTAGGGGCATGGATCAGAAACCCTGTCAGTATCTGATGTGACCACCATTTTCCTCATGCAACGTGACATCTCCGCCACGTAGAGTTGATCAGGCTATCTCTTCTTCTTATTGGTGTCCTTTTTTGTAGTGGTTTCTTTGCAGCAATTCGACCATGAAGGCCTGATTCATCCAGTCTCCTCTGAACAGTTCATTTTGAAATATGTCTCTTACTTGAACTCTGTGAAGCATTTATTTGGGCTGCAATTTCTGAGGCTGGTAACTCTAATGAACTCTCTGCAGCAGAGGTAACTCTGGGTCTTCCTTTCATCATAGCGCTTGATGATTTTTGCGACAGCACTTGAAGAAACTTTCAAAGTTCTTGAAATGTTCCATATTGACTGACCTTCATGTGTTAAAGTAATGATGGACAGTTGTTTCTCTTTGCTTATCTGAGCTGTTCTTGCCATAATATGGACTTGGTCTTTTACCAAATAGGGCCATCTTCTGTATACCACCCCTACCTTGTCACAACACAACTGATTGGTTCAAACGCATTAAGAAGGATAGAAATTCCACAACTTAACATTTAACAAGGCACACCTTGCATTCTTGAGAGCTAAGTTAGCTCCTGTCCTCCTTAGCTAGCTAGCTAGTTATGTTTTTCAAACAAACCTTGTTTTGTGAAATATTTGAAAGTGCATGTATATGATTTAGAGTGCCCAGTGCAGTAAAAACAAACAAAGCTAGATTATTTGATGCAATATACCCTAATATACCCAAATGGCTACCCGGAGTATTTGCATTGTGTTTGTTATCAAGAACAACTACTGCATTTAATTTGCTATCTATACAAGTGGTGATTTTATTATCTACATTAGTTATCAGTTAGTTATTATCATGTTGTGTAGCCTATTGACTTTTTAAGTGTGCTTATAAATTATCGGTTACATCTTATAACATGTACTGAAAACAATAAAATACCTTGTTTTTAAGAGCAGTCCCCCCCCCCCCCCCATTTGACTTGGGCAGAGGAGTTGGAAATAGGGGAGAGGAAGAGGTAGGGCTGCAGAACGACAAGGAGAGGAAGACCATGAGTAGGCTACCCGACTGGCAGAAGAGGCAGGCCCAGAGGAAGGTTGGTGTTAATCTTTCACTTGCATTTCCCGTTTCACAACACTCAAATAAAATGACACAATATTTGACTTAATTCAGTTTTTTTTTATTACTATCTATACAAGGCTAAGTTTAGAGAGCTGGCCTTTGAGGAAAAGAGAGAGGTGCTGGAGCAAGTCGCTACTCGTCTACCAGGAGCGATGTTTGACACAATGGATTTGCGGAGGCTTGTCCTAGGATCTCCAGACATCCCAAACCGAGGACAGCCCTGCTGTCACACCCTGCCAGTACCCGAAAAGTTTCTGGTTGCAATATCAGAGACGGGGATTTAGAAAAATATGTTATGGCACTTCGTCTCCAATTGCTCCAGGGTTGCCTACGCAAGCTCTCTGGGAATTGGGATATGCAAAATGTGTTTATAGACCAATATCAACAATTGTTATTATCATTAGAGCGCATATAATTTGTAGTTACAATCCCCGCATGTAGTTTCTTGCCCAGATTTTTTTGGGGCACCGTGCCACATGTCAAGGGAATTAAGAATACTACAGTCCTCGTATACTTCCTTTCTCTGGATTTGTAGGACAATACAGATTGGAAATATCACATGTTCAAACTCACAAACACAAGACAATAAAACGTTGCGTAATCACGACGTAAATACACCTAGACAGGTGGTGCTTAACTCGTTAGGGTCGAAATCTGCATCTACGTGTCAGTGCAGATCTTCCTCAACTTCCTGACCTCCAAGAATAGCTGGTCAATCGTCCCAGTTAAAGGTCTACTTTTCCATCACGACAGAGCTCCCTTTCCGCAACTCATTCACCGGGACAATGTGGATGATGTCCTTCGACTCATTCTCAGTGGTGGTAAATGTGCAAAACTGTGCACAATGGCCTATTAAAGGTGTTGACAGATAACAAACAGTAATGAATTGTGGGTCGGTACCGTTATGGGAAGCAGCGGAACGTCGTATCAGTGCTCTTCTCATTTACCCGACATCAGTTAGAATAGACACACACACATAAACAAAAAACAGACGTTTAGTAATCAGAGAATGAAACATCAAGAATAGTAAGTCAGAACAAAATACATTACAAATGAAATACTGTGTTGATGACAGACGATATAGTACCACTTCGTATAAGGAAGATAGATTCGTATCTCACCTAGGACCACCTAGGACCACAATGTGATCCTTTGTTTTGCAGGCGGTCAATGACTTCAGCCCTGTTCTCCTGCCAATGACATCAGCCTTCTTCTCTTGCCAATGACATCAGCCCTGTTCCCCTGCCAATGACATCAGCCCTGTTCTCCTGCCAATGACATCAGCCCTGTTCTCCTGCCAATGACATCAGCCTTCTTCTCTTGCCAATGACATCAGCCCTGTTCCCCTGCCAATGACATCAGCCCTGTTCTCCTGCCAATGACATCAGCCCTGTTCTCCTGCCAATGACATCAGCCCTGTTCTCCTGCCAATGACATCAGCCCTGTTCTCCTGCCAATGACATCAGCCCTGTTCTCCTGCCAATGACATCAGCCCTGTTCTCCTGTCAATGACTTCAGCCCTGTTCCCCTGCCAATGACATCAGCCCTGTTCTCCTGCCAATGACTTCAGATCTCTTCTCCTGCCAATGACTTCAGCCCTCAAGTCCGGGCTCTGGTTGGGCAACTCAAGGACATTCAGAGACGTGTCCCAAAGCCACTCCTGCGTTCTCTTGGCCGTGTGCTTAGGGTCATTGTCCTACTGGAAGGTGAACCTTCACCCCCAGGCTGAGGTCCTGAGCACTCTGGAGCAGGTTTTCATCAAGGATCTCTCTGTACTTTGCTCCTGATTGTTAGGGTGCTGCATACAGGGTTGTCCTTCTGGAAGGTTCTCCCATCTCCACAAAGGAACTCTAGAGCTCTGTCAGAGTGACCATCGGGTTCTTGGTGACCTCCCTGACCAAAGCCCTTCTCCCCCGATTGCTCAGTTTGGCCGGGCAGCCAGCTCTAGGAAGAATCTTGGTGGTTTGAAACTTGTTCCATTTAAGAATGGTGGGGGCTACTGTGTTCTTGGAGACCTTCAATGCTGCAGAAAATGTTTGGTACCCTTTCTCAGATCTGTGCTTCTACACAATCCTGTGTCGGAGCTCTACTAAAAATTATTTCGACCTCAACGCTTGGTTTTTTCACTGACCTATAAAGACAGATAGATGCGTGCCTTTCCAAATGATGTCCAATCAATCAAGTTGTAGAAACATCTCACCTGATCTCAAATTCGCGCCTCAATACAAAGGGTCTGAATAAGTATGTAAATAAGGTATTTCTGTTTTTTAATTTTTTATACATTTGTAAAAATTCTTAAGACCTGTTTTCGCTTTGTCGTTATGGATAATTGTGTGTAGATTGATGAGGGAAAAAAACTATTTAATACATTTTATAATAAGGCTGTAACCTAACAAAATGTGGAAAAGGTCATGGGGTCTGAATACTTTCCGAAGGCCCTGTATGTACCTTCCACACCTTGGTCATAAAAAAACATCCACCAAACTCACAAAGGAAAAATATTAGCCTTTTGTATAGACTTTCAAAAAGTCTTTGATGCTATATGGCATGAAGGATGTTCTTAAAACTCCTTCAAATTTGTGTAAGAGGTAAGGTCTATGATATTATTAATGTGATCTATAAGGAAAACTAATGTTGTGTAAAAGTTGAATACAAAATAACACAATTCTTTAGTCAGGACAGAGCAGTGAGAGAAGTTTTCAGTATTAGTACAACCTTATTCAATATGTATAAATGAACTGGCCATATAGAAGTATCATATTAGAAGTATCTATGTCTCTGGGACTCAAAAGTTTATATTATATGCAGATAACTTAGTAATATACAACAGAACAGGGGCTACAACAAAGCCTGTCCTTATTCATTAAAGCAGTAGTGTAAGGATTTACCTTTATTTATTTATTTAACTAGTTAAGAACACATTTTTATTTTCAACGACGGCCTAGGAACAGGCAGGTTAACTGCCTGTTCAGGGGCAGAATAACAGATTTGTACCTTGTCAGGTCAGGGATTTGAACTTGCAACCTTCCGGTCCAACGCTCTAACCACAAGGCTACCCTGCCACCCTAGGGACTGGGCACTATCCATTAATATAATAATACAAATATAAAATATAAAAGAATAATAATCTTTCAGGAAAAGTCCAGATCTCAGGGAATTAGATACCATTTCAACCTAGGAGAAACAACCCTGAAACCCTTACCTTGGTCTGACAAGAAGTTTATAAACAAGAAGTTTATCTGGGCGGTTTGACACGGCCATGAAGTCTCTAAAGCACACAGAGCAGATTTTGCATTTAGTAAGACTCCCAATTAGAATTTGGCTTAAATGATTTAACTCCTTCTATATGGTATCAACATTTGGTGAACATTTGGTGAACCCTTTACAATTTAAAACATAAGGGATAAAATATGGGGAAAAAGTATGGGATAAATGTCCCACCAAAATACTGTACCTGAAATTTAGAAAAAATATTATAGTTGTGTGCGCAGAAATGCCCCAAACCTAGCCTTTAGGCAAGAAATGTCCCAAACCTAGCCTTTAGGCAAGAAATGTCCCAAAACTAGCCTTTAGGCAAGAAATGTCCCAAAACTAGCCTTTAGGCAAGAAATGTCCCAAACCTAGCCTTTAGGCAAGAAATGTCCCAAAACTAGCCTTTAGGCAAGAAATGTCCCAAACCTAGCCTTTAGGCAAGAAATGTCCCAAACCTAGCCTTTAGGCAAGAAATGTCCCAAAACTAGCCTTTAGGCAAGAAATGTCCCAAAACTAGCCTGTTTGTCATGACTTGGGAGAAAATTCCAAATGGAGAAAAGAGCCACCAAATTCTGGACTCGTACAGATGTAGGATCTTAATTTGATCACTCTTTTGTTCTTGAGAATTTGCAAACTTGTCGTGAAATGCACATTTGTAGTTTAATCTCGGTTTTCAAAAGGATTATCAAGTTTGTAATTTCCACTTTAACATTTCAGATCTGAGTTGCACTAACACAAAATATATCAACCCCTACAAAGTCGTCCATCAATTATAATCCATATAAAAATCCACATATCCTGTTGCTGCAGGTTTAATTATCCTGCTGTAGCAAACTGGCTCGAATTAAGATCCTACATCTGTAACACACTGTGATCCAGAATAGTATCATCACAAGGCTTTCTTATGTAAACACCACAACCCAGAGAGTGGTGCTTTAGAGCAACTGTCCCCAAAAGCTACATTTCAAACCATAAATAACAACATTCTAACAAATAGAAATCGCTAACCAAAATACATACACTAATTATGTGACCACAGCATGGCAATAGATACAGACTCAGTGACCATAGCATGGCAATAGATACAGACCAATGTACAGACTCAGTGACCATAGCCTGGCAATAGGTATAGACTCAGTGACCATAGCCTGGCAATAGATACAGACAAATATACAGACTCAGTGACCATAGCCTGGCAATAGATACAGACCAATGTACAGACTCAGTGACCATAGCCTGGCAATAGATACAGACCAATGTAGACTCAGTGACCATAGCCTGGCAATAGATACAGACCAATGTAGACTCAGTGACCTCAGCTGCCTGTTGAGGAGAAAATCTGCATTTTGTTAGGAGAAAATATAGACATAGAGGGAGAGAGAGAGAGAGAGCGAAGGGGAGAGAGGCAGCTGAGACTGTGTGTGTACGTGTGTACGTGTGTGTGTGCCTGTGTGCGTCAGTCATGTTGGATGTATAACCTTGAGCGACTCTGGTTTCTGTTGTTCAGACAGACAGCCATGCAGCCAACAGGGATACCTTGTCTCATCACTCAGACGACACAAACTGTGTTTGAACTCCACTGTCTACTGCTTGTTGTAGTACTTCAGGGCTGTGGTGGTGTTGCTGTCGAAGAACTAGTTGTTTTTTTTTTCAGTTTGCAGACAGTTTTACAGACAACAGCTGCTTCAGTAGACAATCAGCTGTACCAGACAAACGTTAGTAAGCGATAAGCAAGAGACACACTGTGTTGATAAGGATATAAAGCACATTATGAAATTGATCCTTTGTAGCCTAGTGGTTAGAGCGTTGGACTAGCAATCAAAAGGTTGCAAGTTCAAATCCCCGAGCTGACAAGGTACAAATCTGTTGTTCTGCCCCTGAACAGGCAGTTAACCCACTGTTCCTAGGCCGTCATTGAAAATAAGAATTTGTTCTCAACTGACTTGCCTAGTAAAATAAAAAAATGGATTAGTTATTCACGGTAATGCCTGTTGACTGTTCTATTTGAATAATCACTCACTGTTGCCACTCCTCTTTGTGTCTATGAACAGACGTGAGCTGTGTCATTCAAGATAATCCACAAGTTCTCCTGCCTTATTGCGTAATGAAACTCATTAAATGGAAGGTATAGTGTCTGCAGGTTTTCCTTGTACTTGACTGATCAGGTCATTGATTAGTCAGGAACTCACCTCACCTGGTATTTGTTATTTTAATAGGATCGTCATTAGCTATTATTATGTTATGTTATGAAAGCAACAGCTACTCTTCCTGGTTGTCTGGTTGACTAGGTCTTAATGAGATACGAATTGAAAGGACACAACAACAACAACCAGTAGACCCTCTGATATAAAGGACACAACAACAACCAGTAGACCCTCTGAACAACAACCAGTAGACCCTCCAACCACACAGGCAAGATGGTGAAGAAGGCGCAGCAGCGCATCTTCAACCTCAGGAGGCTGATGAAAATTCGGCTTGTCACCAAAAACACTCACAAACTTTTACAGATGCACAATCGAGAACATCCTGTCAGGCTGTATCACCGCCTGGTACGACAACAACACCGCCTGGTACTCCGCCCACAACCGTAAGGCTCTCCAGAGGGTAGTGTCGTGACGTTGTATTAGTTGCTCATCGAATGATTACAAGTTTCTAATTGCTTGATTAACTGAATCAAGCAATAATTATCTCATTAACCTGGGGCACCATGGGAAAATATGGTGTTGTAAAATATCGATTTAACAACAGCGCTAATTAATCAGTTACCCCTACAGTCTCGTTCTGAACGTCGCATAATCTGGGAATCTGCACGGACCCGGGTCTCACCAATGAGTTTGGACCCGGGTCTCACCAATGAGTTCGGACCCGGGTCTCACCAATGAGTTCCATACCAATCTTAGTTGAGTATTTATTTACTAGAAAGCTAGAAAGCTAAAATGATGATCAAAGATACACATACACAAAAACACATTCTAGGCTATCGATTAGAACTTAGTATAACGGGCCAACACACTATGACGCGTGTTGCCCAAAATGGGGATTTAAAAGAGAGAGAAAAAGAGAAAGTACACGAGAGAAATATACATATGGGTGAATTTGTCAGCTATGCTTATTCTAACCCGAGCCCCAAACTGCCGCTCTTATTGGTCAGAATATAATGATGTAATTACGTGGGGAAGTTCGCTGTGGATCCTCCGCGTGGACGCACTTCTCAAGCGCAACTCTCTGGTTGTCCTCACGATGTCAGTGTCCTTTTGGCTTAGGAGTCTGTTCCCTCACCCTTGCTCTGGAAGGGGTCTTCTGAGGACAGACAACTCTGTAGCTCAGAGATCACAACGTAGGAATGAAACAGTGTAGATACCATGATTCAATGGGGAGTTGGAGGCTAGGTTGTTCGACTTGAATTCACCCGCTTAGACACAGCTACTCATCCGTAGCTTGGGTAGAAAAATATTTCTTTGTCTTCAAACTTGTGTTGCGTTTTGGGTTCGTTTACTTTTTAGACCTCGGCTGCAGCTGGGGTCACGTAGTCTTATCTGTAAATGATTTACTCACAGGTTTTATACCCTCGTGTCAGAAGTGGGCGTAACCGCCTTTAGGGCAATTCTCTGGGCCTACCAAGTTGTGGGCAAGGTCTAGATTTGACTCAAATCCAATGTTAGACAACTAACTTCACATTTAATCTTTACCAAAACATTCTCTTTGATTTGGACATTTTCCATACAACGTACAATGTATAAACATCAAACATATACTAGGTAAACTGTTGACGTTACAATGTTTTCGTAGTAACGTCATCTATTAACCTTTAAGAACAGAACCAAATGACGTACATTTTCATATTCTATCTATCGTCATGACCACCAAATGACATACATTTTCATATTCTATCTATCGTCATGACCACCATTGTGGCTGACGGAAACCATTGTTCCAAAGTCCCTTTATTTCATGTTTAATGTTCTGAGGCTGGGTCTCCATAGTAACAGGACAAAGGAATGTTGTCTGTGGCCTGAGATTTACCAGGGGCGTGAGGGGTTACAAAACGCCCATATCTTCAGACCCCTAGATCTCTCCTCCTCTGTTGGGGTTGAGAGATAATCTGTAGGGTTGTGGTCTCCTGTAACCTGACCTGATCAGGACAGTCATGACAGTAGTGAGGTCTGCACAATGCATCACCGGGGGCAAACTACATGCCCTCCAGGACACCTACACCACCCGATGTCACAGGAAGGCCAAAAAGATCATCAAGGACAACAACCACCCAAGCCACTGCCTGTTCACCCCGCTATCATCCAGAAGGCGAGGTCAGTACAGGTGCATCAAAGCTGGGACCAAGAGACTGTAAAACAGCTTCTATCTCAAGGCCATCAGACTGTTAAACAGCCATCACTAACATTGAGTGGCTGCTGCCAACATACTGACTCAATCTCGAGCCACTTTAATAATTAAAAATTGATGTAATAAATGTATCACGAGTCACTTTAAACAATGGCACTTAATATAATGTTTAATTATCCCACATTACTCATCTCATCTCATACTGTACTCGATACCATCTACTGTATCTTGCCTATGCCGTTCTGTACCATCACTCATTCATATCTTTATGTACATATTCTTCATCCCTTTCCACTTGTGTGTATAAGGTAGTAGTTTTGGAATTGTTAGGTTAGATTACTCGTTGGTTATTACTGCATTGTCGGAACTAGAAGCACAAGCATTTCGCTACACTCGCATTAACATTGGCTAACCATGTGTATGTGACAATTAAAATTTGATTTGATTTGATTTGAGAAGATCCCCAGTGGTTTTAGTCAAGAGGACCCAGTGGTATTCATTCAGTAGTGGTAATTGTACAAGTGTGTGCGTGTGTGTACGTGTGTGTGTGTGCTTCTGTGTGTGTGCGTAATTGTGTGTGTGCGAGCTTGTGTGTGTGTGTGTGTGTGTATGCATAGAAACCTGAGAGGTAATTGTCACAGAGGTGTCTCAGCTCTCCCACTCATATTAACAACAGTTTAACTGGTTCTGGTGGGAATCGGCCTGATACAGACTCTCCGTGACATTACATTAACACAGCCATGGCATATCTCACTTCACCCGTTAAACCGTATGGCGCTGCTGTGTTTAATCAAGTCATCTCAGCCGTAGGCGACAGTTTTCAATAGAGTGGTGTTCTCGGGCATATCAAGGTATATTTGCTGGGAATTAACATCAAATTCAAGGACAGGAGGAGGTGTAAGGTTGAGGATATCGTAAAATAGACACCGCGGTAGTGACAGACATTTAGCAGTGACTAGTCACTCCCTATGATGAGCAATACCATGGGCATCATTTATAACCAGTAGCAATACCATGGGCATCATTTATAACCAGTAGCAATAACATGGGCCTCATTTATAACCAGTAGCAATAACATGGGCATCATTTATAACCAGTAGCAATACTATGGGCATCATTTATAACCAATATCAATACCATGGGCATCATTTATAACCAGTAGCAATACCAAGGGGCCTTATTTATAACCAATAGCAATACCAGGGGCCTCATTTATAACCAATAGCAATACCATGGGCATCATTTATAACCAATAGCAATACCAAGGGGCCTTATTTATAACCAATAGCAATACCAGGGGCATCATTTATAACCAGTAGCAATACCATGGGCATCATTTATAACCAGTAGCAATACCATGGGCCTCATTTATAACCAATAGCAATACCAAGGGGCCTTATTTATAACCAATAGCAATTCCAAGGGCCTTATTTATAACCAGTAGCAATACCATGGGCATCATTTATAACCAGTAGCAATACCATGGGCCTCATTTATAACCAGTAGCAATACCATGGGCATCATTTATAACCAGTAGCAATACCATGGGCATCATTTATAACCAGTAGCAATACCATGGGCATCATTTATAACCAGTAGCAATACCATGGGCATCATTTATAACCAGTAGCAATACCATGGGCATCATTTATAACCAGTAGCAATACCATGGGCATCATTTATAACCAGTAGCAATACCATGGGCATAATTTATAACCAATAGCAATACCATGGGCCTCATTTATAACCAATAGCAATACCAAGGGGCCTTATTTATAACCAATAGCAATTCCAAGGGCCTTATTTATAACCAATAGCAATACTAAGGGTCTTATTTATAACCAATAGCAATACCAGGGGCCTCATTTATAACCAATAGCAATACCAGGGGCCTCATTTATAACCAATAGCAATACCAGGGGCCTTATTTATAACCAATAGCAATACCAGGGGCCTCATTTATAACCAATAGCAATACCAAGGGGCCTTATTTATAACCAATAGCAATTCCAAGGGCCTTATTTATAACCAATAGCAATACTAAGGGTCTTATTTATAACCAATAGCAATACCAGGGGCCTCATTTATAACCAATAGCAATACCAGGGGCCTCATTTATAACCAATAGCAATACCAGGGGCCTCATTTATAACCAATAGCAATACCAGGGGCCTTATTTATAACCAATAGCAATACCAGGGGCCTCATTTATAACCAATAGCAATACCAGGGGCCTCATTTATAACCAATAGCAATACCAGGGGCCTCATTTATAACCAATAGCAATACCAGGGGCCTCATTTATAACCAATAGCAATACCAGGGGCCTCATTTATAACCAATAGCAATACCAGGGGCCTTATTTATAACCAACAGCAATACCAAGGGCCTCATTTATAACCAATAGCAATACCAGGGGCCTCATTTATAACCAATAGCAATACCAGGGGTCTCGTTTATAACCAATAGCAATACCAGGGGCCTTATTTATAACCAACAGCAATACCAAGGGCCTCATTTATAACCAACAGCAATACCAAGGGCCTCATTTATAACCAACAGCAATACCAAGGGCCTCATTTAAAACCAACAGCAATACCAGGGGCCTCATTTATAACCAATAGCAATACCAGGGGCCTCATTTATAACCAATAGCAATACCAGGGGCCTCATTTTTACCAATAGCAATACCAGGGGCCTCATTTATAACCAATAGCAATACCAGGGGCCTCATTTATAACCAATAGCAATACCAGGGGCCTCATTTATAACCAATAGCAATACCAGGGGCCTCATTTATAACCAATAGCAATACCAGGGGCCTCATTTATAACCAATAGCAATACCAGGGGTCTCGTTTATAACCAATAGCAATACCAGGGGCCTTATTTATAACCAACAGCAATACCAAGGGCCTCATTTATAACCAACAGCAATACCAGAGGCCTCATTTATAACCAATAGCAATACCAGGGGCCTTATTTATAACCAACAGCAATACCAAGGGCCTCATTTATAACCAATAGCAATACCAGGGGTCTCATTTATAACCAATAGCAATACCAGGGGTCTCGTTTATAACCAATAGCAATACCAGGGGCCTTATTTATAACCAACAGCAATACCAAGGGCCTCATTTATAACCAACAGCAATACCAAGGGCCTCATTTATAACCAACAGCAATACCAAGGGCCTCATTTATAACCAACAGCAATACCAAGGGCCTCATTTATAACCAACAGCAATACCAAGGGCCTCATTTATAACCAACAGCAATACCAAGGTCCTCATTTATAACCAACAGCAATACCAAGGGCCTCATTTATAACCAACATCAATACCAGGGGCCTTATTCATAACCAACAGCAATACCAAGGGCCTCATTTATAACCAACAGCAATACCAAGGGCCTCATTTATAACCAACAGCAATACCAAGGGCCTCATTTATAACCAACAGCAATACCAAGGGCCTCATTTATAACCAACAGCAATACCAAGGGGCCTTATTTATAACCAACAGCAATACCAAGGGCCTCATTTATAACCAACAGCAATACCAAGGGCCTCATTTATAACCAACAGCAATACCAAGGGCCTCATTTATAACCAACAGCAATACCAAGGGCCTCATTTATAACCAACAGCAATACCAAGGGGCCTTATTTATAACCATTGCGTACATTTCTCAAAACAATTCACACAAAGGTGAGGAATTTATTCTGCAGTGGTTCTGAAAATAAAATAAATCATTTCCTCAGAACACTCTCATCAGCCCACTTCCTGTTGTTTACGAAGCATTTGACAAATACATTTGATTTGACTAAAGGTGATTGGTTTGGGAATTCAACCAGCGATCAGGAGATCCGGTGCTGTTTTCAGGTAAGCTACGTCAGGTCAGTGGGATAGGTAGGAGTTTACGTAGAAATAACAAAGAGCACAATACTCACAGAAATTCCGCGTCAAGAGACGTCTTTTCTATGTTGTCTGATATATCTTTACGTTCCAATGATGGTTCAATCAATAGCAATGCCAGGGATGTTTACATTATGATTACATGACATGGTTTGACCAACTCAGTGTCCTTGTGGTTATAGTGTCCGTCCTGAGATTGGAAGGTTGGGAGTTTGATCCTCGGCAGAGTCATACCAAAGACTGTGAAAATGGGACTGGGTGCATCTCTGCTTTGTAGCATTAAGGAGAGCTTGGGGGTAAGGCCCTACGGTACACTAGTGTCCAGGGGGTGTAGTTGTGCATCAAGGGGTAAGGCCCTGTGATACACTAGTGTCCAGGGGGTGTAGTCGTGCATCAAGGGGTAAGGCCCTGTGATACACTAGTGTCCAGGGGGTGTAGTCATGCATCAAGGGGTAAGGCCCTGTGATACACTAGTGTCCAGGGGGTGTAGTTGTGTATCAAGCTGTTTCCTTCATATCCTCAGACAGTATAAAACTGACTGGAAATATGTATCCATCAAAAACAGAGAAGTACCATGTTGTTTTATCAATGTGGCTCGTACGTTAAGAGGTCGGAGATCAATCCATTGGGCACAGACGTCTAATTCCACGTTGGTTCAACATAAGTTTGTTTAAATGACGTGGAAACAACATTGCTTCCACCAGTGTGTGTCCATTTGGAAGAGAGTCAATTCAACTTTCTAACAGACTAAACAGACTGTGTGTGTGTGTTTTGTGTGTGTGTGTTTTGTGTGTGTGTACGTGTGCGTGTGTGTATCAGTCTGTCTGATGTGATGTGCCAATGACTTGTGAGCAGTGAGCTGTGAGCAAATCCAATTGATTGATCTGTGGACTGAAGGAAACAGACTGATGATCTAACAGCACCAATCTGACACGGTTCATCCATCACGTATAGACTGTTTCCCCAGCCGATACGGCCTAGACGTCAGCCTTGGAGCGTGTCAAATCCTGGTCACGTCGAAGACCATTCTAAAGGCCCTCCAACAGTATCCAAGAACACTATGCACCAACGGACAGAAAAAAAAACATACCAAGTCTGAACCAACTCTGTACACCAACCACAGAGAAAACAAAAGAACTCTTCTAGTAGAACATTCAAGAACTCTTCTAGTAGAACATTCAAGAACTCTTCTAGTAGAACATTTAAGAACTCTTCTAGTAGAACATTCAATAACTATTCTAATAGAACATTCAAGAACTCTTCTAATAGAACATTCAAGAACTCTTCTAGTAGAACATTCAAGAAGTATTCTAGTAGAACATAGAACATACAGGAACTCTCCTCTAATAGAACATTCAAGAACTCTTCTAGTAGAACATTCAAGAACTCTTCTAGTAGAACATTCAATAACTCTTCTAGTAGAACATTCAAGAACTCTTCTAGTAGAACATTCAAGAACTATTCTAATAGAACATTCAAGAACTCTTCTAATAGAACATTCAAGAACTCTTCTAGTAGAACATTCAAGAACTCTTCTAGTAGAACATTCAAGAACTCTTCCAGTACAACATAGAACATACAGGAACTCTCCTCTAATAGAACATTCAAGAACTCTTCTAGTAGAACATTCAAGAACTCTTCTAGTAGAACATTCAAGAACTCTTCTAGTAGAACATTCAAGAACTCTTCTAGTAGCACATTCAAAAACTATTCTAGTAGAACATTCAAGAACTCTTCTAATAGAACATTCAAGAACTCTTCTAGTAGAACATTCAAGAAGTCTTCTAGTAGAACATTCAAGAACTCTTCTAATAGATCATTCAAGAACACTTCTAGTAGAACATTCAAGAAGTCTTCTAGTAGAACATTCAAGAACTCTTCCAGTAGAACATTCAAGAACTCTTCTAGTAGAACGTTCAAGAACTCTTCTAGTAGAACGTTCAAGAACTCTTCTAGTAGAACATTCAAGAACTCTTCTAATAGAACATTCAATAACTCTTCTAGTAGAACATTCAAGAAGTCTTCTAGTAGAACATTCAAGAACTCTTCCAGTACAACTTTCAAGAACTCTTCTAATAGAACGTTCAAGAACTCTTCTAGTAGAACATTTAAGAACTCTTCTAATAGAACATTCAAGAACTCTTCTAATAGAACATTCAAGAACTCTTCTAGTAGAACATTCAAGAACTCTTCTAGTAGAACATTCAAGAACTCTTCTAGTAGAACGTTCAAGAACTCTTCTAGTAGAACATTCAAGAACTCTTCTAGTAGAACATTCAAGAACTCTTCCAGTAGAACTTTCAAGAACTCTTCTAATAGAACATACAGGAACTCTCCTCTAATGGAACATACAAGAACACTTCTAATAGAACATACAGGAACACAAGGTATACACTACAAGAAAAAAAGTTCCAGAATGAGATGGATGTAGGATTTTCTAGAACCTCATTCATTGCCTCCGCAAGGCAATCAAACAAGCGAAATGCCGCTATATATATGTATAGGGACAAAGTGGAGTCGTAATTCAATGGCTCAGACACGAGGCGTATGTGGCAGGGTCTACAGGAAATCACGGAACTACAAAAAGAAAACCAGCCATGTCACGGACACCGAAGTCATGCTTTCAGACAAACTAAACACTTTCTTTGCCCGCTTTGAGGATAATACAGTGCCACCCCCGCGGCCCGCTAAGAAGGACTGCGCCCCCCCACTCCCTTTTTCTAGTGGCCGACGTGAGTAAAACATTTAAACGTTCTAACCCTCGCAAGGCCGCTGGTCCAGACGACATCACTAGCCACGTCCTCAGAGCATGCGCAGACCATGTTTACGGACTTATTCAATCTCTCCCTATCCCAGTCTGCTGTCCCCACATGCTTCAAAATGGCTACCATTGTTCCTTTACCTTTACTAAATGACTACCGCCCAGTAGCACTCACTTCTGTCATCATGTAGTGCTTTGAGAGACTAGTCAAGGATCACCTCCACCCTACCGACCACTCTAGACCCACTTCAGTTTGCATACCACCCCAACAGGTCCACAGACGATGCAATCACCATCACACTGCCCTATCCCATCTGGACAAGAGGAATACCTATGTAAGAATGCTGTTCATTGACTAAACCTCAGCATTCAACGCCATAGTAGAATTCAAAACCATAGTAATCCTCCAAGCTTATCATCAAGCTGGAGACCCTGGGTCTCAACCTCGCCCTCTACAATTGGGTCCTGGACATTCTGACGGGCCACGCCCAGGTGGTGAAAGTAGGAAACAACATCTCCACTTCGCTGACCCTCAACACTGGGGCCCCACAAAGGTGCGTGCTCAGCCCCCTCACGAGGGAGCGTGCTCAGCCCCCTCCTGCACTCCCTGTTCACCCACGACTGCGTGGCCATGCACGCCTCCAACTCAATCATCAAGTTTGCAGACGACACAACAGCCTGGGGCGTCAGGGTAGCCTAGTGGTTAGAGCGTTGGACTAGTTGCAAGGTTGCAAGTTCAAATCCCCGAGCTGACAAGGTACAAATCTGTCGTTCTGCCCCTGAACAGGCAGTTAACCCACTGTTCCTAGGCCGTCATTGAAAATAAGAATTTGTTCTTAACTGACTTGCCTAGTTAAATAAAGGTAAAAATAATAATAATAATAATTTACCAACAATGACGAGACAGCCTACAAGGAGGAGGTGAGGGCACTCGGAGTGTGGTGTCAGGAAAACAACCTCTCACTCAACGTCAACAAAACAAAGGTGATGATTGTGGACTTCAGGAAACCGCAGAGGGAGCAGCCCCCTATCCACATCGACGGGACAGCAGTGGAGAAGGTAGAACATTTTTCAACCTAAAGAGGCTGAAGAAATGTGTCTTGTCAACCAAAACGCTGACAAACTTTTACAGATGCGCAATCGAGAGCATCCTGTCAGCCTGTATCACAGCCTGGTACGGCAACTGCACTGCCCACAACCGTAAGGCTCTCCAGAGGGTAGTGAGGTCTGCACAACGCATCACCGGGGGCAAACTACCTGCCCTCCAGGACACCTACACCACCCGATGTCACAGGAAGGCCATAAAGATCATCAAGGACAACAACCACCCGAGCTACTGCCTGTTCACAGCGCTACCATCCAGAAGGCGAAGTCAGTACAGGTGCATCAAAGTTGGGACCGAGAGACTTAAAGACAACTTTTATCTCAAGGCCATCAGACCGTAAACAGCAATCACTAACTCAGAGAGGCTGCTGTCTACATTGAGACCCAATCACTGGCCACTTGAATAAATGGATCACTAGTCCCTTTATTAAACAATGCCACTTTAAATAATGCCACTTTAATAATGTTTGCACATCTTATTTATGCATATCGCGGCTCCTCCTCTGCAGTGCAGGGGCGGTTCCTCCTGCAGGCAGAGGAGGGTCGTTAGTGATTGGCGTCACCTGGGATCAGAGTATTTCATCGCTCTCTCTCTTCCTCCAGGTATGAACCTGTTTTGTTTGTCCTGTTGTAGTTTTCACTCAGTCGTTCACACACACAGATTCATGCATCCCTGCACTTTACATACACCTTACATTATGATACTTCCACACCTCATTCCTTTTTCTTAGTTTAAAGTTAATCGTTTTTATTACAAATAAAGAAAATTTTTTGATTGGCCTATACCTGTTGTTGGCGTCCCCTCATTTTTGCCACAGGCTATGAGCCAGCCTGTGACAATATGTATATACTGTATTTTATACCATCTATTGCACCTTGCCTATGCCACTCGGCCATCGCTCATCCATATATTTATATGTACATATTCTCATTCACCCCTTTAGATTTGTGTGATTTAGGTAGTTGTTGGGAAAATGTTAGATAACTTGTTAGATATTACTGCACTGTCGGAACTAGAAGCACAAGCATTTCACAAGACTCGCATTAAAAATCTGCTAACCATGTGTACGTGACCAATAAAATTTGATTTGATGTGATTTGACTGTGTAGACTGTGTAAGACAAAACCCACAAAGAGACAACAGGCAAATACATACGAGGTCTCAATGTCTACACAGCGACAGCAGGGCGAGTTCAAACCGCAGTAGGATGGCTCTTCTCACAGGTGAGTGAATCAGCTGAGCTGAGCGCATGTTTGTGAATAATAACAATATTAACCCATTTTATTTGGCGGAGGCCTGACAGGGTCCTCAAAGGCCTACATACAGTATGAGCCCAGTGCAGTACGTCAGGAGGCCTACATACAGTATGAGCCCAGTGCAGTACGTCAGGAGGCCTACATACAGTATGAGCCCAGTGTAGTACGCCAGGAGGCCTACATACAGTATGAGCCCAGTGCAGTACGTCAGGAGGCCTACATACAGTATGAGCCCAGTGCAGTACGTCAGGAGGCCTACATACAGTATGAGCCCAGTGCAGTACGCCAGGAGGCCTACATACAGTATGAGCCCAGTGCAGTATGTCAGGAGGCCTACATACAGTATGAGCCCAGTGCAGTACGTCAGGAGGCCTACATACAGTATGAGCCCAGTGCAGTACGTCAGGAGGCCCACATACAGTATGAGCCCAGTGCAGTACGTCAGGAGGCCTACATACAGTATGAGCCCAGTGCAGTATGTCAGGAGGCCTACATACAGTATGAGCCCAGTGCAGTACGTCAGGAGGCCTACATACAGTATGAGCCCAGTGCAGTACATAAGATCATGCCATCAATTTCATCAATCAAAGTCAAATTTGATTCAAAGGACCAGACAAAACAGGACAGATAAAAAGAGGACGGAGGGGGGGGGGGGGGGGGGGGGGGTAGAGGATACAAACCTGGTTTAGGGTAGAGGTTACAAACTGGTTTAGGGTAGAGGATACAAACTGGTTTAGGGTAGAGGTTACAAACCTGGTTTAGGGTAAAGGTTACAAACCTGGTTTAGGGTAGAGGATACAAACCTGGTTCAGGGTAGAGTATACAAACTGGTTTAGGGTAGAGGATACAAACTGGTTTAGGGTAGAGGTTACAAACCTGGTTTAGGGTAAAGGTTACTAACCTGGTTTAGGGCAGCGTTTACAAACCTGGTTTAGGGTAGAGGATACAAACCTGGTTTAGGGTAGAGGATACAAACCTCGTTCAGGGTAGAGGATACAAACTGGTTTAGGGTAGAGGATACAAACCTGGTTTAGGGTAGAGGATACAAACCTGGCTTAGGGTAGAGGTTACAAACTGGTTTAGGGTAGAGGATACAAACTGGTTTAGGGTAGAGGTTACAAACCTGGTTTAGGGTAAAGGTTACAAACCTGGTTTAGGGTAGAGGATACAAACTGGTTTAGGGTAGAGGATACAAACTGGTTTAGGGTAGAGGTTACAAACTGGTTTAGGGTAGAGGTTACAAACTGGTTTAGGGTAGAGGTTACAAACCTGGTTTAGGGTAGAGGATACAAACTGGTTTAGGGTAGAGGTTACAAACCTGGTTTAGGGTAAAGGTTACACACCTGGTTTAGGGTAAAGGATACAAACCTGGTTTAGGGTAGAGGATACAAACCTGGTTCAGGGTAGAGTATACAAACTGGTTTAGGGTAGAGGATACAAACTGGTTTAGGGTAGAGGTTACAAACCTGGTTTAGGGTAAAGGTTACTAACCTGGTTTAGGGCAGCGTTTACAAACCTGGTTTAGGGTAGAGGATACAAACCTGTTTTAGGGTAGAGGATACAAACCTCGTTCAGGGTAGAGGATACAAACTGGTTTAGGGTAGAGGATACAAACCTGGTTTAGGGTAGAGGATACAAACCTGGTTTAGGGTAGAGGTTACAAACCTAGTTTAGGGTAGAGGTTACAAACCTGGTTTAGGGTAGAGGTTACAAACCTGGTTTAGGGTAGAGGATACAAACCTGGTTTAGGGTAGAGGTTCAAGTGTTGGGGTTGGGATATGAACCTGGTTTAGGGTAAATGTTTAGGTGGTGGGGTTGGGATATGAACCTGGTTTGGGGTAAATGTTTAGGTGGTGGGGTTGGGATATGAACCTGGTTTGGGGTAAATGTTTAGGTGGTGGGGTTGGGATATGAACCTGTTTTAGGGTAAATGTTTAGGTGGTGGGGTTGGGATATGAACCTGGTTTAGGGTAAATGTTTAGGTGGTGGGGTTGGGATATGAACCTGGTTTAGGGTAAATGTTTAGGTGGTGGGGTTGCACTTGTCTGGGAGCAGGTCATAGGAGAGCTAAATAGATAATGGGAGACAAAAGTGAGAGACAAGAATGAATCAAATAAATCATCACAACAAAGGAATGTAGCTATTGAGCTAGAAATGAACATCCCGACAGTGTAAACAATGACAACACTTAGGATAGAGGCGGGGTGCTGGGCATCCTACAACATTTAGACTGACGGGGATAGAGGCAGGGTGCTGTGCATCCTACAACATTTAAACTGACGGGGATAGAGGCAGGGTGCTGTGCATCCTACAACACTTAGACTGACGGGGATAGAGGCAGGGTGCTGGGCATCCTACAACACTTAGACTGACGGGGATAGAGGCGGGGTGCTGGGCATCCTACAACACTTAGACTGACGGGGATAGAGGCAGGGTGCTGGGCATCCTACAACACTTAGACTGGCGGGGATAGAGGCAGGGTGCTGTGCATCCTACAACACTTAGACTGACGGGGATAGAGGCAGGGTGCTGGGCATCCTACAACACTTAGACTGACGGGGATAGAGGCAGGGTGCTGGGCATCCTACAACACTTAGACTGATGGGGATAGAGGCAGGGTGCTGGGCATCCTACAACACTTAGACTGGCGGGGATAGAGGCAGGGTGCTGTGCATCCTACAACACTTAGACTGACGGGGATAGAGGCAGGGTGCTGGGCATCCTACAACACTTAGACTGGCGGGGATAGAGGCAGGGTGCTGTGCATCCTACAACACTTAGACTGACGGGGATAGAGGCAGGGTGCTGGGCATCCTACAACACTTAGACTGACGGGGATAGAGGCAGGGTGCTGGGCATCCTACAACACTTAGACTGATGGGGATAGAGGCAGGGTGCTGGGCATCCTACAACACTTAGACTGGCGGGGATAGAGGCAGGGTGCTGTGCATCCTACAACACTTAGACTGACGGGGATAGAGGCAGGGTGCTGTGCATCCTACAACACTTAGACTGATGGGGATAGAGGCAGGGTGCTGACATCAGCAAACCGCTCGCCCACACAACTCCATGCACATGGTCCGCAGTTGTGAAGTACTGCCAAATCCTCAAAAATTATTTTCGGAGGCGGCTTATGGTAGAAAAATGAAATTTTGATTGACGTTCCTGCAGTCAGCGTGCCAATTGCACACTCCAGCAAAACTTGAGACATCTGTGGCATTGTGCTGTGTGACAAAACTACACATTTTAGAGTGGCCTTTTATTGTTCCCAGCACAAGGTGCACCTGTGTAATGATCGCTCTGTTTAATCAGCTTCTTGATATGCCACACCTGCACGGAGGATCTCAATTGCAAACATTATTTGTCACCTTATTACCGCTCCCTAAAAGATGCTTGCAAAGTATTTCAAGATATGTTCACCCTCTAGTTGGTATTGTCATCGTAACAACTTAGTCCTTTTTTTAATAAACAGACTACGGCCGATGTATCTACTTGACAAGCATTCCTTTCAGTAGAAATAAAGATTTTCCTCGTTTAGCAAATCTACTGTGGCAATGTACCCCACACTTTGTGTGAAAGGAAACTGTTGGTGTAGAGGAGTGTCAAACTCTTTCCCACGGACGGACGAGTGTCTGCAGGTGTTTGGTTTTTCCTTTCAATTAAGACCTAGACAACTAGGTGAGGGTAGTTGCTTACTAATTAGAGAGCTTAATTCAGCAATCAAGTACAAGGGTGGAGGGAAAACTCGTTACACTCAGCCTTCCGTGGAATGAGTTTGACATGTGGTATAGCCTCCTGTTATTATTTTATTAGTTTCCTATTTATGTTGTCAACAGTGTCTGGTATGCTCTCTTCATATTGAGATCATGGGTAAAATATCCCTGGACTGTCCATGTTTAAAATGTCTAACTACATAATGTCAATCGGGGGATTGAGTTATTTTGCCAGAAAGGTGTGGGCTGGAACCTACTGTGAGGGTTGGTAATATGCTTGGCCTATCATGAGGGTGTCTGTGTGTGCTGGAAGTAGCATTTTGCAACATAATGTGTGACTAGCGGGAAGGCTATGGCTAACCGTGGGTGTAGGCAGTTCTCATGAGTTGTGGGGGACACATACATAACATAGTGTAGCAAACAAAAGACTGTCTTTTGTTAGAACTCAAACTTGGCAATAACGGGAAACAGAGGTGTGGGCTCATAAGATATTCTGCCCAGCAACAACTACACCTGCCAACGGGAGCGCCTGGGGGCTGGGACCAGCCTGTGTGTGCCAACGATAGGCTGAGTGAGTCTAAACCACGCCCAGTCTCTACTCTGATAGGCTCAGAAGCGGGAACTACTTCTGTCAGAGTACATTAGAAGAACTAGTTAGTTCTTTGTTCTGCCCTGCGTGGTGTTACAGTGAACCCGTATATACGAAAATGGCATTCACCATTTATTGCTTACATAATAAAGAAGTTATAGTATACAATCGATGATTAATTAGCATTTTGTTCTGATACCAGATTCGAATTAACGCAACCTTAACACTACACAGGAGCTCTATATATGTGGGCTGGAACCTACACAGTAGCTCTATATATGTGGTCTGGAACCTACACAGTAGTTCTATATATGTGGGCTGGAACCTACACAGTAGCTCTATATAAACTCAGCAAAAAAATAAATGTCCTCTCACTGTCAACTGAGTTTATTTTCAGCAAACTTAACATGTGCAAATATTTGTATGAACATAACAAGATTCAACAACTGAGACATAAACTGAACAAGTTCCACAGACATGCCGACTAACAGAAATTGAATAATGTGTCCCTGAACAAAAGGGGGGTCAAAATCAAAAGTAACAGTCAGTATCTGGTGTGGCCACCAGCTGCATTAAGTACTACAATGCATCTCCTCCTCATGGACTACACCAGATTTGTCAGTTCTTGCTGTGAGATGTTACCCCACTCTTCCACCAAGGCACTTGCAAGTTCGCAGAAAATTTCTGAAGGGAATGGCCCTAGTCCTCACCCTCCTATCCAACATGAGGGAGGAGGATGTCTTCCCTGTAACGCACAGCGTTGAGATTGCCTGCAATGACAACATGCTCAATCCGATGATGCAGTGACACAAAGATTCCCCATAAAAATAAGTCGGTTTAAGATAGAGAGATAAAGTTTATTTTGCATTGGATGAATCCACCGCATCCACCAATGTCACCCTTTCGTGTCTGCATTGAAAGGTAACAGAGCTAAAGCAGTATTTGTCAGACCGTGAGACATTCCCGAAAATTGGTCTTCTCACAGAATTGTCTGTAGCGTCCCCTCTATGGAAAGATGAGACTCTCACGATGATGT
Source organism: Oncorhynchus mykiss (assembly GCF_057628025.1). Lineage (NCBI taxonomy): Eukaryota > Metazoa > Chordata > Actinopteri > Salmoniformes > Salmonidae > Oncorhynchus > Oncorhynchus mykiss. The sequence goes on from NC_143037.1 coordinate 77,994,165, forward strand.
TCTCCATTTTGTTCTACGACCCACACAAGTGTCTTGGGACTCATCTGAATTCGGTACAGCCGATCTACCAACTTCTCTGTATGTAGCGTCTGAACAGTTTGGGCTACACACGAATATGTGAGACTCTCATTAAGACCTGCATGTCGGTTGTTTTGCTCTAGGATGCCCACAGGCCTCACAACCACCCACATATTGTTGTTTTGCTGTAGGACGCCCACAGGCCTCACAACCACCCACATATTGTTGTTTTGCTGTAGGACGCCCACAGGCCTCACAACCACCCACATACAATGCCTTGCGAAAGTATTCGCCCCCCTTGAACTTTGCGACCTTTTGCCACATTTCAGGCTTCAAACATAAAGATATAAAACTGTATTTTTTTGTGAAGAATCAACAACAAGTGGGACACAATCATGAAGTGGAACGACATTTATTGGATATTTCAAACTTTTTTAACAAATCAAAAACTGAAAAATTGGGCGTGCAAAATTATTCAGCCCCTTTACTTTCAGTACAGCAAACTCTCTCCAGAAGTTCAGTGAGGATATCTGAATGATCCAATGTTGACCTAAATGACTAATGATGATGAATACAATCCACCTGTGTGTAATCAAGTCTCCGTATAAATGCACCTGCACTGTGATAGTCTCAGAGGTCCGTTAAAAGCGCAGAGAGCATCATGAAGAACAAGGAACACACCAGGCAGGTCCGAGATACTGTTGTGAAGAAGTTTAAAGCCGGATTTGGATACAAAAAGATTTCCCAAGCTTTAAACATCCCAAGGAGCACTGTGCAAGCGATAATTTTGAAATGGAAGGAGTATCAGACCACTGCAAATCTACCAAGACCTGGCCATCCCTCTAAACTTTCAGCTCATACAAGGAGAAGACTGATCAGAGATGCAGCCACAAGAGGCCCATGATCACTCTGGATGAACTGCAGAGATCTACAGCTGAGGTGGGAGACTCTGTCCATAGGACAACAATCAGTCGTATATTGCACAAATCTGGCCTTTATGGAAGAGTGGCAAGAAGAAAGCCATTTCTTAAAGATATCCATAAAAAGTGTTGTTTAAAGTTTGCCACAAGCCACCTGGGAGACACACCAAACATGTGGAAGAAGGTGCTCTGGTCAGATGAAACCAAAATTGAACTTTTTGTCAACAATGCAAAACGTTATGTTTGGCGTAAAAGCAACACAGCTCATCACCCTGAACACACCATGCCCACTGTCAAACATGGTGGTGGCAGCATCATGGTTTGGGCATGCTTTTCTTCAGCAGGGACAGGGAAGATGGTTCAAATTGATGGGAAGATGGATGGAGCCAAATACAGGACCATTCTGGAAGAAAACCTGATGGAGTCTGCAAAAGACATGAGACTGGGACGGAGATTTGTCTTCCAACAAGACAATGATCCAAAACATAAAGCAAAATCTACAATGGAATGGTTCAAAAATAAACATGTCCAGGTGTTAGAATGGCCAAGTCAAAGTCCAGACCTGAATCCAATCGAGAATCTGTGGAAAGAACTGAATCTGCTGTTCACAAATGCTCTCCATCCAACCTCACTGAGCTCGAGCTGTTTTGCAAGGAGGAATGGGAAAAAATTTCAGTCTCTCGATGTGCAAAACTGATAGAGACATACATACCCCAAGCGACTTACAGCAGTAATCGCGGCAAAAGGTGGCGCTACAAAGTATTAACTTAAGGGGGCTGAATAATTTTGCACGCCCAATTTTTCAGTTTTTGATTTGTTAAAAAAGTTTGAAATATCCAATAAATGTCGTTCCACTTCATGATTGTGTCCCACTTGTTGTTGATTCTTCACAAAAAAATACAGTTTTATATCTTTATGTTTGGAGCCTGAAATGTGGCAAAAGGTCGCAAAGTTCAAGGGGGCCGAATACTTTCGCAAGGCACTGTATTGTTGTTTTGCTCTAGGATGCCCACAGGCCTCACAACCACCCACATATTGTTGTTTTGCTGTAGGACGCCCACAGGCCTCACAAGCACCCACATATTGTTGTTTTGCTGTAGGACGCCCACAGGCCTCACAACCACCCACATATTGTTGTTTTGCTCTAGGACGCCCACAGACCTCACAAGACTTGTCTGGCGGTCCCCTGGTACCAGTTGAAATAATGAATGAAGGTATGGAGACTGTTTATTGACATAATCAAGGGGTTATTAAATACATGTCAACATTTGAAAACGTACAATTGTTTCCTAATCTTTTTCTCATACCTCTAAGATGTAGGACAGACACTTCAGAACAAACTTCATTTAGATGATCAAATCAACTCAAATCAAACGTATTTATAAAGCCCTTCGTACATCAGCTGATATCTCAAAGTGCTGTACAGAAACCCAGCCTAAAACCCCCAAACAGCAAGCAATGCAGGTGTAGAAGCACGGTGGCTAGGAAATCTGTTGTCCCATGTAGTGACTCTTGTTTTTCAATGCGTTTAATGTGTCTTTCAGTCAAAACCTTTTTGTTGAAGGTACTACACAGCGCAGAGACCCCCCTCATGCACTCAACGTCGTGGAGATATGCCGAGTTTCCTCGTTAGGTCTATTTTGGCAGCGAAACTGAAGCTCTATAGCCTACTGTCTGTTTCTTTTTTTTTCAAGTATTTTAATTAAAGAATGTGAAACATTATGTCTGTCAGGTGCGTGAATGAGGACCCAAAAGCGAATTAACAAACAGAGTTTCTTTAATGATGAACACACGTGGGCTCAGATGGACAGGTAGATTCCGACAGGACAGGACAAGGTTGCAGCAAACACGATGATAGTCTGGTTCAGGCATGAGACACACAAACAAGAATCCGACAAGGACAGGAACAAAAACAGAGAGGGATATAGAGGACCTAATCAGAGGGAAAAGGGGAACAGGTGGGAAAAGGGGTGAATGAGGTAGCCAGAGAAGACAAGGAACAGCTGGGGGAAAGAGGGACAGAAACGGTAACCTAGTACGACCAGCAGAGGGAGACAGGGTGAAAGGAAAGGACAGAAACAAGACACAACATGACAATACATGACAGTACCCCCCCACTCACCGAGCGCCTCCTGGCGCACTCGAGGAGGAAACCTGGCGGCAACGGAGGAAATCCTCGATCAGCGCACGGTCCAGCACGTCCCGAGAGGGAACCCAACTCCTCTCCTCAGGACCGTACCCCTCCCAATCTACGAGGTACTGGTGACCACGGCCCCGAGGACGCATGTCCAAAATCCTACGGACCCTGTAGATGGGTGCGCCCTCGACAAGGATGGGGGGGGGGGGGAAGACGAGCGGGGGCGCGAAGAACGGGCTTGATACAGGAGACATGGAAGACCGGGTGGACGCGACGAAGGTATCGCGGAAGAAGAAGTCGAACTGCGACAGGATTAATGACCCGAGAAATACGGAACGGACCAATGAACCGCGGGGTCAACTTGCGAGAAGCCGTCTTAAGGGGAAGGTTCTGAGTGGAGAGCCAAACTCTCTGACCGCGACAATATCTAGGACTCTTAGTTCTACGCTTATTAGCAGCCCTCACAGTCTGCGTCCTATAACGGCAAAGTGCAGACCTGACCCTCTTCCAGGTGCGCTCGCAACGTTGGACAAAAGCCTGAGCGGAGGGGACGCTGGACTCGGCGAACTGAGATGAGAACAGCGGAGGCTGGTACCCGAGGCTACTCTGAAAAGGAGATAGCCCGGTCGCAGACGAAGGAAGCGAGTTGTGGGCGTATTCTGCCCAGGGGAGCTGTTCTGACCAAGACGCAGGGTTGCGAAAAGAAAGACTGCGTAAGATGCGACCAATAGTCTGATTGGCCCGTTCTGCTTGACCGTTAGACTGGGGGTGAAAGCCGGAAGAGAGACTGACGGAAGCCCCAATCAAACGGCAAAACTCCCTCCAAAATTGAGACGTGAATTGCGGACCTCTGTCCGAAACGACGTCTGACGGAAGGCCATGAATTCTGAAAACATTCTCGATGATGATTTGTGCCGTCTCTTTAGCAGAAGGAAGCTTAGCAAGGGGAATGAAATGAGCCGCCTTAGAGAACCTATCGACAACCGTAAGAATAACAGTCTTCCCCGCTGACGAAGGCAGTCCGGTGACAAAATCTAAGGCGATGTGAGACCACGGTCGAGAGGGAATGGGAAGCGGCCTGAGACGGCCGGCAGGAGGGGAGTTACCGGACTTAGTCTGCGCGCAGACCGAACAAGCAGCCACGAAACGACGCGTGTCATGCTCCCGGGTGGGCCACCAAAAACGCTGGCGAATGGAAGCAAGCGTACCCCGAACGCCAGGGTGGCCGGCTAACTTGGCAGAGTGAGCCCACTGAAGAACGGCCAGACGAGTAGGAACGGGAACGAAAAGAAGGTTCCTAGGACAAGCGCGCGGCGACGGAGTGTGAGTGAGCGCTTGCTTTACCTGCCTCTCAATTCCCCAGACAGTCAACCCGACAACACGCCCCTCAGGGAGAATCCCCTCGGGGTCAGTGGAGGCTACTGAAGAACTGAAGAGACGAGATAAAGCATCAGGCTTGGTGTTCTTAGAGCCCGGACGATAAGAAATCACGAACTCGAAACGAGCGAAAAACAGCGCCCAACGCGCCTGACGCGCATTAAGTCGTTTGGCAGAACGGATGTACTCAAGGTTCCTATGGTCAGTCCAAACGACAAAAGGAACGGTCGCCCCCTCCAACCACTGTCGCCATTCGCCTAGGGCTAACCGGATGGCGAGCAGTTCGCGGTTTCCCACATCATAGTTACGTTCCGACGGCGACAGGCGATGAGAAAAATACGCGCATGGGTGGACCTTGTCGTCAGAGAGGGAGCGCTGAGAAAGAATGGCTCCCACGCCCACCTCTGACGCGTCAACCTCGACAACGAACTGTCTAGAGACGTCAGGTGTAACAAGGATAGGAGCGGATGTAAAACGATTCTTGAGGAGATCAAAAGCTCCCTGGGCGGAAACGGACCACTTAAAGCACGTCTTGACAGAAGTAAGGGCTGTGAGAGGAGCTGCCACCTGACCGAAATTACGGATGAAACGACGATAGAAGTTCGCGAAGCCGAGAAAGCGCTGCAGCTCGACGCGTGACTTAGGGGCGGGCCAATCAATGACAGCTTGGACCTTAGCGGGATCCATCTTAATGCCTTCAGCGGAAATAACAGAACCGAGAAATGTGACGGAGGAGGCATGAAAAGTGCACTTCTCAGCCTTCACAAAAAGACAATTCTCTAAAAGGCGCTGGAGGACACGTCGAACGTGCTGAACATGAATCTGTAGTGACGGTGAAAAAATCAGGATATCGTCAAGGTAAACGAAAACAAAGATGTTCAGCATGTCTCTCAGGACATCATTGACTAATGCCTGAAAGACAGCTGGAGCGTTAGCGAGGCCGAAAGGAAGAACCCGGTATTCAAAGTGCCCTAACGGAGTGTTAAACGCCGTCTTCCACTCGTCCCCCTCCCTGATGCGCACGAGATGGTAAACGTTACGAAGGTCCAACTTAGTGAAAAACCTGGCTCCCTGCAAGATCTCGAAGGCTGAAGACATAAGAGGAAGCGGATAACGATTCTTCACTGTTATGTCATTCAGCCCTCGATAATCTATGCAGGGGCGCAGAGACCCGTCCTTCTTCTTGACAAAAAAAACCCCCGCTCCGGCGGGAGAGGAGGAGGGGACTATGGTACCGGCGTCAAGAGCTACAGACAAATAATCTTCGAGAGCCTTACGTTCGGGAGCCGACAGAGAGTATAGTCTACCCCGGGGGGGAGTGGTTCCCGGAAGGAGATCAATACTACAATCATACGACCGGTGTGGAGGAAGAGAGGTGGCCCTGGACCGACTGAACACCGTGCGCAGATCGTGATATTCCTCCGGCACCCCTGTCAAATCACCAGGCTCCTCCTGTGAAGAAGAGACAGAGGAAACAGGAGGGATAGCAGACATTAAACATTTCACATGACAAGAGACGTTCCAGGAGAGGATAGAATTACTAGACCAATTAATGGAAGGATTATGACAAACTAGCCAGGGATGGCCCAAAACAACAGGTGTAAAAGGTGAACGAAAAATTAAAAAAGAAATGGTTTCGCTATGATTACCAGAAACAGTGAGGGTTAAAGGTAGCGTCTCACGCTGAATCCTGGGGAGAGGACTACCATCCAGGGCGAACAAGGCCGTGGACTCCCTTAACTGTCTGAGAGGAATGTCATGTTCCCGAGCCCAGGTCTCGTCCATAAAACAGCCCTCCGCCCCAGAGTCTATTAAGGCACTGCAGGAAGCTGACGAACCGGTCCAGCGTAGATGGACCGACAAGGTAGTGCAGGATCTTGAAGGAGAGACAGGAGTAGTAGCGCTCACCAGTAGCCCTCCGCTTACTGATGAGCTCTGGCTTTTACTGGACATGAAGTGACAAAATGACCAGCAGAACCGCAATAGAGACAGAGGCGGTTGGTGATTCTCCGTTCCCTCTCCTTAGTCGAGATGCGGATACCTCCCAGCTGCATAGGCTCAGCTCCCGAGCCGGCAGAGGAAGATGGTAGTGATGCGGAGAGGGGGGCAACGGAGAACGCGAGCTCCTTTCCACGAGCTCGGTGACGAAGATCAACCCGTCGCTCAATGCGAATAGCGAGTTCAATCAAGGAATCCACGCTGGAAGGAACCTCCCGGGAGAGAATCTCATCCTTTACCTCTGCGCGGAGACCCTCCAGAAAACGAGCGAGCAAAGCCGGCTCGTTCCAGCCACTGGAGGCAGCAAGAGTGCGAAACTCAATAGAGTAGTCTGTTATGGATCGATTACCTTGACATAGGGAAGACAGGGCCCTGGAAGCCTCCTCCCCAAAAACAGATCGATCAAAAACCCGTATCATCTCCTCCTTAAAGTCCTGATACTGGTTAGTACACTCAGCCCTTGCCTCCCAGATTGCCGTGCCCCACTCACGAGCCCGTCCAGTAAGGAGAGATATGACGTAGGCGACACGAGCAGTGCTCCTGGCGTAAGTGTTGGGCTGGAGAGAAAACACAATATCACACTGGGTGAGGAACGAGCGGCATTCAGTGGGCTCCCCAGAGTAACACGGCGGGTTATTGATTCTGGGCTCCGGAGATTCGAAAGCCCTGGAAGTGGCCGGTGGATCGAGGCGGAGATGGTGAACCTGTTCTGTGAGGTTGGAGACTTGGGTGGCCAGGGTCTCAACGGCATGTCGAGCAGCAGACAATTCCTGCTCGTGTCTGCCTAGCATCGCTCCCTGGATCTCGACGGCTGAGTGGAGAGGATCCGAAGTCGCTGGGTCCATTCTTGGTCGGATTCTTCTGTCAGGTGCGTGAATGAGGACCCAAAAGCGAATTAACAAACAGAGTTTCTTTAATGATGAACACACGTGGGCTCAGATGGACAGGTAGATTCCGACAGGACAGGACAAGGTTGCAGCAAACACGATGATAGTCTGGTTCAGGCATGAGACACACAAACAAGAATCCGACAAGGACAGGAACAAAAACAGAGAGGGATATAGAGGACCTAATCAGAGGGAAAAAGGGAACAGGTGGGAAAAGGGGTGAATGAGGTAGTCAGAGAAGACAAGGAACAGCTGGGGGAAAGAGGGACAGAAACGTAACCTAGTACGACCAGCAGAGGGAGACAGGGTGAAAGGAAAGGACAGAAACAAGACACAACATGACAATACATGACAATGTCTGTTTGCTGTTTTCATTAAATCACACATAGTTGTTATTTTATAATGGTCTAAATTAAATCTGTTCATATGGACAGTTTTATAGCACACCGAATTTTGATCAGTTATGAAAAATAAACATTTCACCTGGGGGAAAAAAATGATATAGTAATCGGCCAACAATTGGGCTTTTAATTGAACAAAAAGACTCTTTGTCACATGACTACAGAAATGTAAACAGTGTGATATAACCATAACCTCTGATGACCTCTGATGAAAGGGTTAGGTTATACTGGGTCCTCATCACCATTAGCATTATTCACATTCTAATTCAATCAAGTCACAATTATCAGCTTTGCTGTTGACAACAGTGAGCAGTGGGTTTTCCGAGTGAGGAGAGACACATGGGTAGGTCTACCAACTGAAAAACGAAAATGATTATGAAATTCAAACCACAGAAATACAATGTTTACCTAACACTTATACAGACTCTACACACACATACAATCTTCATTTACGCTGCCTCTACTCTGTTTATCATGCATCCTGACGCCTAGTCACCTTACCCCTATAAATATCTACCTCCATCACTCCAGTATTCCTGTCACCTTACCCCTATACATATCTACCTCCATCACTCCAGTATCCCTGTCCCCTTACCCCTATACATATCTACCTCCATCACTCCAGTATCCCTGTCCCCTTACCACTATACATATCTACCTCTATCACTCCAGTATCCCTGTCCCCTTACCCCTATACATATCTACCTCCATCACTCCAGTATCCCTGTACATTGTTAATATGGTACTGACCCTGTATGTAGTCACCTTCCCCCTATACATATCTACCTCCATCACTCCAGTATCCCTGTCCCCTTACCACTATACATATCTACCTCTATCAGTCCAGTATCCCTGTCCCCTTACCACTATACATATATACCTCTATCACTCCAGTATCCCTGTCCCCTTACCCCTATACATATCTACCTCCATCACTCCAGTATCCCTGTACATTGTTAATATGGTACTGACCCTGTATATAGTCACCTTACCCCTCTACATATCTACCTCCATCACTCCAGTATCCCTGTCTCCTTACCCCTCTACATATCTACCTCAATCACTCCAGTATCCCTGCACATTGTCAGTATGGTACTGACCCTGTATATAGTCACCTTACCCCTCTACTTATCTACCTCCATCACTCCAGTATCCCTGTCCATTGTCAGTATGGTACTGACCCTGTATATAGTCACCTTACCCCTCTACTTATCTACCTCCATCACTCCAGTATCCCTGCACATTGTCAGTATGGTGTTGGAACTGACCCTGTATGTAGCTTCTTACTTTCTGTGTTCTTCTTATTTCTTATTTGTATTTTTTGTGTTTTAGAATTGTATTTACAGTTGTAGAATTTTAGCTAAAGCAAAACCTAATCCTAACCCTTTTCCTAACCTAATTATCTTAACCTGCCTTTTTAATTTTCCTAAACTGCTACTTTAATTTGCCTAACCTTCTACTTAAATTATCCTAACCTGCTATATTAATTATCCTAACCTGTTGTTAATTCTCCTAACCTGCTTCATTAATTATCCTAACTGTTATGTTAATTCTCCTAACCTGCTATGTTAATTTTCCTAAACTGTTATCTTAATTATCCTAACCTTCTACGTTAATTATCCCAACCTGCTATGTTGATTATCCTAATCTGCTATGTTAATTACCCTAATCTGCTATGTTAACTTGTTATGTTAATTCTCCTAACCTGCTTCATTAATTATCCTAACCTGCCATGATAGTTATCATAAACCGCTACATAAAGTCAATCAATCAGTTCCGAGAAAACCCATCAGTCATCACCACACCGGAATGCACCTCCACACTGTTACACACACACACACACACACACAACGAGTCTAATTTCACTCCAAAGGTGCGTTCACACAACAGACACAAGAAGAAAAGCGAATAGATCAATCATATTGTCATGGCAACAACAACATTTTTTTTTTGACTTTATCCAAAGTCCATATCAGCGTCCGATGGGCACCAGTTCCGCACAGCAGCGGCGCGGCACGCAATGCGGAAGTGGTCAGCCGTAGCGTGCTTCTATGACAACGGCAGTAAACAACATGGCGCCGTGTGTGTGATCTCAACTTCATCACCCCCCCCCCGTCTCTCGCTGAAAAGTAGAACAACATTCAATACTTTTCTTGGAAATGCGTTGATGAAATGAGTGTATCTCCCGTTTTTTTTAACTGAATTTACGTGATGATAAATGTTTGACATTGAGTGCAGTTTTGTGATTGCTACTGTTGTTGACTGACTGTATGCTACTGTATCAACAGTTCGCTGTTTTTTTTTAAAATATGCAACATTTCAAAAAGTTAGCTAACAACCTGTCAAAGTTGTATTTGGTAAGATATACCTATTCATTTTGAAACCAGGAAGGCCTATCGATATGTCGTCAAAAAGTGACAACAAGCTCAGCACCTGTGGCAACCGGAGGAGATCGAGCGCGACTAAAGAGGATGTGAAGCGGATGTGTCCGCAGCAGCGGGCCCGGTACCTGGCCTACGAGGAGCCGCCGAAAGAGGCGAAGACCTGGATGGCGATGTCTCGGCAGCGGGTGTCCGCCTGGGAGTCTTCCGGGGCTGGGGGGAAGAGACATACAACTGTCGGTCATCATCACTGCGACGAGAGGGACGAGGAAGAGAAGAAACGGCAAGACCTGATCATAGGACAGCTGAAGGCCGCGGAAGCCCGCAACAGAGTTCGACAGATGAGACTGCAGTATCGGAGTATGAGGGTAAGGATATCCTCCCCCTCGTTCTGTTCCAAAACGGCACCGTATTCTATATATGTATGTATATATATATATATATATATATAGCATGATATAAAATGCCCCTTATTTCGGCAATATTTTGACAATATTTCTATGGGCCCCTGATCAAAAGTTGTCTCGTACACAGAATGATAGTGAATAGGGTGCCGTCTGTCTCCATATGCACACATAGGTTTTTAAATAATTCACATGGATGTAACTGCTTCTTGGCGAGCTTTGACTGTTCACACAGTGATAATAAGCCTACCTTTAAATCCACTTTAGAAGTTCCTGTGGTAAGAAGTCAAATTATCTTCTATTTTTTTCTCTCTCTCTCTTCCTCTTCCTCTGCCATCCCTCTTAATTATGATGTCAATTACTGGGCCTGAACCACATTAATAATTGGCTTCCGCTCCATGAGGTCTGAATAATATGTTTCTCCGTCTGTGCATATCTCCATCCATCCCTCCGTGCAGACCGAGGAAATCAATCTAATTTGGGAAGCACCTCTTGTCATCATATTCACAGTATTTTTTTTTATTTTTTTTTAAATTAAGATGAATTGAACTGCTCCATGATAATTTGCCCAGGCTATAATTCCCCTCTGCACACAATAACAATGAACGTAGCCTACATGTAAGCCTATTATCCTATTCTATTGTAATTGTTTGTTTACACTTCCTCTGCCCTCCCTCTTCATCAGAGTGGTATTATCAATCATTATGATGTCAATTACTGGGCCTGAACCACGATACTTCAAGGTCTCTGCTCCATGGACCTGAATACTATGTTTCCTTGTTTGTGCATATCTCCCTCCCTCCATCGATCCGTCCCTCCACCCCCCCCCCCCCCCCCCCCCCACCCCCCCCCCCCACCCATCCATCCCTCCATCCGTCTATCTGTCCATGCAGACCCAGGAAATCAATCTAATGATTTCGTGCCAGTCCAGCGCCCAGACCGCCGTCCGTCTTGAGTTGCTGCTGCCAACGGAGGAAAGCAAGATAAATACCATCGATTGTCTGGACAAACTGCAGGTGGGTTAAACAGCCCCTCCCTCCCAACCCTCTTCCCTCCATATCTCCCTCCCTCCTTTCCCTTGGAAATATAACTGTGTGTGTGTGTGTGTCGATGTACTGTCTGTGTGTGTATATCTGTGTGTGTGTGTGTGTGTCTGTGTGTGTGTCTGTGTGTGTATATCTCTGTGTGTGTGTGTGTGTCTGTGTGTGTGTCTGTGTGTGTATCTATATGTGTGTGTGTGTGTCTATATGTGTGTGTGTGTCGATGTACTGTATGTGTGTGTATATCTGTGTGTGTGTGTCTGTGTGTATCTATGTGTTTGTGTGTGTCTATCTATGTGTGTTTATCTATGTGTATCTATGTATTAGAGGTTGACTGATTATGATTTTTCAACACCGATACCGATTATTGGAGGACCAAAAAAAGCCGATACCGATCAATCGGACAATTTGTTTTATTTATTTGTAATAATGACAATTACAACAATACTGAATGAACACTTATTTTAACTTAATATAATACATCAATAAAATCAATTTAGCCCCAAATAAATAATGGAATATGTTCAATTTGGTTTAAATAATGCAAAAACAAAGTGTTGGAGAAGAAAGTAAAAGTGCAATATGTGCCATGTAAGAAAGCTAACGTTTAAGTTTCTTGCTCAGAACATGAGAACATATGAAAGCTGGTGTTTCCTTTTAACATGAGTCTTCAATATTCCCAGGTAAGAAGTTTTAGGTTGTAGTTATTATAGGAATTATAATACTATTTCTCTCTATGCGATTTGTATTTCTTATACCTTTGACTATTGGATGTTCTTATAGGCACTTTAGTATTGCCAGTGTAACAGTATAGCTTCCGTCCCTCTCCTCGCCCCTACCTGGGCTCGAACCAGGAACACATCGACAACAGCCACCCTCGAAGCAGCGTTACCCATGCAGAGCAAGGGGAACAACCACTCCACTAACTAACTAGCTCCACTAACCACCCCGCTAACTAGCAAGCCATTTCACATCGGTTACACCAGCCTAATCTCGGGGGTTGATAGGCTTGAAGTCATAGCAATGCGTGAAGAATTGCGATGAGCTGCTGGCATTCGCACGAAAGTGCTGTTTGAATGAATGCTTACGAGCCTGCTGCTGCCTACCACCACTCAGTCAGACTGCTCTATCAAATATCAAATCATAGACTTAATTAAGTCTAAATAAGTCTAAATATTAAGTCTAAGTCTAAATATTGCTGTTACATTGCACAACCTTCAATGTTATGTCATAATTATGTACAATTCTGGAAAATTAATTACGGCCTTTGTTAGGAATAAATGGACTTCACACAGTTCACAACGAGCCAGGCAGCCCAAACTGCTGCATATACTGCTTGCACGAAACGCAAGATAGGTGACACAATTTCCCTAGTTATAAGAAATTAATGTTAGCAGGCAATATTAACTCAATATGCAGGTTTAAAAATATATACTTGTGTATAAATATATACTTGTGTATGCCGGGGCGGCAGGGTAGCCTAGTGGTTAGAGCGTTGGACTAGCGAGTTCAAACCCCCGAGCTGACAAGGTACAAATCTGTCGTTCTGCCCCTGAACAGGCAGTTAACCCACTAGGCTGTCATTGAAAATAAGAATGTGTTCTTAACTGACTTGCCTGGTTGAATAAATGTGTAAAAAATACCGAATACCGATTGTTATGAAAACTTGAAATCTGCCATAATTAATCGTCCATTCCGATTAATCGGTCGACCTCTACTATGTATGTGTGTGTGTCAGTGTGTGTGTCAGTGTGTGTGTCTGTGTGTGTGTGTGTGTGTGTGTGTTTATGAGCTGCAGGAAGATGCCTCTGTGTGTTGAATACCTCTGACAGTCTAAGCCGTTGAGGGTACTACAGTGACATATGGAGTTGTTTTAAGATGGCCATACCATGGGTCATTTTGCTATTTGATTTAGTATTTTAGGACCCATTTAGGAATGAAAAAACATTTAATAAACACATTCATATATGGCAAAAAAGGAATACGGTTTTGAAGTGTCTGTCCTATATCTAGGAGATATAAGAAAGATCAGGACATATTTTAGTTTGTTTGTACACGTATTTAACCCCTTATTTGTGTTGACACAAAACTACCTCCATGCTTCCATTTGTTTTGTATGTGTTATCAAAACAGAGAACTACCTCCATGCTTCCATTCCTTTGTATGGGTCACCAAAACAGAGAACTTCCTCCATGCTTCCATTTGTTTGTATGGGATACCAAAACGGAGAACCACCTCCATCCTTCCATTTGTTTGTATGGGTTACCAAAACGGAGAACCACCCCCATGCTTCCATTCCTTTGTATGGGTCACCAAAACGGAGAACTTCCTCCATGCTTCCATTTGTTTGTATGGGTTACCAAAACGGAGAACCACCTCCATGCTTCCATTTGTTTGTATGGGTCACCAAAATGGAGAACCACCTCCATGCTTCCATTTGTTTGTATGGGTTACCAAAACGGAGAACCACCCCCGTGCTTCCATTCCTTTGTATGGGTCACCAAAACGGAGAACTTCCTCCATGCTTCGATTTGTTTGTATGGGTTACCAAAACGGAGAACCACCTCCATGCTTCCATTCATTTGTATGGGATACCAAAACGGAGAACCACCTCCATGCTTCCATTCCTTTGTATGGGTCACCAAAACGGAGAACCACCTCCATGCTTCCATTTGTTTGTATGGGATACCAAAACGGAGAACCACCTCCATGCTTCCATTCCTTTGTATGGGTCACCAAAATGGAGAACCACCTCCATGCTTCCATTCGTTTGTATGGGTCACCAAAACGGAGAACTACCTCCATGATTCCATTCATTTGTATGGGATACCAAAACGGAGAACCACCTCCATGCTTCCATTTGTTTGTATGGGTCACCAAAACGGATAACTCCCTCCATGCTTCCATTCATTTGTATGGGTCACCAAAACGGAGAACCACCTCCATGCTTCCATTCGTTTGTATGGGTCACCAAAACGGAGAACCACCTCCATGCTTCCATTTGTTTGCGGACTTCTTACATCGGTGGATGGATTGAGACACATCCAATGAAAAAAGATGTCTCTGGCTTAAACTGACACATTTTTATTGCCACTTTGTTATTATGTTACTTAGATTGACATACTCTTTTTTAACTGAATTCCCTCGTCTTGTCTTTTTGATGATTTGAGGTACACATGTCTGTCTGGGAAGATTACATCAAGTCAGATGAGGTACACATGTCTGTCTGGGAAGATTACATCAAGTCAAATGAGGTACACATGTCTGTCTGGGAAGATTACATTAAGTCAAATGAGGTACACATGTCTGTCTGGTAAGATTACATCAAGTTATATTTTCCTTTCGTGATGTTTGTTATTTCTGTTCTGTCGCAGTGTTGATATGATAAGTGATATACAGACATACACACAGCGCACTGGAGGCTACACCTGGGTTGACAGTCTTTTTAATGAGTCACAACACTATTGATGCTACCGACCAAATGCCTTCCACCACTGTCAGGGGTTTAAATACCAGGAGAGACAGAGGGTGAGATGAAGAGAGAGAGAAGAGGGACGGGGTGAGTCAGAGAGAGAGAGAGAGGAGGGACGGAGAGAGACAGAGGGTGAGACAGAGAGAGAGGAGGGACAGCAGGTGAGATGGAGAGAGAGGAGGGACGGGGTGAGTCGGAGAGAGAGAGAGGAGGGACGGAGAGAGACAGAGGGTGAGACAAAGAGAAAGGAGGGACAGAGGGTGCGACAGAAATAGAGAGGAGGGCCAGAGGGTGAGACAGAGAGAGAGAGAGAGGAGGGACGGAGAGAGACAGAGGGTGAGACAAAGAGAAAGGAGGGACAGAGGGTGCGACAGAGATAGAGAGGAGGGCCAGAGGGTGAGACAGTGAGAGAGGGAGAGAGGAGGGACGGAGAGAGACAGAGGGTGCGACAAAGAGAAAGGAGGGACAGAGGGTGCGACAGAGATAGAGAGGAGGGCCAGAGGGTGAGACAGAGAGAGAGAGAGAGGAGGGCCAGAGGGTGAGACAGAGAGAGAGGCGGGACAGAGGGTGAGAGAGAGAGAGAGAGGAGGGACAGTGGGTGAGACAGAGAGAGAGAGGAGGGACAGTGGGTGAGACAGAGAGAGAGGAGAGAGAGAGAGAGGCGGGACAGAGGGTGAGACAGAGAGAGAGAGAGAGAGAGAGAGAGAGGAGGGACAGTGGGTGAGACAGAGAGAGAGGAGGGACAGCAGGTAAGATGGAGAGAGAGGAGGGACAGGGGTTGAGACAGAGAGAGAGAGAGAGGCGGGACAGAGGGTGAGAGAGAGAGAGAGAGGAGGGACAGTGGGTGAGACAGAGAGAGAGAGGAGGGACAGTGGGTGAGACAGAGAGAGAGGAGAGAGAGAGAGAGAGAGGCGGGACAGAGGGTGAGACAGAGAGAGAGAGAGAGGAGGGCCAGAGGGTGAGACAGAGAGAGAGAGAGAGGCGGGACAGAGGGTGAGAGAGAGAGAGAGAGGAGGGACAGTGGGTGAGACAGAGAGAGAGAGGAGGGACAGTGGGTGAGACAGAGAGAGAGGAGAGAGAGAGAGAGGCGGGACAGAGGGTGAGACAGAGAGAGAGAGAGAGAGAGAGAGGAGGGACAGTGGGTGAGACAGAGAGAGAGGAGGGACAGCAGGTAAGATGGAGAGAGAGGAGGGACAGGGGTTGAGACGGAGAGAGAGAGGAGGGACGGAGGGTGAGACAGAGAGAGAGGAGGGACAGAAGGTGAATTGAAGAGAGAGAGAGGAGGGACGGGGTGAGTCAGAGAGAGAGAGGAGGGACGGAGAGAGACAGAGGGTGAGACAGAGAGAGAGAGAGAGGTGGGACAGAGAGAGAGAGAGGCGGGACAGAGGGTGAGACAGAGAGAGAGAGAGGTGGGACAGAGGGTGAGACAGAGAGAGAGAGAGGAGGGACAGTGGGTGAGACAGAGAGAGAGAGAGGAGGGACAGTGGGTGAGACAGAGAGAGAGAGAGAGGAGGGACAGTGGGTGAGACAGAGAGAGAGGAGGGACAGCAGGTGAGATGGAGAGAGAGAGGAGGGACAGAGGTTGAGACGGAGAGAGAGAGGAGGGACAGAGGGTGAGACAGAGAGAGAGGAGGGACAGAAGGTGAGATAGAGAGAGAGAGGAGGGACGGGGGTTGAGACGGAGAGAGAGAGGAGGGACGGAGGGTGAGACAGAGAGAGAGGAGGGACAGAAGGTGAGATGTGGAGAGAGAGGAGGGACGGGGGTTGAGACGGAGAGAGAGAGGAGGGACGGAGGGTGAGACAGAGAGAGAGGAGGGACAGAAGGTGAGATGGAGAGAGAGGAGGGACGGGGTTTGAGACGGAGAGAGAGAGGAGGGACGGAGGGTGAGACAGAGAGAGAGGAGGGACAGAAGGTGAGATGAAGAGAGAGAGAGGAGGGACGGGGTGAGTCAGAGAGAGAGAGAGGAGGGACAGAGAGAGACAGAGAGAGAGAGAGAGGTGGGACAGAGGGTGAGACAGAGAGAGAGAGAGGCGGGACAGAGGGTGAGACAGAGAGAGAGAGAGGCGGGACAGAGGGTGAGACAGAGAGAGAGAGGGCGGAGGGACAGTGGGTGATACAGAGAGAGGGAGAGAGAGAGGAGGGACAGTGGGTGAGACAGACAGAGAGAGAGGAGGGACAGAAGGTGAGATGAAGAGAGAGAGAGGAGGGACGGGGTGAGTCAGAGAGAGAGAGAGGAGGGACAGAGAGAGACAGAGAGAGAGAGAGAAGTGGGACAGAGGGTGAGAGAGGTGGGACAGAGGGTGAGACAGAGAGAGAGAGAGGAGGGACAGTGGATGATACATAGAGAGGGAGAGAGAGAGGAGGGACAGTGGGTGAGACAGAGACAGGAGAGAGAGAGAGAGAGAGAGGAGGGACAGAGGGTGAGACAGAGAGAGGAGAGAGAGAGAGAGAGAGAGGAGGGACAGAGGGTGAGACAGAGAGAGAGAGAGGAAGGAAAGTGGGTGAGACAGAGACAGGAGAGAGAGAGAGAGAGAGGAGGGACAGAGGGTGAGACAGAGAGAGAGAGGAGGGAAAGTGGGTGAGACAGAGAAAGGAGAGACAGAGAAAGGAGAGACAGGGAAAGGAGAGACAGGGAAAGGAGAGACAGGGAAAGGAGAGACAGGGAAAGGAGAAACAGAGAAAGGAGATACAGGGAAAGGAGAGACAGGGAAAGGAGAGACAGGGAAAGGAGAGACAGGGAAAGGAGAGACAGGGAAAGGAGAGACAGAGGAAGTAGAGACAGAGAAAGGAGAGACAGAGAAAGGAGAGACTGAGAAAGGAGAGACAGAATGGACAGACAGGGAAAGGAGAGACAGAGAAAGGAGAGACAGAGAAGAGGTGACAGAGAAAGGAGAGACACCTCTTCTCTCTCTCTCCTTTCTCTGTCACCTCTTCTCTCTATCTCTCCTCTCTCTGTCACCTCTTCTCTCTGTCACCTCTTCTCTCTGTCACCACTTCTCTCTATCGCTCCTTTCTCTGTCACCTCTTCTCTCTGTCACCTCTTCTCTCTGTCACCTCTTTTCTCTGTCACCTCTTCTCTCTGTCACCTCTTCTCCCTCTCCTTTCTCTGTCACCTCTTCTCTCTGTCACCTCTTCTCTCTGTCACCTCTTCTCTGTCACCTCTTCTCTCTATCTCTCCTTTCTCTGTCACCTCTTCTCTCTGTCACCTCTTCTCTCTGTCACCTCTTCTCTCTGTCACCTCTTCTCTCTATCTCTCCTTTCTCTGTCACCTCTTCTCTCTATCTCTCTTTTCTATGTCACCTCTTCTCTCTGTCACCTCTTCTCTCTGTCACCTCTTCTCTCTGTCACCTCTTCTCTCTATCTCTCCTTTCTCTGTCACCTCTTCTCTCTGTCACCTCTTCTCTCTGTCACCTCTTCTCTCTGTCACCTCTTCTCTCTGTCACCTCTTCTCTCTGTCTCAGCTCAGCAGGTGAAGGAAGGGAATGTGAATGACTTTGATTTGAATGTGAATGACTGTGATTTGTTCCACAGACAGAGCCGAGGCACTTCAGAAAATGTAAATATGTTATTGAACAGCGGCAGACAGGTGGACCTCGGCAGCCTGCTGACCACATTTCACTGACATACAGAGACATTAGTCACACAGGTGCTTCAACAAGGACTTTTTGTGTGTGTGTGTGTGTGTGTGTGTGTGTGTGTGTGTGTGTGTGTGTGTGTGTGTGTGTGTGTGTGTGTGTGTGTGTGTGTGTGTGTGTGTGTGTGTGTGTGTGTGTGTGTGTGTGTGTGTGTGTGTGTGTGTGTGTGTGTGTGTGTGTGTGTGTGTGGTTTGCCAGTCTCTCTATTGAGCTATTACACTCTGTATAAGACAAATGGCATTTGACACGGAGTACATGGAATGGAATGTTACAGAGACTGGTACCCAAACTAGTGTTTATGTGTGGAGAGGGTGTACGTGTGGCTGTGTGGGGAGGGTGGACGTGTGGCTGTGTGGGGAGGGTGGACGTGTGGCTGTGTGGGGAGGGTGTACGTGTGGCTGTGTGGGGAGGGTGGACGTGTGGCTGTGTGGGGAGGGTGGACGTGTTTAACTATTCTTTGAGGAGAGAGGGGAGGGAGAGAGAGAGGAGGGAGGAGAGGAGAGGGGAGAGGGGGGTTCTGTGACAGCAAGTCCTGTGTGGAAGGAGGAGGAGAGGCAGACGGAGGGAAAGCCTGGTTTCTTCCTAGGTTCCTGAATGGGAATGGAATGGGGAGGAGCAGAGGGGAATGGTGAGGAGAGGGGAATGTGGAGGAGTAGGAGAGGGGAATGTGGAGGAGGAGAGGGGAATGTGGAGGAGGAGGAGAGGGGAATGTGGAGGAGGAGAGGGGAATGTGGAGGAGGAGGAGAGGGGAATGGGGAGGAGAGGGGAATGTGGAGGAGGAGAGGGGAATGTGGAGGAGGAGGAGAGGGGAATGTGGAGGAGGAGGAGAGTGGAATGGGGAGGAGGAGGAGAGGGGAATGGGGAGGAGGAGGAGAGGGGAATGGAATGGGGAGGAGCATAGGGGAATGGGGAGGAGAGGGGAATGTGGAGGAGTAGGAGAAGGGAATGTGGAGGAGAGGGGAATGTGGAGGAGGAGGAGAGTGGAATGGGGTGGAGGAGGAGAGGGGAATGTGGAGGAGTAGGAGAAGGGAATGTGGAGGAGAGGGGAATGTGGAGGAGGAGGAGAGTGGAATGGGGTGGAGGAGGAGAGGGGAATGTGTAGGAGGAGGAGAGGGGAATGTGGAGGAGGAGGAGAGGGGAATGTGGAGGAGGAGGAGAGGGGAATGTGGAGGAGGAGGAGAGGGGAATGTGGAGGAGGAGGAGAAGGGAATGTGGAGTAGGAGAGGGGAATGTGGAGGAGGAGAGGGGAATGGGGAGGAGGAGGAGAGGGGAATGTGGAGGAGGAGAGGGGAATGTGGAGGAGGAGGAGAGTGGAATGGGGAGAAGGAGGAGAGGGGAATGGAGAGGAGGAGGAGAGGGGAATGGAATGGGGAGGAGCAGAGGGGAATGTGGAGGATTAGGAGAGGGGAATGTGGAGGAAGAGAGGGGAATGTGGAGGAGGAGGAGAGTGGAATGGGGAGGAGGAGGAGAGTGGAATGGGGAGGAGGAGGAGAGGGGAATGGGGAGGAGGAGGAGAGGGGAATGGAATGGGGAGGAGCAGAGGGGAATGGGGAGGAGAGGGGAATGTGGAGGAGTAGGAGAAGGGAATGTGGAGGAGGAGAGGGGAATGTGGAGGAGGAGGAGAGGGGAATGTGGAGGAGGAGGAGAGGGGAATGTGGAGGAGGAGGAGAGGGGAATGTGGAGGAGGAGGAGAAGGGAATGTGGAGTAGGAGAGGGGAATGTGGAGGAGGAGAGGGGAATGGGGAGGAGGAGGAGAGGGGAATGTGGAGGAGGAGGAGAGTGGA
The DNA here is from genome assembly GCF_057628025.1 of Oncorhynchus mykiss. Taxonomy (NCBI): domain Eukaryota; kingdom Metazoa; phylum Chordata; class Actinopteri; order Salmoniformes; family Salmonidae; genus Oncorhynchus; species Oncorhynchus mykiss. The sequence continues at coordinate 78,014,620 of NC_143037.1, forward strand.
ATGGGGAGGAGGAGGAGAGGGGAATGGAGAGGAGGAGGAGAGGGGAATGGAATGGGGAGGAGCAGAGGGGAATGTGGAGGATTAGGAGAGGGGAATGAGGAGGAGGAGAGGGGAATGGGGAGGAGGAGAGGGGAATGTGGGGAGGAGGAGAGGGGAATGTGGAGGAGGAGGAGATGGGAATGGGGAGGAGCAGAGGGGAATGGGGAGGAGCAGAGGGGAATGTGGAGGAGGAGGAGATGGGAATGGGGAGGAGCAGAGGGGAATGGGGAGGAGCAGAGGGGAATGGGGATACTATGACAACAAGGCCAGAGAAGCCTGTTTGGCAGGATGTTTTGAGCACTACGAACTCATCATTAAGGGTTGTCCGCCGTCTCGCTCTCTCGCTCTCTCTCTCTCATGTTCTTGCTCTCTCTCTCTCTCCCCCCCCCCCCCCTCTCTCTCTCTATCTTTCCTGTTGATTTTTGGTTTGGCGCAGTGCATCCCCTCAGCTGATTATCAGCTGTTGTCAGACAGATGTTGATCTCGAAAGATGATTCTCTTCCTCAAGTCTCGCTCTCTCGTTCTCCATCTCTCTCTCTCTACCGCTGTCTCTCTCGCTGTGTCTCTCGCTCTCCCTCCCTCTACCTCCTCTCTCTTTCTTTCTCTCTCTCTCTCTCTCTCTCTTTCTCTCTCTGCCTGGTAGTTCTTCCCATCTTCATATTATTTTTGTCTCTACACAGAGAAAGCGAGTCGAGGAGATCCTGGACGACGAGAAAGGATTGACGATAACCCGCCGTTGAGAGTCGAGACCTGCCGTCCTCCTGCTTTGTAACTGTCCTCCTGCTTTGTAACTGTCCTCCTGCTGTAACTGTCCTCCTGCTGTGTAACCGTCCTCCTGCTTTGTAACTGTCCTCCTGCTTTGTAACCGTCCTCCTGCTTTGTAACTGTCCTCCTGCTGTGTAACTGTCCTCCTGCTGTGTAACTGTCCTCCTGCTGTGTAACTGTCCTCCTGCTTTGTAACTGTCCTCCTGCTTTGTAACTGTCCTCCTGCTTTGTAACTGTCCTCCTGCTTTGTAACCGTCCTCCTGCTGTGTAACTGTCCTCCTGCTGTGTAACTGTCCTCATGCTTTGTAACCGTCCTCCTGCTGTGTAACTGTCCTCCTGCTTTGTAACTGTCCTCCTGCTTTGTAACTGTCCTCCTGCTTTGTAACCGTCCTCCTGCTGTGTAACTGTCCTCCTGCTGTGTAACTGTCCTCCTGCTTTGTAACCGTCCTCATGCTTTGTAACCGTCCTCCTGCTTTGTAACCGTCCTCCTGCTGTGTAACTGTCCTCCTGCTTTGTAACTGTCCTCCTGCTTTGTAACTGTCCTCCTGCTGTGTAACTGTCCTCCTGCTTTTTAACTGTCCTCCTGCTTTGTAACTGTCCTCCTGCTGTGTAACCGTCCTCCTGCTGTGTAACTGTCCTCCTGCTTTGTAACCGTCCTCATGCTTTGTAACCGTCCTCCTGCTTTGTAACCGTCCTCCTGCTGTGTAACTGTCCTCCTGCTTTGTAACTGTCCTCCTGCTTTGTAACCGTCCTCCTGCTGTGTAACTGTCCTCCTGCTGTGTAACCGTCCTCCTGCTTTGTAACCGTCCTCATGCTTTGTAACCGTCCTCCTGCTTTGTAATCGTCCTCCTGCTGTGTAACCGTCCTCCTGCTGTGTAACCGTCCTCATGCTTTGTAACCGTCCTCCTGCTTTGTAACCGTCCTCCTGCTTTGTAACTGTCCTCCTGCTTTGTAACCGGCCTCCTGCTGTGTAACTGTCCTCCTGCTTTGTAACTGTCCTCCTGCTTTGTAACTGTCCTCCTGCTTTGTAACCGTCCTCCTGCTGTGTAACTGTCCTCCTGCTGTGTAACTGTCCTCCTGCTGTGTAACTGTCCTCCTGCTTTGTAACCGTCCTCATGCTTTGTAACCGTCCTCCTGCTTTGTAACCGTCCTCCTGCTGTGTAACTGTCCTCCTGCTTTGTAACTGTCCTCCTGCTTTGTAACTGTCCTCCTGCTGTGTAACTGTCCTCCTGCTTTTTAACTGTCCTCCTGCTTTGTAACTGTCCTCCTGCTGTGTAACCGTCCTCCTGCTGTGTAACTGTCCTCCTGCTTTGTAACCGTCCTCATGCTTTGTAACCGTCCTCCTGCTTTGTAACCGTCCTCCTGCTGTGTAACTGTCCTCCTGCTTTGTAACTGTCCTCCTGCTTTGTAACCGTCCTCCTGCTGTGTAACTGTCCTCCTGCTGTGTAACCGTCCTCCTGCTTTGTAACCGTCCTCATGCTTTGTAACCGTCCTCCTGCTTTGTAATCGTCCTCCTGCTGTGTAACCGTCCTCCTGCTGTGTAACCGTCCTCATGCTTTGTAACCGTCCTCCTGCTTTGTAACCGTCCTCCTGCTTTGTAACTGTCCTCCTGCTTTGTAACCGGCCTCCTGCTGTGTAACTGTCCTCCTGCTGTGTAACCGTCCTCCTGCTTTGTAACCGTCCTCCTGCTGTGTAACTGTCCTCCTGCTTTGTAACTGTCCTCCTGCTTTGTAACCGTCCTCCTGCTGTGTAACCGTCCTCCTGCTGTGTAACCGTCCTCCTGCTTTGTAACCGTCCTCCTGCTGTGTAACTGTCCTCCTGCTTTGTAACCGTCCTCCTGCTGTTTAACTGTCCTCCTGCTGTGTAACTGTCCTCCTGCTGTGTAACTGTCCTCCTGCTGTGTAACTGTCCTCCTGCTGTGTAACTGTCCTCCTGTGTAACAAAAAGGGAACTGCCTATTTCACTGCTCTGGCTTCATAGAAACTCTACTGTACATTTTCTTACCGTCTCCGTAACTACTATTACTGCAGTTAGGTCCCCTGCTGCACTCATCGAACAAGCACCTAGAAGTTTCTAAACAGCCCTTCCTCCATTACTGCTGCAGTTAGGTCCCCTGCTGCACTCATCGAACAAGCACCTAGAAGTTTATAAACAGCTCTTCCTCCATGACTGCTGCAGTTAGGTCCCCTGCTGCACTCATCGAACAAGCACCTAGAAGTTTCTAAACAGCCCTTCCTCCATGACTGCTGCAGTTGGTTTGCTTCTGCTATAAACGGCTGGCTGTGGAAGCCTCCTGGAGAACATTGTCCCTCAACTGGCCCCCAATTCCCTTTATAGTGCACTACTATAGACCAGGACCCATAGGGGTAGTGTACTACTTTAGACCAGGGCCCCATAGGGGTAGTGTACTACTATAGACCAGGACCCATAGGGGTAGTGCACTACTTTAGACCAGGACCCATAGGGGTAGTGCACTACTATAGACCAGGACCCATAGGGGTAGTGCACTACTTTAGACCAGGACCCATAGGGGTAGTGCACTACTTTAGACCAGGACCCATAGGGGTAGTGCACTACTTTAGACCAGGGCCCCATAGGGGTAGTGTACTACTATAGACCAGGACCCATAGGGGTAGTGTACTACTATAGACCAGGACCCATAGGGGTAGTGCACTACTTTAGACCAGGACCCATAGGGGTAGTGTACTACTTTAGACCAGGACCCATAGGGGTAGTGTACTACTATAGACCAGGGCCCTATGGGGGTAGTGTACTACTATAGACCAGGGCCCTATGGGGGTAGTGTACTACTTTAGACCAGGGCCCATAGGGGTAGTGTACTACTATAGACCAGGGCCCTATGGGGGTAGTGCACTACTTTAGACCAGGGCCCCATAGGGGTAGTGCACTACTTTAGACCAGGACCCATAGGGGTAGTGTACTACTATAGACCAGGGCCCTATGGGGGTAGTGCACTACTTTAGACCAGGGCCCCATAGGGGTAGTGCACTACTTTAGACCACGACCCATAGGGGTAGTGTACTACTATAGACCAGGGCCCTATGGGGGTAGTGCACTACTTTAGACCAGGGCCCTATGGGGGTAGTGCACTACTATAGACCAGGGCCCATAGGGGTAGTGTACTACTATAGACCAGGGCCCTATGGGGGTAGTGCACTACTTTAGACCAGGGCCCATAGGGGTAGTGCACTACTTTAGACCAGGGCCCTATGGGGGTAGTGCACTACTTTAGACCAGGGCCCCATAGGGGTAGTGCACTACTTTAGACCAGGACCCATAGGGGTAGTGCACTACTTTAGACCAGGGCCCCATAGGGGTAGTGCACTACTTTAGACCAGGGCCCCATAGGGGTAGTGCACTACTTTAGACCAGGACCCATAGGGGTAGTGTACTACTATAGACCAGGGCCCTATGGGGGTAGTGCACTACTTTAGACCAGGGCCCCATAGGGGTAGTGCACTACTTTAGACCAGGACCCATAGGGGTAGTGTACTACTTTAGACCAGGGCCCATAGGGGTAGTGTACTACTATAGACCAGGGCACTATGGGGGTAGTGCACTACTTTAGACCAGGGCCCCATAGGGGTAGTGCACTACTTTAGACCAGGGCCCTATGGGGGTAGTGCACTACTTTAGACCAGGGCCCATAGGGGTAGTGTACTACTTTAGACCAGGGCCCTATGGGGGTAGTGCACTACTTTAGACCAGGGCCCCATAGGGGTAGTGCACTACTTTAGACCAGGACCCATAGGGGTAGTGTACTACTATAGACCAGGGCCCTATGGGGGTAGTGCACTACTTTAGACCAGGGCCCCATAGGGGTAGTGCACTACTTTAGACCAGGACCCATAGGGGTAGTGTACTACTTTAGACCAGGGCCCATAGGGGTAGTGTACTACTATAGACCAGGGCCCTATGGGGGTAGTGCACTACTTTAGACCAGGGCCCCATAGGGGTAGTGCACTACTTTAGACCAGGACCCATAGGGGTAGTGCACTACTTTAGACAGGGCCCCATAGGGGTAGTGCACTACTTTAGACCAGGGCCCCATAGGGGTAGTGCACTACTTTAGACCAGGGTCCATAGAGGTACTGCACTACTTTAGACCAGGGTCCATAGAGGTAGTGCACTACTTTAGACCAGGGCCCATAGGGGTAGTGCACTACTTTAGACCAGGGTCCATAGAGGTAGTGCACTACTTTAGACCAGGGCCCATAGGGGTAGTGCCCTACTTTAGACCAGGGCCAATAGGACTCTGTGGTAGTGCACTACTTTAGACCAGGACCCATAGGGGTAGTGCACTACTTTAGACCAGGACCCATAGGGGTAGTGCACTACTTTATACCAGGACCCATAGGGGTAGTGCACTACTTTAGACCAGGACCCCATAGGGGTAGTGCACTACTTTAGACCAGGGCCCCATAGGGGTAGTGCACTACTTTAGACCAGGGTCCATAGAGGTACTGCACTACTTTAGACCAGGGCCCTATGGGGGTAGTGCACTACTTTATACCAGGACCCCATAGGGGTAGTGCACTACTTTAGGCCAGGGCCCCATAGGGGTAGTGCACTACTTTAGACCAGGGTCCATAGAGGTACTGCACTACTTTATACCAGGACCCATAGGGGTAGTGCACTACTTTATACCAGGACCCCATAGGGGTAGTGCACTACTTTAGGCCAGGGCCCCATAGGGGTAGTGCACTACTTTAGACCAGGGTCCATAGAGGTACTGCACTACTTTAGACCAGGGCCCATAGGGGGTAGTGCACTACTTTAGATCATGGTCCAAAGAGGTATTGCACTACTTTAGACCAGGGCCCATAGGGGTAGTGCCCTACTTTAGACCAGGGCCAATAGGACTCTGTGGTAGTGCACTACTTTAGACCAGGACCCATAGGGGTAGTACACTACTTTAGACCAGGACCCATAGGGGTAGTGTACTACTATAGACCAGGGCCCTATGGGGGTAGTGCACTACTTTAGACCAGGGCCCTATGGGGGTAGTGCACTACTATAGACCAGGACCCATAGGGGTAGTGTACTACTATAGACCAGGACCCATAGGGGTAGTGTACTACTATAGACCAGGACCCATAGGGGTAGTGCACTACTTTAGACCAGGGCCCATAGGGGTAGTGCACTACTTTAGACCAGGGCCCTATGGGGGTAGTGCACTACTTTAGACCAGGGCCCCATAGGGGTAGTGCACTACTTTAGACCAGGACCCATAGGGGTAGTGCACTACTTTAGACCAGGGCCCCATAGGGGTAGTGCACTACTTTAGACCAGGGCCCCATAGGGGTAGTGCACTACTTTAGACCAGGGTCCATAGGGGTAGTGTACTACTTTAGACCAGGGCCCATAGGGGTAGTGTACTACTATAGACCAGGGCACTATGGGGGTAGTGCACTACTTTAGACCAGGGCCCCATAGGGGTAGTGCACTACTTTAGACCAGGGCCCTATGGGGGTAGTGCACTACTTTAGACCAGGGCCCATAGGGGTAGTGTACTACTTTAGACCAGGGCCCTATGGGGGTAGTGCACTACTTTAGACCAGGGCCCCATAGGGGTAGTGCACTACTTTAGACCAGGACCCATAGGGGTAGTGTACTACTATAGACCAGGGCCCTATGGGGGTAGTGCACTACTTTAGACCAGGGCCCCATAGGGGTAGTGCACTACTTTAGACCAGGACCCATAGGGGTAGTTTACTACTTTAGACCAGGGCCCATAGGGGTAGTGTACTACTATAGACCAGGGCCCTATGGGGGTAGTGCACTACTTTAGACCAGGGCCCCATAGGGGTAGTGCACTACTTTAGACCAGGACCCATAGGGGTAGTGCACTACTTTAGACAGGGCCCCATAGGGGTAGTGCACTACTTTAGACCAGGGCCCCATAGGGGTAGTGCACTACTTTAGACCAGGGTCCATAGAGGTACTGCACTACTTTAGACCAGGGTCCATAGAGGTAGTGCACTACTTTAGACCAGGGCCCATAGGGGTAGTGCACTACTTTAGACCAGGGTCCATAGAGGTAGTGCACTACTTTAGACCAGGGCCCATAGGGGTAGTGCCCTACTTTAGACCAGGGCCAATAGGACTCTGTGGTAGTGCACTACTTTAGACCAGGACCCATAGGGGTAGTGCACTACTTTAGACCAGGACCCATAGGGGTAGTGCACTACTTTAGACCAGGACCCATAGGGGTAGTGCACTACTTTATACCAGGACCCATAGGGGTAGTGCACTACTTTAGACCAGGACCCCATAGGGGTAGTGCACTACTTTAGACCAGGGCCCCATAGGGGTAGTGCACTACTTTAGACCAGGGTCCATAGAGGTACTGCACTACTTTAGACCAGGGCCCTATGGGGGTAGTGCACTACTTTATACCAGGACCCCATAGGGGTAGTGCACTACTTTAGACCAGGGCCCCATAGGGGTAGTGCACTACTTTAGACCAGGGTCCATAGAGGTACTGCACTACTTTAGACCAGGGCCCATAGGGGGTAGTGCACTACTTTAGATCAGGGTCCAAAGAGGTATTGCACTACTTTAGACCAGGGCCCATAGGGGTAGGGCCCTACTTTAGACCAGGGCCAATAGGACTCTGTGGTAGTGCACTACTTTAGACCAGGACCCATAGGGGTAGTGTACTACTATAGACCAGGGCCCTATGGGGGTAGTGCACTACTTTAGACCAGGGCCCTATGGGGGTAGTGCACTACTATAGACCAGGACCCATAGGGGTAGTGTACTACTATAGACCAGGACCCATAGGGGTAGTGCACTACTTTAGACCAGGACCCATAGGGGTAGTGCACTACTTTAGACCAGGACCCATAGGGGTAGTGTACTACTATAGACCAGGACCCATAGGGGTAGTGTACTACTATAGACCAGGGCCCTATGGGGGTAGTGCACTACTATAGACCAGGGCCCTATGGGGGTAGTGCACTACTTTAGACCAGGGCCCCATAGGGGTAGTGCACTACTTTAGACCAGGACCCATAGGGGTAGTGCACTACTTTATACCAGGACCCATAGGGGTAGTGCACTACTTTAGACCAGGACCCCATAGGGGTAGTGCACTACTTTAGACCAGGGCCCCATAGGGGTAGTGCACTACTTTAGACCAGGGTCCATAGAGGTACTGCACTACTTTAGACCAGGGCCCTATGGGGGTAGTGCACTACTTTATACCAGGACCCCATAGGGGTAGTGCACTACTTTAGACCAGGGCCCCATAGGGGTAGTGCACTACTTTAGACCAGGGTCCATAGAGGTACTGCACTACTTTAGACCAGGGCCCATAGGGGGTAGTGCACTACTTTAGATCAGGGTCCAAAGAGGTATTGCACTACTTTAGACCAGGGCCCATAGGGGTAGGGCCCTACTTTAGACCAGGGCCAATAGGACTCTGTGGTAGTGCACTACTTTAGACCAGGACCCATAGGGGTAGTGTACTACTATAGACCAGGGCCCTATGGGGGTAGTGCACTACTTTAGACCAGGGCCCTATGGGGGTAGTGCACTACTATAGACCAGGACCCATAGGGGTAGTGTACTACTATAGACCAGGACCCATAGGGGTAGTGCACTACTTTAGACCAGGACCCATAGGGGTAGTGCACTACTTTAGACCAGGACCCATAGGGGTAGTGTACTACTATAGACCAGGACCCATAGGGGTAGTGTACTACTATAGACCAGGGCCCTATGGGGGTAGTGCACTACTATAGACCAGGGCCCTATGGGGGTAGTGCACTACTTTAGACCAGGGCCCCATAGGGGTAGTGCACTACTTTAGACCAGGACCCATAGGGGTAGTGCACTACTTTATACCAGGACCCATAGGGGTAGTGCACTACTTTAGACCAGGACCCCATAGGGGTAGTGCACTACTTTAGACCAGGGCCCCATAGGGGTAGTGCACTACTTTAGACCAGGGTCCATAGAGGTACTGCACTACTTTAGACCAGGGCCCTATGGGGGTAGTGCACTACTTTATACCAGGACCCCATAGGGGTAGTGCACTACTTTAGACCAGGGCCCCATAGGGGTAGTGCACTACTTTAGACCAGGGTCCATAGAGGTACTGCACTACTTTAGACCAGGGCCCATAGGGGGTAGTGCACTACTTTAGATCAGGGTCCAAAGAGGTATTGCACTACTTTAGACCAGGGCCCATAGGGGTAGGGCCCTACTTTAGACCAGGGCCAATAGGACTCTGTGGTAGTGCACTACTTTAGACCAGGACCCATAGGGGTAGTGTACTACTATAGACCAGGGCCCTATGGGGGTAGTGCACTACTTTAGACCAGGGCCCTATGGGGGTAGTGCACTACTATAGACCAGGACCCATAGGGGTAGTGTACTACTATAGACCAGGACCCATAGGGGTAGTGTACTACTATAGACCAGGGCCCTATGGGGGTAGTGCACTACTATAGACCAGGGCCCTATGGGGGTAGTGCACTACTTTAGACCAGGGCCCCATAGGGGTAGTGCACTACTTTAGACCAGGACCCCATAGGGGTAGTGTACTACTATAGACCAGGGTCCAAAGAGGTATTGCACTACTTTAGACCAGGGCCCATAGGGGTAGTGCCCTACTTTAGACCAGGGCCAATAGGACTCTGTGGTAGTGCACTACTTTAGACCAGGACCCATAGGGGTAGTACACTACTTTAGACCAGGACCCATAGGGGTAGTGCACTACTTTAGACCAGGACCCATAGGGGTAGTGCACTACTTTAGACCAGGACCCATAGGGGTAGTGCACTAGTTTAGACCAGGGCCTATAGGGGGTAGTGCACTACTTTAGACCAGGGTCAATAGGACTCTGTGGTAGTGCACTATATAGGGAATAGGGTGCCATGTGGGACTCAACTGTTGAGGAGACCTCATGTCCACTAGAGCCTCTCTCTCTCTTCTCTCTCTCTCTCTCTCTGTCTCTCTCTCTCTCTCTTCTTTCTCTCTCTCTCTCTCTCTCTCTCTCTCTCAATTCAACTCAAGGGGCTTTATTGGCATGGGAAGCATGTGTTAACATTGCCAAAGCAAGTGAGGTAGATAATATACAAAAGTGAAATAAACAATAAAAATTAACAGTAAACATTACACATACAGAAATTTCAAAACAATAAAGACATTACAAATGTCATATTGTAACTATGTACAAATGGTTAAAGTACACAGGGGCAAATAAATATGGGTTGTATTTACAATGGTGTTTGTTCTTCACTGGTTGCCCTTTTCTTGTGGCAACAGGTCACACATCTTGCTGCTGTGATGGCACACTGTGGTATTTCACCCAGTAGTTATGGGAGTTTATCAAAATCGGGTTTATATTCAAACTCTTTGTGGGTCTGTGTAATCTGAGGGAAATATGTATCTCTAATATGGTCATACATTTGGCAGGAGGTTAGGAAGTGCAGCTCAGTTTCCACCTCATTTTGTGGGCAGTGAGCACATAGCCTGTCTTCTCTTGAGAGCCATGTCTGCCTACGGAGGCCTTTCTCAATAGCAAGGCTATGCTCACTGAGTCTGTACATAGTCAAAGCTTTCCTTAATTTTGGGTCAGTCACAGTGGTCAGGTATTCTGCCGGTCAGGTATTCTCTCTCCCTCTCTCCCTCTCTCTGTCTCCTCTCTCTCTGTCTCTCTCTCTCTCTCCCTCTACCTCTCCCTCATTCTGTCTCCTCTCTCTCTCTCTCTCTCTCTCTCTCTCTCTCTCTCTCTCTCTCTCTCTCTCTCTCTCTCTCTCTCTCTCTCTCTCTCTCTCTCTCTCTGTCTCTCTCTCTCTCCTCTCTCTGCGTACAGACCTAATCATTACCTTCATTTCTATTGATTCGGTGGAGATTAGAAATGTGATGATATCGTAATGGTTGTCTGCATGGCTGAAGAGAGGAAGCCAAACATTAAATCATAGACAGGATACATAACATGAGAGACAGAACATACACACACACACACTCACACACACACACACACACTCACAAACAGGCATACAAGTGCCATCTAGTGTTTGACTTTGATAGTAATACTTCTGTCTGCTTTTAGCCCTGAAGCCAACATGGAGTTATATTGCTCCCTGGTGGTAGTATTTAGTACTGCATGGAGTTATACTGCTCCCTGGTGGTAGCACTACGTACTGCATGGAGTTATACTGCTCCCTGGTGGTTGTACTAAGTACTGCATGGGGTTATACTGCTCCCTGGTGGTAGTACTGAGTACCGCATGGAGTTATACTGCTCTCTGGTGGTAGTACTGAATACTGCATGGTGTTATACTGCTCTCTGGTGGTAGTACTGAGTACTGCATGGAGTTTTACTGCTCTGTGGTAGTACTGAGTACTGCATGGAGTTACACTGCTCTCTGGTAGTAGTACTGAGTACTGCATGGAGTTATACTGCTCTCTGGTGGTAGTACTAAGCACTGCATGGAATTATACTGCTCTCTGGTGTTAGTACTAAGTACTGCATGGAGTTATACTGCTCTCTGGTGGTAGTACTAAGTACTGCATGGAATTATACTGCTCTCTGGTGGTAGTACTGTGCAATTACAACACAGGAGTGAACTGTTGTTGATTTCTGTTTTATTTATTTACCAGTAAATTGTAAAAAAAAATATATATATATATTATTATTATTTAAAATAAAGATTAATTCAAGAAGTAAGTTAATCTGTGAGTGTAATGTCTAATTCATATGAGCTGAGCCTGTCTCCAACAGAAGTTCATCATGTGTGTGATAGGTGCTGTACGTATAGCAACACTGCTGTAAAACATCTAAACATTAAGTCGGTCTGGTCCCTATAAAATCATCTATGTGCAGCTCTACAACAATCAACCTAATGTCATTTGTTTAAAGCAGATAAACAAGTTTTTGCTTAGCTTTGGTTTTAACAATGTTCTGAAGAAACTTGGCTCTCTTATACAGTTAGACAAGAATCCCCTGAGGGGAGTTCACAGACCGCAGCGTCTTCCCAAAAACAGACTCTAGAACAAACTTGTTATAACTATGCTCCTGTTGGACTTGAACTCTCGCAAACACTCAAGAAGAGAATATGTTGAGGATTGTGTGGTAATAGTCTTTAATAGATAATTAAGTGAAATAACTTGTTGTTTACAAATAGTGAAGGGGTAGAGGTTATAGTGAGGTAGAGGTTATAGTGAGGTAGAGGTTATAGTGAGGTAGAGGTTATAGTGGGGTAGAGGTAGAGGTTATAGTGGGGTAGAGGTTATAGTGAGGTAGAGGTAGAGGTTATAGTGGGGTAGAGGTAGAGGTTATAGTGGGGTAGAGGTTATAGTTGGGTAGAGGTAGAGGTTATAGTTGGGTAGAGGTAGAGGTTATAGTGGGGTAGAGGTAGAGGTTATAGTGGGGTAGAGGTAGAGGTTATATTGGGGTAGAGGTAGAGGTTATAGTGGGGTAGAGGTAGAGGTTATAGTGGGGTAGAGGTTATAGTGGGGTAGAGGTTATAGTGGGGTAGAGGTAGAGGTTATAGTGAGGTAGAGGTTATAGTGAGGTAGAGGTAGAGGTTATAGTGAGGTAGAGGTTATAGTGGGGTATAGGTAGAGGTTATAGTGAGGTAGAGGTTATAGTGGGGTAGAGGTTATAGTGAGGTAGAGGTTATAGTGGGGTATAGGTAGAGGTTATAGTGAGGTAGTGGTAGAGGTTATAGTGGGGTAGAGGTAGAGGTTATAGTGAGGTAGAGGTTATAGTGGGGTAGAGGTTATAGTGGGGTATAGGTAGAGTTTATAGTAGAGTATAGGTAGAGGTTATAGTAGGGTAGAGCTTATAGTGGGGTAGAGGTAGAGGTTATAGTGGGGTAGAGGTTATAGTGGGGTAGAGGTAGAGGTTATAGTGGGGTAGAGGTAGAGGTTATAGTGGGGTAGAGGTTATAGTGGGGTAGAGGTAGAGGTTATGCTGTAAGGCTCCTTCTCCTCTATGTGGCTGTGAGGCTACTCCTCGTCTATGTGGCTGTGAGATCCTCCTCCACCGTTTCTGTGAGGCTCCTCCTCCTCTATGTGGCTATGAGGCTCCTCCTCCTCTATGTGGCTGTGAAGCTCCTCCTCTATCTGGCTGTGAGGCTCCTCTTCCACCGTTTCTGTTAGGCACCTCCTCCTCTATGTGGCAATGAGGCTCCTCCTCATCTATGTGGCTGTGAGGCTCCTCCTCTTCCTCCTAGTGTTGCTGTGAGGCTCCTCCTCCTCTATGTGGCTGTGAGGCTCCTCCTCCTCTATGGTTTCTTCATTGAGATGTGTTATTATCTATGCATAAATCACCTTAATAACTCTACCTACATATATTACCTCACATTGACTCTGTACCGGTACCCCCCCCCCCCCCCCCTCCCTGTGCATAGCTTCGCTATTGTGAATTTTACTGCTGCTCTTTAATTATTTGTTACTTTTATTTATTTCTTTTTTTAAGGTATTTAATCTAAAAACTGCATTGTTGGTTAAGGGCTTGTAAGTAAGCATTTCACTGTAAGGGTCTACACTTGTTGTATTCGGCGCACTATTTTTCTTAATTTGTTTTGAGTTAACATGACATTGTAACATTCTATGGTACCCATGTTAGCATTTCCATTAACACAACGTGGGAATAGAATACATTTTATATTATTTAAATCATGTTATGTAACTGAATGTCTAGCCTGGTTGGCAGTTTTTTTTAGATAACATTCCACTCCTTGTCATTGAGTAGGCCTACAAGGAGTGGAATGTTTTCTGAACAGACTGGCAACCAGGCTGGTCTACTGAATGTCTAGAGTTGGCTCAACTCACTAAATACACTATATGACTCTGGAGATATCTAGGTTAGCACAATGTATCATTGGACATGATTGTTTATTTTATTTTTTAATAAGAAATCATTTAGCTTACTGAACAGTGACTGCCTGGTAACATTTATACTGAACAAAAATATAAACGCAACATGTAAAGTGTTGGTCCCATGTTTCATGAGCTGAAATTAAAGATCCCAGAAATGTTCCATTATGCACAAAAAGCTTATTTCTCTCATTTGTTTGCATCCCTGTTAGTGAGCATTTCTGCTTTGCCAAGATAATCCATCCACCTGACAGGTGTGGCATATCAAGAAGCTGATTAAACCTCATGATCATTACACAGGTGCACCTTGTGCTGTGAACAATAAAAGGCCACTCTAAAATGTGCAGTTTTGTCACGCAACACAATGCCACAGATGTCTCAAGATTTGAGAGAGTGTGTAATTGGCATGCTGAATGCAGGAATGTCCACCAGAGCTGTTGCCAGATAATTTAATGTTCATTTCTCTACCATAAGCTGCTTCCAACGTCGTTTTAGAGAATTTGTCAGTACGTCAAACCAGACTCACAACCCCGTGAAACCACACCAGCCCAGGACCTCCACATCTGGCTTCTAAACGTGCAGAATCGTCTGAGACCAGCCACCTGGACACCTGTCGACCAGACACCTGGACACCTGACGACCAGACACCTGGACACCTGACGACCAGACACCTGGACAACTGTCGACCAGACACCTGGACACCTGACGACCAGACACCTGGACACCTGACGACCAGACACCTGGACACCTGACGACCAAACACCTGGACACCTGATGACCAGCCACCTGGACACCTGTCGACCAGACACCTGGACACCTGACGACCAGACACCTGATAAAACTGAGGAGTATTTATATCTGTAAAAAAGCCCTTTTTGTGCGGAAAACTTGTTCTGATTGGCTGGGCCTCGCTCCCCCTATGCGTAAACGGGGTCTTCGGATTGTGAGTCTGGTTTGACGTACTGACAAATTCTCTAAAACGACGTCGGAAGCTGCTTATGGTAGAGAAATGAACATTCAACGGCTGCGCCCCTGCCCAGCTACGTGAAATCCATAGATTAGGGCCTAATGAATTTATTATAAAATTGACTGATTTCCTTCTATGAACTGGAACCTCATTAAAGTCGTTGAAATTGTTACGTGTTGCGTTTATATTTTTGGTTCTGTCACGTTCTGACCTTAGTTCCTTTAGTATGCCTTTGTGTTAGTTTGGTCAGGGCGTGAGTTGGGGTGGGTAGTCTATGTTATTTTTTCTATGTTGTATTTCTGTGTTTGGCCTGGTAGGGTTCCCAATCAGAGGCAGCTGTCGATCGTTGTCTCTGATTGAGAATCATACTTAGGCAGCCTGTTTTCCCACCATTTTGGTGGTGGGTGATTATTTTCTGTTTAGTATTTTTCGCCACCTTACAGGACTGTTTGTTTGTCGTTTTTGTTGTTTTGTTCAGTGTTCAGTTGTTTTATAAAAAATAATGAACACCTACCACGCTGCACCTTGGTCCTCCTCTCTTTCTCCCGACGACAAGCGTTACAGGTTCTGTATATTTAAACATGACTGTACCTCTAGTATGTAAGTCTATGTGACAGTCAGCAGATAAATCATATCCACTGAGTAAGTAAAGTGTAAGAATAAATCTACTTGTACTGTAATGACTGCTGACATTTTTAAAGGATGGAATTAAACATTGCTTATATCTAACTGCATTATTCATTCATTTCAATGTATTAAAACACATTTCTTTTTAACCTGTATTTTGTTATTAAGTATATATTTACAATATAATTTTTTACGACCTTTTATTCAATATTTGTCAATATTTTTTTTTTAAGTGTACTGCACTGTTGAGAGCTTGTAAGTGAACATTTCACTGTCACCACCTGCACCCTTTATCCTATGAACGTGACGAAATAAACTGTGATTTGATTAGTTTGGTATTGATGCATACGGCTGGATCTACACATCACATGGCATGGTGGAATGGGGTCGACAGGAGACCACACGGTGTGCTCTGTAAGGTCCATTATAAATGATGGCCTATATTCCCCCCCCCCCCCCCCCCCCTCCCCCTACAAATAAACCAGTGTTCTCTGTAAGGTGCATTATGAACTAGAGCCCCCCTACAAATAAACCACTGTGTTCTCTCTAAGGTGCATTATGAACGAGAGCCCCCCTACAAATAAACCACAGTGTTCTCTCTAAGGTGCATTATGAACGAGAGCCCCCCTACAAATAAACCACAGTGTTCTCTCTAAGGTGCATTATGAACGAGAGCCCCCCTACAAATAAACCACTGTGTTCTCTCTAAGGTGCATTATGAACGAGAGCCCCCCTACAAATAAACCACAGTGTTCTCTCTAAGGTGCATTATGAACTAGAGCCCCCCTACAAATAAACCACAGTGTTCTCTCTCAGGTCCATTATGAACTAGAGCCCCCCTACAAATAAACCAGTGTTCTCTCAGGTCCATTATGAACTAGAGCCCCCCTACAAATAAACCAGTGTTCTCTCTCAGGTCCATTATGAACGAGAGCCCCCCTACAAATAAACCAGTGTTCTCTCTCAGGTCCATTATGAACTAGAGCCCCCCTACAAATAAACCAGTGTTCTCTCTCAGGTCCATTATGAACGAGAGCCCCCCTACAAATAATCCACAGTGTTCTCTCTAAGGTGCATTATGAACGAGAGCCCCCCTACAAATAAACCAGTGTTCTCTCTCAGGTCCATTATGAACTAGAGCCCCCCTACAAATAAACCAGTGTTCTCTCTCAGGTCCATTATGAACGAGAGCCCCCCTACAAATAAACCACAGTGTTCTCTCTAAGGTGCATTATGAACGAGAGCCCCCCTACAAATAAACCAGTGTTCTCTCTCAGGTCCATTATGAACTAGAGCCCCCCTACAAATAAACCAGTGTTCTCTCTCAGGTCCATTATGAACGGGAGCCCCCCTACAAATAATCCACAGTGTTCTCTCTCAGGTGCATTATGAACGAGAGCCCCCCTACAAATAAACCAGTGTTCTCTCTAAGGTGCATTATGAACGAGAGCCCCCCTACAAATAAACCAGTGTTCTCTCTCAGGTCCATTATGAACGAGAGCCCCCCTACAAATAATCCACAGTGTTCTCTCTAAGGTGCATTATGAACGAGAGCCCCCCTACAAATAAACCAGTGTTCTCTCTAAGGTGCATTATGAACGAGAGTCCCCCTACAAATAAACCAGTGTTCTCTCTCAGGTCCATTATGAACGAGAGCCCCCCTACAAATAATCCACAGTGTTCTCTCTAAGGTGCATTATGAACGAGAGCCCCCCCTACAAATAAACCAGTGTTCTCTCTAAGGTGCATTATGAACGAGAGCCCCCCTACAAATAAACCAGTGTTCTCTCTAAGGTGCATTATGAACGAGAGCCCCCCTACAAATAAACTACTGTGTTCTCTCTAAGGTGCATTATGAACTAGAGCCCCCCAACAAATAAACCAGTGTTCTCTCTCAGGTCCATTATGAACTAGAGCCCCCCTACAAATAAACCAGTGTTCTCTCTAAGGTGCATTATGAACTAGAGCCCCCCTACAAATAAACCACTGTGTTCTCTCTAAGGTCCATTATGAACTAGAGCCCCCCTACAAATAAACCACACAGTTGTTTGCTTCTGTTTTATTTGTCATCAGATATAAAAAATCAATGAATTGATGTCTGTATGATACAGCGTATAACTGCTACCTACGAACACAACATGCGGAGACTCTCTTGGTATCGGGGAAAAAAGCAACAAGTCATTTTCAAAGTGTGTCATGTCAACACAAACGATTACTTGAACTTGAACATGTAAATATATTGTCATTATTATCCGTAAGATAGACTGACTGAAAAGTAGAATTAGTTCACATCTTTAGTTGTATTAGGACTGTGCACTATAGTTGACCCAGTTTGTCTATGGTTCACAATGACAGGCCAGAACAACGCCTATGTATTTACAGCAAAGTGTTATAGGCTACATCACTGTTAAAGCCCCATGGTTTCACTTAGTGTAGGCTACCTGCCCTCACTACAGTGTAGGCTACCTGCCCTCACTACAGTGTAGGCTACCTGCCTTCTCACTACGGTGGAGGCTACCTGCCCTCTCACTACAGTGTAGGCTACCTGCCCTCACTTACAGTGTAGGCTACCTGCCCTCACTTACAGTGTAGGCTACCTGCCCTCACTACAGTGTAGGCTACCTGCCCTCACTACAGTGTAGGCTACCTGCCCTCACTACAGTGTAGGCTACCTGCCCTCACTACAGTGTAGGCTACCTGCCCTCACTACAGTGGAGGCTACCTGCCCTCACTTACAGTGTAGGCTACCTGCCCTCACTTACAGTGTAGGCTACCTGCCCTCACTTACAGTGTAGGCTACCTGCCCTCACTACAGTGTAGGCTACCTGCCCTCACTACAGTGTAGGCTACCTGCCCTCACTACAGTGTAGGCTACCTGCCCTCACTACAGTGTAGGCTACCTGCCCTCACTACAGTGTAGGCTACCTGCCCTCACTACAGTGTAGGCTACCTGCCTTCTCACTACAGTGTAGGCTACCCACCCTCACTACAGTGTAGGCTACCTGCCCTCACTACAGTGTAGGCTACCTGCCTTCTCACTACAGTGTAGGCTACCTGCCTTCTCACTACAGTGTAGGCTACCTGCCCTCACTACAGTGTAGGCTACCTGCCCTCACTACAGTGTAGGCTACCTGCCCTCACTACAGTGTAGGCTACCTGCCCTCACTACAGTGTAGGCTACCTGCCTTCTCACTACGGTGGAGGCTACCTGCCCTCTCACTACAGTGGAGGATACCTGCCCTCACTACAGTGTAGGCTACCTGCCCTCACTACAGTGTAGGATACCTGCCCTCTCACTACAGTGGAGGCTACCTGCCTTCTCACTACGGTGGAGGCTACCTGCCCTCTCACTACAGTGGAGGCTACCTGCCCTCTCACTACAGTGGAGGATACCTGCCCTCTCACTACAGTGGAGGCTACCTGCCTTCTCACTACGGTGGAGGCTACCTGCCCTCTCACTACAGTGGAGGCTACCTGCCTTCTCACTACGGTGGAGGCTACCTGCCCTCTCAGGACACCAGGGGGAGACAAATGTCCATGAAAAAGAAATACTCCCCTCCAATCCTGGCCAGAATCCATATGATTCCATATTATTTATTCCATGTTATATATTCCATGTTATATATTAAATATTTAAGTCATACCATGGCAACAATGATAATCACCTAATGTAGATTCAAGCAAACATAAATAATATGATCATAGTTTATTTTTGAATGGCATCAATATTAACATACCGTATTGTATCCACTATCCACTAAGCCTGTAGGCTACTACATTCCTGCAGGTCTACATTCTAGCATCTTCTTGAACGCCTTCCTGAAGCTGTCATCCAGAAAGGCATAAAGAAAAGGGTTAAGACAAGAGTTGGCGTAGCTGAGGCTGGTGATGAAGTAGGACAACCCGATGAGCAGCGGAGTGGTCCTCAGGTCGGTGGTGAGAGCCACTATGGTGCTGAGGTGAAACCCCGTCCAACAGAACAGACACACCGCTAAGACTATAAACACCATAATAGTTACTTTCTTTTTAGCCTTGTCCAGCGCCTTAGCGTTGGAGTTGAGGCGCATGTTCCGTAGTTTGTACAGCATCATGGTGTAGAGAATACAGATGGTCGACACCGGGATGGCAAAGCCGAGGATCAGGGTGTATATCCGGCTCGCCTTGAACCACAAACTCTCCGGGCTCGGGAAGCTGAGGACGCAGCTTTTCCGGTCCAAGTCATCGGGACTGATGTAGACCCCGGCGAATACAGTGAAAGGCATCACGATAAGAATCACGAGGATCCAGACGCACAGGCTCACTATCTTGGCCGCGCGGTACGTGCGGTACGGCATACGCTTGGAACGCACCGTCGCCAGAACGACCAGATAACGGTCCACACTCATGACCGTCAGGAAGTAGATGCTGGAGAAGATGTTATAGTGGTCTATGCTCAGGATGACCTTACACAGCACCTCTCCTAAGGGCCAGTAGTGGAGCAGGTGCTCGGCGATGTTGATGGGTAGGACCAGGGTAAACAGGTCGTCCGCTATCGCCAAGTTTAGGATAAACATATTGGTCACCGTCTTCATTTTAGGCGCTTTGAGGATAACGTAGATAACGGCCGTGTTCCCCGTTAAACCCACGGCGCATATTACCGAATAGATCACAGGCAGGACTATATAGAGGTCCGCGTAAAAGTAGAACTCTGATTGGGGCGTGCAGTTCAGATCTGTCCGGTTGGTCGCGCTCAGATAATAGTAGTCCGTGGATTCGTTACACACCACTGGAAATACCCTGCGGCTGTTCGAGATAGATATATTCTCCATCTTCTAAGTCTTCTACTGTTTTATTGCACGTAAGAATAGAGGAAAGCACGTCGTCCGGGATGCATGTTTGTTTAGAGGTAAAACAGGCAGTGGCGAAGTGTCATTTTGGCTGTTGTGTAGGTCGGCTCTGTCTGATTTTACGCACGCATTCCGCGTCACGAAATCTACGGAGAGCAGAAATATGGAATACAAAATGAAAAGCAGTACATCACAACAAACCTCTTCTGCTGTTAATAGTTTATTCACAACACATTATATCATTAATTTAACCCGCATCTATCACAATGGATTGGATAAACACAACACCCACCTGTACGAATGGACCCACTTGGCACAGACGTCAATTCAACGTATATTCCCAGCCAGCTCCACGTTGGCTCAAAGTAATTGAATTGAAAATGATGTAGAAGCAACGTTGATTCAACCAGTGTGTGCCCGGTGGTGACGCACTGTTATTTGAGTTATAACCTACAATAGGACCACAATTACAAATGTTTTTTTTAAACTGAGAGTGCAGAAATACATTTTCAACAATAATAATATTTAAGTTTTTTAAATTTCTTTTCCAGACCATACACATGACATATCTCGTGGGCAATCATGCTTGTGCCATGTTTGTGCCACAATCAAAAGTAACAAAAACAAAAGCTCAATTAGGGGACTTACCGTGCTCGTGGAGGCTCGCTCGGTGAGCAGCAGCAGCAGCAGCAGCGAACTGGAGATGTCCACGTCCCAACCAGTTGGACCGGAGGAAAACACGGACGGGTGACGTCAGTCCACAGCACAGCGCGCAGTGAGGCACGGGGCACTCAGCTTGCTGTAGGTACCCAGAAGTGTTGCTATACTTCCTGTCCTGTAGTGATTAATAACCAAGTGATGATATTACGCCTCTGCATAGACACTTGGTGTATTTATTGTAAAGCGTAACTGTTGGCATATTGCTGTGTGGTATGGCTGCTATGAGTGATTATCTTTTGTCTGTATGGATGGAGATCCTAGAGGTTGTTATTGCTCCTGGACTCTAAGTGTATCTGGGCAATATAATGTTATATTGATTGCCTTGGTGATGTTACAGTGTAAACATTACAGTGTGAACATCACAGGTGTCTATAATGGGAACATTACAGTGGTCTATGATAGGAACATTACAGGTGTCTATAATGGGAACATTACAGTGGTCTATGATGGGGACATTACAGTGGTCTATGATGGGAACATTACAGTGGTCTATGATGGGGACATTACAGTGGTCTATGATGGGGACATTACAGTGGTCTATGATGGGGACATTACAGTGGTCTATGATGGGAACATTACAGTGGTCTATGATGGGGACATTACAGTGGTCTATGATGGGAACATTACAGTGGTCTATGATGGGGACATTACAGTGGTCTATGATGGGAACATTACAGTGGTCTATGATGGGAACATTACAGTGGTCTATGATGGGAACATTACAGTGGTCTATGATAGGAACATTACAGTGGTCTATGATGGGAACATTACAGGTGTCTATAATGGGAACATTACAGTGGTCTATGAAGGGAACATTACAGGTGTCTATGAAGGGACCATTACAGGTGTCTATGATAGGAACATTACAGTGGTCTATGATGGGAACATTACAGGTGTCTATGATGGGAACATTACAGTGGTCTATGATGGGAACATTACAGTGGTCTATGAAGGGAGGACACTTTTCATAACCCCTCTGTAATATAGACTTATACATAATTTATATCTGTTAGTCACGGTACATGGCCTCAGACCTCTGGTGTTTCTGAGTTAGGGTGGTCTCTGTTTGGCTTGGTTGAAACATAGTTCATTCTAGGCTGTAGCTCAGTGGGCTAACACATTCTTGTGGGATTTAGCTCAGTGGGCTAACACAGTCTTGTGGGTCACAGATGAGCCAGAGCCACTTGGGTGGTCACACCCTCAACCATTGATCATTCTAACCATGTGAGATGCTTCACGTGAATTCCAGGCTCTCTCTCTTTCTCTCAATTTGTGTCAAGCAAAGTTTGAGCCCCTTAGAAACCACTAGGAATGAACTTTCTTAGTGAAGTTTTACCTTGTTTTTCCCAAAGGTATTTTCATGTTTCCCCTAAATATTCCTATAATGTTTCCATTCCTCCCTGGCTTTCATCTCCAATCTCCTCCTTTACCTCTGTGACTGTCAACTCAAATCCACTTTTCTACAATATAGTTCACTTTTTCAATTACCTCTTCCCCCTCTCCTCCCCTCATCCTTTCCTCCTCCTCCCCTCATCTTCGCTTCCTCACCTCCTCTCATTTAATAGTCTCATTCTGCATCCATAACGAGGCATCCACGTGTAGTGGGTGGCTAAGTGCACTGCAACTGCCTTCCTAAGGCCTAGAAGTACTGTTACCAAGGATACTGTACCAAGGATTCTCTTCAGCAGTACTGTTACCCAGGATACTGTTACCCAGGATACTGTTACCCAGGATACTGTTACCCAGGACACTGTTACCCAGGATTCTTTTCAGCAGTAATGTTACCCAGGATACTGTTACCCAGGATAGTTACCCAGGATTCTCTTCAGCAGTACTGTTACCCAGGATACTGTTACCCAGGATACTGTTACCCAGAATTCTCTTCATGAGTACTGTTACCCAGGGTACTGTTACCCAGGATACTGTTACCCAGGATAGTTACCCAGTATTCTCTTCAGCAGTACTGTTACCCAGGATACTGTTACCCAGGATTCTTTTCAGCAGTACTGTTACCCAGGATACTGTTACCCAGGATACTGCTACCCTGGATTCTTTTCAGCAGTACTGTTACCCAGGATACTGTTACCCAGGATACTGCTACCCAGGATTCTTTTCAGCAGTACTGTTACCCAGGATACTGTTACCCAGGACACTGTTACCCAGGATTCTCTTCAGCAGTACTGCTATCCAGGATACTGTTACCCAGGAAACTGTTACCCAGGATACTGTTACCCAGGATCCTGTTACCCAGAATTCTCTTCATGAGTACTGTTACCCAGGGTACTGTTACCAAGGATACTGTTACCCAGGATACCGTTACACAGGATTATTTTCAGCAGTATTGTTACCCAGGATACTGTTACCCAGGAAACTGTTACCCAGGATTTTTTTCAGCAGTATTGTTACCCAGGATACTGTTAACCAGGATACTGTTACCCGGGATAGTTACCCAGGATTCTCTTCAGCAGTACTGTTACCCAGGATACTGTTACCCAAGATACTGTTACCCAGGATTCTCATCAGCAGTACTGTTACCCAGGGCACTGTTACCCAGGATACTGTTACCCAGGATACTGTTACCCAGGATTCTTTTCAGCAGTACTGTTATCCAAGATACTGTTACCCAGGATATTGTTAGCCAGGATACTGTTACCCAGGAAACTGTTACGCATAGAAGTGTAGTGGACCATAGTGACGTGGTATTTACTATAGTAGTGTAGTGGACAATAGTGATGTGGTATTTACTATAGTAGTGTAGTGGACAATAGTGATGTGGTATTTACTATAGTAGTGTAGTGGACAATAGTGATGTGGTATTTACTATAGTAGTGTAGTGGACCATAGTGATGTGGTATTTACTATAGTAGTGTAGTGGACCATAGTGACGTGTTATTTACTATAGTAGTGTAGTGGACCATAGTGATGTGGTATTTACTATAGTAGTGTAGTGGACCATAGTGATGTGGTATTTACTATAGTAGTGTAGTGGACCATAGTGATGTGGTATTTACTATAGTAGTGTAGTGGACCATAGTGATGTGGTATTTACTATAGTAGTGTAGTGGACCATAGTGATGTGGTATTTACTATAGTAGTGTAGTGGACAATAGTGATGTGGTATTTACTATAGTAGTGTAGTGGACCATAGTGATGTGGTATTTACTATAGTAGTGTAGTGGACAATAGTGATGTGGTATTTACTATAGTAGTGTAATGGACCATAGTGATATGGTATTTACTATAGTAGTGTAGTGGACCATAGTGATGTGGTATTTACTATAGTAGTGTAGTGGACCATAGTGATGTGGTATTTACTATAGTAGTGTAGTGGACCATAGTGATGTGGTATTTACTATAGTAGTGTAGTGGACCATAGTGATGTGGTATTTACTATAGTAGTGTAGTGGACCATAGTGATGTGGTATTTACTATAGTAGTGTAGTGGACAATAGTGATGTGGTATTTACTATAGTAGTGTAGTGGACCATAGTGATGTGGTATTTACTATAGTAGTGTAGTGGACCATAGTGATGTGGTATTTACTATAGTAGTGTAGTGGACCATAGTGATGTGGTATTTACTATAGTAGTGTAGTGGACCATAGTGATGTGGTATTTACTATAGTAGTGTAGTGGACCATAGTGATGGTATTTACTATAGTAGTGTAGTGGACCATAGTGATGTGGTATTTACTATAGTAGTGTAGTGGACAATAGTGATGTGGTATTTACTATAGTAGTGTAGTGGACCATAGTGATGTGGTATTTACTATAGTAGTGTAGTGGACCATAGTGATGGTATTTACTATAGTAGTGTAGTGGACAATAGTGATGTGGTATTTACTATAGTAGTGTAGTGGACCATAGTGATGTGGTATTTACTATAGTAGTGTAGTGGACCATAGTGACGTGTTATTTACTATAGTAGTGTAGTGGACCATAGTGATGTGGTATTTACTATAGTAGTGTAGTGGACAATAGTGATGTGGTATTTACTATAGTAGTGTAATGGACCATAGTGATATGGTATTTACTATAGTAGTGTAGTGGACCATAGTGATGTGGTATTTACTATAGTAGTGTAGTGGACCATAGTGATGTGGTATTTACTATAGTAGTGTAGTGGACCATAGTGATGTGGTATTTACTATAGTAGTGTAGTGGACCATAGTGATGTGGTATTTACTATAGTAGTGTAGTGGACCATAGTGATGTGGTATTTACTATAGTAGTGTAGTGGACCATAGTGATGTGGTATTTACTATAGTAGTGTAGTGGACAATAGTGATGTGGTATTTACTATAGTAGTGTAGTGGACCATAGTGATGTGGTATTTACTATAGTAGTGTAGTGGACCATAGTGATGTGGTATTTACTATAGTAGTGTAGTGGACCATAGTGATGTGGTATTTACTATAGTAGTGTAGTGGACCATAGTGATGTGGTATTTACTATAGTAGTGTAGTGGACCATAGTGATGTGGTATTTACTATAGTAGTGTAGTGGACCATAGTGATGTGGTATTTACTATAGTAGTGTAGTGGACCATATTGATGTGGTATTTACTATAGTAGTGTAGTGGACAATAGTGATTATGTATTTACTATAGTAGTGTAGTGTACCATAGTGATGTGGTATTTACTATAGTAGTGTATTAGACCATAGTGACGTGGTATTTACTATAGTAGTGTAGTGGACAATAGTGATGTGGTATTTACTATAGTAGTGTAGTGTACCATAGTGATGTGGTATTTACTATAGTAGTGTAGTGGACAATAGTGATTATGTATTTACTATAGTAGTGTAGTGTATTAGACCATAGTGATGTGGTATTTACTATAGTAATGTAGTGTACCATAGTGATGTGGTATTTACTATAGTAGTGTAGTGGACAATAGTGATTATGTATTTACTATAGTAGTGTAGTGGACAATAGTGATGTGGTATTTACTATAGTAGTGTAGTGTACCATAGTGATGTGGTATTTACTATAGTAGTGTAGTGGACAATAGTGATGTGGTATTTACTATAGTAGTGTAGTGGACAATAGTGATGTGGTATTTACTATAGTAGTGTAGTGGACAATAGTGATGTGGTATTTACTATAGTAGTGTAGTGGACAATAGTGATGTGGTATTTACTATAGTAGTGTATTAGACCATAGTGATGTGGTATTTACTATAGTAGTGTAGTGTACCATAGTGATGTGGTATTTACTATAGTAGTGTAGTGGACAATAGTGATGTGGTATTTACTATAGTAGTGTAGTGGACAATAGTGATGTGGTATTTACTATAGTAGTGTAGTGGACAATAGTGATGTGGTATTTACTATAGTAGTGTAGTGGACAATAGTGATGTGGTATTTACTATAGTAGTGTAGTGTACCATAGTGATGTGGTATTTACTATAGTAGTGTAGTGGACAATAGTGATTATGTATTTACTATAGTAGTGTAGTGTATTAGACCATAGTGATGTGGTATTTACTATAGTAGTGTAGTGTACCATAGTGATGTGGTATTTACTATAGTAGTGTAGTGGACAATAGTGATTATGTATTTACTATAGTAGTGTAGTGTATTAGACCATAGTGATGTGGTATTTACTATAGTAGTTTAGTGGACAATAGTGATTATGTATTTACTATAGTAGTGTAGTGTACCATAGTGATGTGGTATTTACTATAGTAGTGTAGTGGACAATAGTGATGGTATTTACTATAGTAGTGTAGTGTACCATAGTGATGTGGTATTTACTATAGTAGTGTAGTGGACAATAGTGATTATGTATTTACTATAGTAGTGTAGTGTACCATAGTGATGTGGTATTTACTATAGTAGTGTAGTGGACAATAGTGATGTGGTATTTACTATAGTAGTGTAGTGTACCATAGCGATGGTATTTACTATAGTAGTGTAGTGTACCATAGTGATTATGTATTTACTATAGTAGTGTAGTGTACCATAGTGATGTGGTATTTACTATAGTAGTGTAGTGGACAATAGTGATTATGTATTTACTATAGTAGTGTAGTGTACCATAGTGATGTGGTATTTACTATAGTAGTGTAGTGGACAATAGTGATTATGTATTTACTATAGTAGTGTAGTGTACCATAGTGATGTGGTATTTACTATAGTAGTGTAGTGGACAATAGTGATTATGTATTTACTATAGTAGTGTAGTGTTGTAGACCATAGTGATGTGGTATTTACTATAGTAGTGTAGTATACAACAGTGATGGTATTTACTATAGTAGTGTATTAGACCATATTGATGTGGTATTTACTATAGTAGTGTAGTGTACCATAGTGATGTGGTATTTACTATAGTAGTGTAGTGTATTAGACCATATTGATGTGGTATTTACTATAGTAGTTTAGTGTACCATAGTGATGTGGTATTTACTATAGTAGTGTAGTGTATTAAACCATAGTGATGTGGTATTTACTATAGTAGTGTAGTGTACCATAGTGATGTGGTATTTACTATAGTAGTGTAGTGTATTAGACCATAGTGACGTGTTATTTACTATAGTAGTGTAGTATACCATAGTGACGTGGTATTTACTATAGTAGTGTATTAGACCATAGTGATGTGGTATTTACTATAGTAGTGTATTAGACCATAGTGATGTGGTATTTACTATAGTAGTGTAGTGTAGTGTACCATAGTGATGTGGTATTTACTATAGTAGTGTAGTATACAACAGTGATGGTATTTACTATAGTAGTGTATTAGACCATATTGATGTGGTATTTACTATAGTAGTGTAGTGTACCATAGTGATGTGGTATTTACTATAGTAGTGTAGTGTATTAGACCATATTGATGTGGTATTTACTATAGTAGTTTAGTGTACCATAGTGATGTGGTATTTACTATAGTAGTGTAGTGTATTAAACCATAGTGATGTGGTATTTACTATAGTAGTGTAGTGTACCATAGTGATGTGGTATTTACTATAGTAGTGTAGTGTATTAGACCATAGTGACGTGTTATTTACTATAGTAGTGTAGTATACCATAGTGACGTGGTATTTACTATAGTAGTGTATTAGACCATAGTGATGTGGTATTTACTATAGTAGTGTATTAGACCATAGTGATGTGGTATTTACTATAGTAGTGTAGTGTAGTGTACCATAGTGATGTGGTATTTACTTTAGTAGTGTATTAGACCATAGTGATGTGGTATTTACTATAGTAGTGTAGTGCAGTGTACCATAGTGATGTGGTATTTACTATAGTAGTGTAGTGTACCATAGTGATGTGGTATTTACTATAGTAGTGTAGTGGACTATAGTGATGTGGTATTTACTATAGTAGTCTAGTGGTGTGGTATTTACTATAGTAGTGTAGTAGACCACTCACCTGGCTGGATGATAAATGTTATTTGTCTTAGTAGAGATCTCGCTTTGTTCAACTTGATATATGACTGGAGCCTTTCAAGTTTGATGTGTGTGTTCGTGTGTGTGAGCGAGGGTGTGTGTGGATGTGAGCGTGTGCGTGTGTGTGTGTGTGTGTGTGTTTGTGAATTGATCTCTTCATTAGTGTGGACATCAATAATAATATTTCACCTGAGGACCAGCCATAGTGTTTCTAATGTTCAGTGCCGTGTGAGAAACGTCCGTGCTGCCGTCCGTGTAAAAATCATTTTTCCCACGTCGGTGGCTAATTTGCTCAGAGCCATTCTGTTCTGTCTAAACGAGGGGGTCGGAGTAATTTACGATCGGTGAGACTAAAAAAAACCTGACAAGAGGAGGTTGTTCTCTTTGATTAGGATAGAGAGATACAGGTTCACTGAAGTCACTGAAGCCTCATAATTGTTGTAAATGTAAATTTCATTTGCAATTAACCTCAAAGATCATTTCAAACCGAAAGTCAATCAATCAATGAAGTGTATTTTATAAAGCCCTTTATAACATCTAGTTGTCAGAAAGTTCTACAGACAGAAATTTATTATGCTGTGAACCTTCCAGAGGTGTTGTCACGCCCTGATCTGTTTTCACCTGTCCTTGTGCTCGTCTCCGCCCCCTCCAGGTGTCGCCCATCGTCCCCACTCTACCTCTGGGTGTTGATACCTGTTTTTCTGACTGTCTGTGCCATTTCGTATCGTTTGTTCAAGCCTACCAGCATTTTGTGCCGCAGCTCCTGCCTTTTCCAGTTTCTCTTTTCTCGCCCTTCTGGTTCTTGACCCTTGCCTGTCCTGACTCCGAAGCCCGCCTGCCTGACCACTCTGCCTGTCCTGACTCCGAAGCCCGCCTGCCTGACCACTCTGCCTGTCCTGACTCCGAAGCCCGCCTGCCTGACCCTGAGCCTGCCTGCCGTCCTGTACCTTTGCCACTACTCTGGATTGTCGACCCCTGCCTGCCTTGACCTGTCATTTGACTGCCCCTGTTGTTACAATAAACATTGTTACTTCACCCAGTCTGCATTTGGGTCTCACCTTAATCCCTGATTGTTGTGGGAGTCAATGGGGTTCGGAAGGGTGAGGGCACTCAATCAAGACATGGGAGGAACGCATGGACGAAGAAAGGAGGAGAAATCTAGATGAAAGACAGAAGAAAGGGAAAGAAGAGGACATTGAAAGGAAAAAATGAAGAACGAACTGAAAGACAAAGAACAGATTGAAAGACGAAAGAACGGACTGAAAGACGAAAGAACGGACTGAAAGTCGAAAGAACGGACTGAAAGACGAAAGAACGGACTGAAAGACGAAAAAACGGACTGAAAGACGAAAAAAGTGCTACAGTGTTCATCTTGCCTAAAGTCAATTCTAGCCAAGAAGTACACTTTAAATTGCTGTTTGCCAAAATACTATTTGAGTTTATTAATGAGTGAAGTGCCCTAAACCAAGCTAGGTTTTTTTTATTGAGCCGGCAGAGTGCC
Organism: Oncorhynchus mykiss; assembly: GCF_057628025.1. Classification (NCBI taxonomy): domain Eukaryota; kingdom Metazoa; phylum Chordata; class Actinopteri; order Salmoniformes; family Salmonidae; genus Oncorhynchus; species Oncorhynchus mykiss. Next base: position 78,044,315 of record NC_143037.1, read on the forward strand.
ATCCTGTGAACAGTAAATGTATAATTTACATTTTTCAACAAGAAAAGCGGACTCTTCTTCTGCACACGCCGCTACCTCATAAATCAAAACCCCTCTGGACCAGCCCTCACAGTCCCTTTTTAAGATAGGTTACTTTGATGATTTGGCCATGATATTGAAAGGGTACTAATGTAGGGTGGCAGTAGCTTGCCTTGTATTGTTTTTTTGGTATGCAGACCATGTCACATGGTGGATGGGACATCCAGTTGACGTGTGTGGAGGTGACAGGTATTCAGTGGTTGGTGATGAGGAGAACAGGACAAGGTGCCTCTCTCTCTCATTCTCTTTCTCTCTCTCTTTCTTTCTCTCTCTCTCTCTCAATTCGAGGGGCTTCATTGGCATTGGAATTAAATGTGAAGATTGTATAATATCAAATCAATTCTCTATGTGTAATTATTCCGTAATTCAACGAATCACGGAATAGTATTTATCTAGGAAGTCGGGGGCGCCATGGAAAATATTCAGATTACAAAGTTATACTTTTTCTAATATAACTTTTCAGATATTTTCATAGTCCTCTTAATTAATTAATGATTTACTTTACCTCACGTTAGTCTCATTCCAAACATCGTAAATTGTTGGTTATCTGCACGAACCCAGTCTTCACTATGAGTCATCCATACATCAATTGTCTTGTTGTTTATAGAGTGTACATTTCCCGAATATAACTCTTCAGATATTTTATTATTTTATTGATTATTCACTTATTAATGTATTCTTACCTCATCAGTCACATATCATTGGTTATCTGCACGAACCCTAGCATAGGTCATGAATCAGCCATATAGAAATTGGCATTCTTTATTTATTTACTAACTAACTTAAATCAGTCACAGAATCACATTGGTTACTGACATGATAGAAAAGTCCCTAGTGGACTAAGCCGATATGAAGGCAGTAGACAAAGGAAAGGGGTGGGGACAGTTTAAGAGCGGGAAAGTCAAAGATGATTCACTGTAATACAGTTGATAACCACTCTCATGAAATACCAATACTTTTACATTGAACAGTCGCTCGTTCGAAAATATACATATTTACGAGTGTATGCCTTTGTTGTCCCTCTCTGCTATCCGTCTGCTGGATAATAGTTCATCAGAGAGTCTCTGGTTGCGTTCCCCAGAGGTCCCAAGGTCTTCCGTGGTTGTAGTTGTTGTCGTGTCATTAACTGAAGACTTAGTTTTATCAAAGATGTAATTATTATTACGCGATTAAACTGATTAATCATGTAACTTTAATTAACTAGGAAGTCGGGGCACCAAGGAAAATATTCAGATTACAAAGTTATACTTTTTCTAATATAACTTTTCAGATATTTTCATAGTCTTCTTAATTAATTAATGATTTACTTTACCTCACGTTAGTCTCATTCCAAACATCGTAAATTGTTGGTTATCTGCACGAACCCAGTCTTCACTATGAGTCATCCATACATCAATTGTCTTAAATCATTTATTTACTAACTAAGTAATTCACAGAAATGCATAATCAAACAAACAAAGTAAAAATGGTTACAAGAAATTATATGGGAATGTGCCCCTAGTGGGCTAAACCAGCGGCTTGGTGGACAAAAGGGAAGTGGGGGTCGACTGAGAAGTCACTACAGAGTTGATAATTATGACAATTGAAATGCTATTCCTTTGCACATGAACGCTCATTCATTCGGGAACAATTGCAATCATTATATAAATTTACACTCAGTGTGTCGTCGGGGTCTCTGTTGAAAAGTTTGTTTATTTTGGAAAGTGTCTGTCTTCTCTCTCTCTCTCTCTCTGTCGTGGTTAGAATGGATAGTTTAAAGTGACATTAGAGTGACATTCATTCATGTCATTATGGATAGGTGTTTTGGCGGTTGTCGTTCTTCGCGTTCAATGATACCGAATTCCTAAAAGCAGACTAGTAATTTAATATCAAAGACTTATTCTTATTCTGCCTAAGAGTTTAACCACGTGGGATCGTTAAAAGATTCAGCAGTCTACTCAAACCTTGGCACTCTCGTTATCGAGGTAAGCTGGTCTGCAACCTTTGTCCTCTCGCAATTCAGGGAAACATGGTCTGGTGAGAAATTCTCAAAGTTGGGATTTTATTCAGGAGTTGCAGAAAAGGGCCGGGCCCAGGATGCTCGACCATAACTGGGCTCATGGGCGGTCCTCTGATTTAGTTAAACTCCAAAGGGAATTGTAGTTTCCTTCATTAAACAATCCAAAATCACATTACACAATTTTACAACAGTATCATCTTCACTCATTCATCTTATACAACAATTAGATGTAAACCTCATATCTGAGGCTATTATATAAACAGCGTTATGGTAATGTGGCCACACCGTCTCCCATGAGCTTCCCCAAATTGTAACAAACTGACCAGTTCGTAGCTGGATTCTTCACCAATCTTTTATACTTTCTCCGGAACATAAATGTTGTTCGGACCTCAAGTTCTGTGAGGTGGAAGAAATTTCTTTGTTCTCTATGAAACTTCACTCTGTCTCTATACTGTGTGGTCATGAGGAGATTATCTCCTCCAAGGAATTTACGACCTCTCTCTGACCACAGCAGCTCGCTGTACCCAAAGAGGGCAACGTCATGACATTGTTAATATGGATACTTCAGAGTACCATTCATGTTCTTAGAGCGGATCATCTGACTAAAGTATATAAACAGCTGCAGGCTGAATAATTGTTCTTTAGTTTGAAGATTTTTGTAGCGACAGCTCCATATTTACTGGTCTCATGTAAATTTAGTTGGAAGTGGCTATTTTACTAGAGTAGAAAAGGGGACGTTCCATGCTGCCGATGTAAATGTCTGTACTCACGGAGTGTGGTCACTGACTAGTTCAAACTTTTGAATGAAAGCCCATACTCTCCTTTAGAAGGCTAACATCATATTTCATCTTTTCAAAAAGATAGATTTATACTCAATCATTTATTTTATCCAACATTCAGATTCAAATAATTGAGAAGTGTAGACAAACAAAAAAACAGCAGGAGGAGTCGTTCATGAGGTCATCAAATGAAAACAAACTCGACAGGACTGTCCCTTAAGTGTCCATGGACCATTCACACATTCTCAAAAATATATATTTAGTTTAGTTCTCAATTTTTGGGGGATTAGGAGTTTTGGCAAGAAGAATGCCTTTGTTCTCCATAGGCTCCCTCAATACTGAGAGTTTCTACCAGGAACTTATACCAGGAACCTGTAGTGGGAGAGAGCGTGAGAGACGGGAGACGGGGAGCCACGATATACACCCAAAAGGGCCACCTCGTGACAATGGGTTGTGTTAACAATAGGGTTTGTTCTTCACTGGTTGCCCTTTTCCAGTGGCAACAGGTCACAAGTATTGCTGCTGTGATTGCACACTGTGGTATTTCACCCAATAGAAATGGGAGTTTATCAAAATGGGTCTGTGTAATCTGAGGGAAATGTGTCTCTAATAGGGTCAGACATTTGGCAGGAGGTTAGGAAGTGCTGCTCAGTTTCATCTCATTTTGTGGGCAGAGTGCACATAGCCTGTCTTCTCTTGAGAGCCATGTCTGCCTACGGAGGCCTTTCTCAATAGCAAGGCTATGCTCACTGAGTCTGTACATAGTCAAAGCTTTCCTTAAGTTTTGGTCAGTCACAGTGGTCAGGTATTCTGCCAATGTATTTCCCATTTCACTCCACAACAACCAGGCTTTAGGTTCCTCTTGATTTTGTCACATCTAATGAACAGCACTAGTGATTAAACTTACCCCAATCAGCAATACATGATGACAATTACTAACAAGTTGAATGTTTGAAGAGACTGTTGTGAATGCTTCTCAGTCAAAACGGGAGATGACATCTCTACACACGAGTCTCAAGGAGATAAATCATGTGTGTAATAGCGGTAATCGGGTTACAGAGATTAACTCCCGTTTCCTGGGATAAACAATTCTGAGAAACCATGAAATATAATACATTATTTCCATGAATAGCACAACATGAAATATAACCGTTAAATTAGGCCTAAAGGTTTTATTTAACCTCTCTAGGGGGTGTGGGACGCTAGCATTCCACCTGGCCAACATCCAGTGAAATTGCAGAGCGCCAAATTCAAAAACAGAAATACTCATAATAAAAATGTAGAAAACATACAAGTGTTATACGTCGGCTTAACCGTTGTGTCAGATTTCAAAAAGGCTTTACGGCAAAAGCCTATGCGATTATCTGAGGACAGCGCCCAGCACACAAAACATTACAAACAGTTACCAGCCAAGTAGAGGAGTAACAAAAGTCAGAAATACAGTGCCTTGCGAAAGTATTCGGCCCCCTTGAACTTTGCGACCTTTTGCCACATTTCAGGCTTCAAACATAAAGATATAAAACTGTATTTTTTTGTGAAGAATCAACAACAAGTGGGACACAATCATGAAGTGGAACGACATTTATTGGATATTTCAAACTTTTTTAACAAATCAAAAACTGAAAAATTGGGCGTGCAAAATTATTCAGCCCCCTTAAGTTAATACTTTGTAGCGCCACCTTTTGCTGCGATTACAGCTGTAAGTCGCTTGGGGTATGTCTCTATCAGTTTTGCACATCGAGAGACTGACATTTTTTCCCATTCCTCCTTGCAAAACAGCTCGAGCTCAGTGAGGTTAGATGGAGAGCATTTGTGAACAGCAGTTTTCAGTTCTTTCCACAAATTCTCGATTGGATTCAGGTCTGGACTTTGACTTGGCCATTCTAACACCTGGAGATGTTTATTTTTGAACCATTCCATTGTAGATTTTGCTTTATGTTTTGGATCATTGTCTTGTTGGAAGACAAATCTCCGTCCCAGTCTCAGGTCTTTTGCAGACTCCACCATTCTTCCAGAATGGTCCTGTATTTGGCTCCATCCATCTTCCCATCAATTTTAACCATCTTCCCTGTCCCTGCTAAAGAAAAGCAGGTCCAAACCATGATGCTGCCACCACCATGTTTGACAGTGGGGATGGTGTGTTCAGGGTGTTGAGCTGTGTTGCTTTTACGCCAAACATAACGTTTTGCATTGTTGCCAAAAAGTTCAATTTTGGTTTCATCTGACCAGAGCACCTTCTTCCACATGTTTGGTGTGTCTCCCAGGTGGCTTGTGGCAAACTTTAAACAACACTTTTTATGGATATCTTTAAGAAATGGCTTTCTTCTTGCCACTCTTCCATAAAGGCCAGATTTGTGCAATATACGACTAATTGTTGTCCAATGGATAGAGTCTCCCACCTCAGCTGTAGATCTCTGCAGTTCATCCAGAGTGATCATGGGCCTCTTGGCTGCATCTCTGATCAGTCTTCTCCTTGTATGAGCTAAAAGTTTAGAGGGACGGCCAGGTCTTGGTAGATTTGCAGTGGTCTGATACTCCTTCCATTTCAATATTATCGCTTGCACAGTGCTTCTTGGGATGTTTAAAGCTTGGGAAATCTTTTTGTATCCAAATCCGGCTTTAAACTTCTTCACAACAGTATCTCGGACCTGCCTGGTGTGTTCCTTGTTCTTCATGATGCTCTCTGCGCTTTTAACGGACCTCTGGGACTATCACAGTGCAGGTGCATTCATACGGAGACTTGATTACACACAGGTGGATTGTATTTATCATCATTAGTCATTTAGGTCAACATTGGATCATTCAGAGATCCTCACTGAACTTCTGGAGAGAGTTTGCTGCACTGAAAGTAAAGGGGCTGAATAATTTTGCACGCCCAATTTTTCAGTTTTTGATTTGTTAAAAAAGTTGGAAATATCCAATAAATGTCGTTCCACTTCATGATTGTGTCCCACTTGTTGTTGATTCTTCAAAAAAAATACAGTTTTATATCTTTATGTTTGAAGCCTGAAATGTGGCAAAAGGTTGCAAAGTTCAAGGGGGCCGAATACTTTCGCAAGGCACTGAGCGATAAAATGTATCACTTACCTTTGATGATCTTCATATGGTTGCACTCACAAGACTCCCAGTTACCCAATAAATGTCTGTTTTGTTCGATAAAGTCCCTCTTTATATCCAAAAACCTCCATTTTGTTGGCGCGTTTTGTTCAGTAATCCACTGGCTCCAAGGCGGTCAAAACAGGCAGACGAAAAATCCCAAAAGTATCAGTAAAGTTTGTAGAAACATGTCAAACGATGTTTATAACCAATCCTCAGGTTGTTTTTAAGTCATAATAATCAATAATATTTAAACCGGACAATATAAAAGAAAAACAAGAAAGACGCGCTCTCTGTCGGGCTCAGTTAACAGCTCTGGGACACTGCAGGGTCCATTCATTCTTACGCTCTCATTTTTCAGAATACAAGCCTGATACAATTTCTAAAGACTGTTGACATCTAGTGGAAGCCATATGAAGTGTAATCTGAGTCCTAAGTCATTGGATACTGTAAAGGCAGTCAATGGAAAACTACAAACATAAAACAATCCCACTTCCTGGATGGATTTTTCTCAGGTTTTTGCCTGCCATATCAGTTTTGTTATACTCACAGACATCATTTTAACAGTTTTGGAAACTTTAGAGTGTTTTCTATCCGATTCTCCCAATCATATGCATATCCTAGCTTCTGGGCCTGAGTAACAGGCAGTTTACTTTGGGCATGCTTTTCATCCGGAGGTGAAAATAGTTTCCCCTACCCTAGTGAGGTTAACTAGGCAAGTCAGTAAAGAACAAATTCTTATTTCCAACAACAGCCTAACGGGGAACAGTGGGTTAACTGTCTTGTTCAGGGGGAGAATAACAGATTTTTACCTTGTCAGCTCGGGGACTCAATCCAGCAATCGCACGTCTTCTCCCACTCCTCTCATCTGATTTTACTAACCACCTGTCCTGGCATTCATCATTACGAGCTCGCAAAATCCTAGAGGAATACCTGGTTCGGTCTGCTTTCCACCAGACACATGTCCTTTATTAAATGTTCTCCCTGTACCTGCTTCCTGTCTCCAGCGTCAATCCTCACAGAATGCTAACACCAAAATTGGAAACATCCGGGAGGCCTTGTTTTTTGTTGGTGACGTCGGATCCGGGTGCTGTCGTCGTTTGAACTGGGAGTGCCTTAGCTGGCTCATTGGGCTTCCTCGCCCTAGCTTGCTCGTTGGGCTTCCTTGCCCTAGCTGGCTCGTTGGGCTTCCTTGCCCTAGCTGGCTCGTTGGGCTTCTTTGCCCTAGCTGGCTCGTTGGGCTTCCTCGCCCTAGCTTGCTCGTTGGGCTTCCTTGCCCTAGCTGGCTCGTTGGGCTTCCTTGCCCTAGCTGGCTCGTTGGGTTTCCTTGCCCTAGCTGGCTCATTGGGCTTCCTTGCCCTAGCTGGCTCGTTGGGCTTCCTTGCCCTAGCTGGCTCGTTGGGCTTCCTTGCCCTAGCTGGCTCGTTGGGCTTCCTTGCCCTATATGGCTCGTTGGGCTTCCTTGCCCTAGCTGGCTCAAGAGGTTTTTCTTTCCCCGGTGGCAGGCGCCCAGCCCACGCCATGCTTCAGCCGGCCATCATGCTCCCACGTCTCAGTGGGATCGTCAGGCTTTCACGCCTCAACCCGGATCGTCAGGCTCCCACGCCTCTGCCGGTTCATCAGGCTTCTACGCCCCATCCGGCTTGTCCAGCGCCCACGCCTCGGACGGCCCATCAGGCTTGCCCAGGTGGGATGCCGGCCGGCGCCCCTATTAAAATGTTCTCCCTGTACCTGCTTCCTGTCTTCAACATCAATCCTCACAGGTAGGCTATATCAGTTATTAATTCAGACCCATAACCATTCAGATGGTGGTAGACTATATCAGTTATTAATTCAGACCCATAACCATTCAGATGGTGGTGGACTATAGCAGTTATTAATTCAGACCCATAACCATTCAGATGGTGGTAGACTATATCAGTGATTAATTCAGACCCATAACCATTCAGATGGTGGTAGACTATAGCCGTTATTAATTCAGACCCATAACCCTTCAGATGGATGTGGACTATGGCAGTTATTAATTCAGACCCATAACCATTCAGATGGTGGTGGACTGTAACAGTTATTAATTCAGACCCATAACCATTCAGATGGTGGTGGACTATAACAGTTATTAATTCAGACGAATAACCATTCAGACCCATAACCATTCAGACCCATAACCATTCAGATCCATAACCATTCAGATCCATAACCATTCAGACCCATAACCATTCAGACCCATAACCATTCAGACCCATAACCATTCAGATGGTGGTGGACTATAGCAGTTATTAATTCAGACCCATAACCATTCAGATGGTGGTGGACTATAACAGTTATTAATTCAGACGAATAACCATTCAGACCCATAAATCAAATCAAATCAAATCAAATTTATTTATATAGCCCTTCGTACATCAGCTGATATCTCAAAGTGCTGTACAGAAACCCAGCCTAAAACCCCAAACAGCAAGCAATGCAGGTGTAGAAGCCCGGTGGCTAGGAAAAACTCCCTAGAAAGGCCAAAACCTAGGAAGAAACCTAGAGAGGAACCAGGCTATGTGGGGTGGCCAGTCCTCTTCTGGCTGTGCCGGGTGGAGATTATAACAAAACATGGTCAAGATGTTCAAATGTTCATAAATGACCAGCATGGTCGAATAATAATAAGGCAGAATAGTTGAAACTGGAGCAGCAGCACAGTCAGGTGGACTGGGGACAGCAAGGAGTCATCATGTCAGGTATTCCTGGGGCATGGTCCTAGGGCTCAGGTCCTCCGAGAGAGAGAAAGAAAGAGAGAATTAGAGAGAGCATATGTGGGATGGCCAGTCCTCTTCTGGCTGTGCCGGGTGGAGATTATAACAGAACATGGCCAAGATGTTCAAATGTTCATAAATGACCAGCATGGTCGAATAATAATAAGGCAGAACAGTTGAAACTGGAGCAGCAGCACAGCCAGGTGGACTGGGGACAGCAAGGAGTCATCATGTCAGGTAGACCTGGGGCATGGTCCTAGGGCTCAGGTCCTCCGAGAGAGAGAAAGAGAGAAGGAGAGAATTAGAGAACGCACACTTAGATTCACACAGGACACCGAATAGGACAGGAGAAGTACTCCAGATATAACAAACTGACCCTAGCCCCCCGACACATAAACTACTGCAGCATAAATACTGGAGGCTGAGACAGGAGGGGTCAGGAGACACTGTGGCCCACTCCGAGGACACCCCCGGACAGGGCCAAACAGGAAGGATATAACCCCACCCACTTTGCCAAAGCACAGCCCCCACACCACTAGAGGGATATCTTCAACCACCAACTTACCATCCTGAGACAAGGCTGAGTATAGCCCACAAAGACCTCCGCCACGGCACAACCCAAGGGGGGGGGGGGGGGCAACCCAGACAGGATGACCACATCAGTGACTCAACCCACTCAGGTGACGCACCCCCTCCAGGGACGGCATGAGAGAGCCCCAGTAAAGCCAGTGACTCAGCCCCTGTAATAGGGTTAGAGGCAGAGAATCCCAGTGGAAAGAGGGGAACCGGCCAGGCAGAGACAGCAAGGGCGGTTCGTTGCTCCAGAGCCTTTCCGTTCACCCTCCCACTCCTGGGCCAGACTACACTCAATCATATGACCCACTGAAGAGATGAGTCTTCAGTAGAGACTTAAAGGTTGAGACCGAGTTTGCGTCTCTGACATGGGTAGGCAGACCGTTGCATAAAAATGGAGCTCTATAGGAGAAAGCCCTGCCTCCAGCTGTTTGCTTAAAACTTCTAGGGACAATTAGGAGGCCTGCGTCTTGTGACCGTAGCGTACGTGTAGGTATGTACGGCAGGACCAAATCAGAGAGATAGGTAGGAGCAAGCCCATGTAATGCTTTGTAGGTTAGCAGTAAAACCTTGAAATCAGCCCTTGCTTTGACAGGAAGCCAGTGTAGAGAGGCTAGCACTGGAGTAATATGATCAAATTTTTTGGTTCTAGTCAGGATTCTAGCAGCCGTATTTAGCACTAACTGAAGTTTATTTAGTGCTTTATCCGGGTAGCCGGAAAGTAGAGCATTGCAGTAGTCTAACCTGGAAGTGACAAAAGCATAGATTAATTTTTCTGCATCATTTTTGGACAGAAAGTTTCTGATTTTTGCAATGTTACGTAGATGGAAAAAAGCTGTCCTTGAAATGGTCTTGATATGTTCTTCAAAAGAGAGATCAGGGTCCAGAGTAACGCCGAGGTCCTTCACAGTTTTATTTGAGACGACTGTACAACCATTAAGATTAATTGTCAGATTCAACAGAAGATCTCTTTGTTTCTTGGGACCTAGAACAAGCATCTCTGTTTTGTCCGAGTTTAAAAGTAGAAAGTTTGCAGCCATCCACTTCCTTATGTCTGAAACACATTCTTCTAGCAAGGGCAATTTTGGGGCTTCACCATGTTTAATTGAAATGTGCAGCTGTGTGTCATCCGCATAGCAGTGAAAATTAACATTATGTTTTCGAATAACATCCCCAAGAGGTAAAATATATAGTGAAAACAATAGTGGTCCTAAAATGGAACCTTGAGGAACACCGAAATTTACAGTTGATTTGTCAGAGGACAAACCATTCACAGAGACAAACTGATATCTTTCCGACAGATAAGATCTAAACCAGGCCAGAACTTGTCCGTGTAGACCAATTTGGGTTTCCAATCTCTCCAAAAGAATGTGGTGATCGATGGTATCAAAAGCAGCACTAAGGTCTAGGAGCACGAGGACAGATGCAGAGCCTCGGTCCGATGCCATTAAAATGTAATTTACCACCTTCACAAGTGCCGTCTCAGTGCTATGATGGGGTCTAAAACCAGACTGAAGCATTTCGTATACATAACCATTCAGACCCATAACCATTCAGATCCATAACCATTCAGATCCATAACCATTCAGACCCATAACCATTCAGACCCATAACCATTCAGACCCATAACCATTCAGATGGTGGTGGACTATAGCAGTTATTAATTCAGACCCATAACCATTCAGATGGTGGTGGACAATAGCAGTTATTAATTCAGACCCAAAACCATTCAGTCTTCCTGAAGAGAAGCGAAGCGAAAGCCGTCTGCATGTTATTCTAGTCCTGTGTTATTCAAACATGTCATTAGAATGATGAAGACAACGGAAATGATGTTATGTCACTGTTGAGAGGAAGGAATGAAACAACAATACTACAGAGAGAAAGACCAGGTAATACGTAAATTGCAAAACAAAACATTTGAAAGGTAATGTGTCAGCCTAATATTAATAGGCCCATTATATTATAAAACATTTAAACATTTAAATAGGCCCATTAAATCATTAAACATTTAAACATTTAAATTGGCCCCATTATATTATAAAACATTTAAATTGGCCCCATTATATTATAAAACATTTAAACATTTAAATAGGCCCATTATATTATAAAACATTTAAATAGGCCCCATTATATTATAAAACATTTAAACATTTAAATAGGCCCCATTATATTATAAAACATTTAAATGTTTAAATTGGCCCCATTATATTATAAAACATTTAAATTGGCCCCATTATATTATAAAACATTTAAATAGGCCCCATTATATTATAAAACATTTAAATAGGCCCCATTATATTATAAAACATTTAAATAGGCCCCATTATATTATAAAACATTTAAATTGGCCCCATTATCAGTTGGAAAATATATAGGGACAGTTGGAAAATATATCGGGACAGTTGAAAAAAGACATCAGGACAGTTAGAAAATATATCGGGACAGTTGGAAAATATATCGGGACAGTTGGAAAATATATCGGGACAGTTGGAAAATATATTGGGACAGTTGGAAAATATATCGGGACAGTTGGAAAAAGACATCAGGACAGTTAGAAAATACATCGGGACAGTTGGAAAATATATCGGGACAGTTGGAAAATATATCGGGACAGTTGGAAAATATATCGGGACAGTTAGAAAATATATCGGGACAGTTGGAAAATATATTGGGAAAGTTGAAAAATATATCGGGACAGTTAGGAAATATATCGGGACAGTTGGAAAATATATCGGGACAGTTGGAAAAATATATCGGGACAGTTAGAAAATATATCGGGACAGTTGGAAAATATATCGGGACAGTTGGAAAATATATCGGGACAGTTGGAAAATATATCGGGACAGTTGGAAAATATATCGGGACAGTTGGAAAATATATCGGGACAGTTAGAAAATATATCGGGACAGTTGGAAAAAGACATCAGGACAGTTGGAAAATATATCGGGACAGTTGGAAAATATATCGGGACAGTTAGAAAATATATCGGGACAGTTGGAAAATATATCGGGACAGTTGGAAAATATATAGGGACAGTTGGAAAATATATCGGGACAGTTGGAAAATATATCGGGACAGTTGGAAAAGGCTGGAAGGCCGTTTTGAAGCTCCAAACAGACTAAAGTGTCTGCCTGTAACTATTAATTGTCTCCATTGTGACATGGCCTGTATGTGAGGGAGAAGGCCAGCATGGGTGGAGTAGTGTAGAGTAGACTAGAGAAGTGTAGACTAGAGTACTGTAGAGTAAAGTAGAGTACTGTAGAGTAGAGTAGACTAGAGTAGAGTAGTGTAGTGTAGACTAGAGTACTGTAGAGTAGAGTAGAGTACTGTAGAGTAGAGTAGAGTACTGTAGAGTAGAGTAGAGTAGAGTAGAGTAGAGTATTGTAGAGTAGAGTTAAGTAGAGTAGAGTAGACTAGACTAGACTAGAGTAGAGTAGAGTAGAGTAGAGTACTGTAGAGTAGAGTAGAGTACTGTAGACTAGAGTAGACTAGAGTAGACTAGAGTACTGTCGAGTAGAGTTGTGTAGAGTAGAGTAGACTAGACTAGACTAGAGTAGAGTAGAGTAGAGTAGAGTAGAGTAGAGTAGAGTAGACTAGAGTAGAGTAGTGTAGTGTTGTGTAGTGTAGTGTAGAGTAGTGTAGTACTAATGAAGGGTGCAACACTTGGACCCTCCCTCCCTCCCTCCCCTCTCCTCTCTCTCTCCCCATCTCTCTCTCCCTCTCTCTTTTCTCTCCATCTAACCAAATCTCCCTCGCTCTCTCTTCTTTCTCCATCTCTCTCTCCATCCTTTCTCTTCTCTTTCCATCTCTCCCTCCCTCTCTCTTTACTCTCTATCTCTCCCTCCCTCCCTCCCTCTTCTCTCTCATCTCTCCCTCCATCCCCCCTCTTCTCTCTTCTCTCACCATCCCTCCCTCTCTCCCATCTCTTCTCTTCTCTCTATCTCTCCCTCCATTCCCTCTCTCCCTCACTCTCTCTCTCCCTCCCTCCCTCTCATCTCTCTCCAATTCTCCCTCCCTCCCATCTCCTCTCTCTATCTCTCCCTCCCTCGCTCTTCTCTCTCCATCTAACCATCTCTCCCTCCCTATCTCTTCTTTCTCCATCTCTCCCTCCCTCCCCTCTCTTCATCTCTCCCTCCTCCAGTCTCTCCTCTCTTCATCTCTCCCTCCCCCCTTCCTTTCTCTTCTCTCTCCATTGCTCCCTCCCTCCCTCTTGTCTATCTCCCTCCATCTCTCCCTCCACCTCTCTTCTCTCTCCATCTGTCCCTCCTGTCTCTTCTCCCTCCCCCTCCCTCCCTCTCCCTCCCTCCCTCCCTCCCTCCCTCCCTCCCTCCCTCCCTCCCTCCCTCCCTCCCTCCCTCCCTCCCTCCCTCCCTCCCTCCCTCCCTTTTTTCTCTGTTCATCTCTCCCCCCTCTCTTCTCTCTCTTCTTTCTCCATCTCTCCCTCCCTCTCTCTCTATTTTGTCCTTCTCTCCCTCCTCTCTCTTCTTTCTCCATCTCTCCCTTCCTCTCTTCTCCCTCCCTCCCTCCCTCCCTCCCTCCCTCCCTCCCTCCCTCCCTCCCTCCCTCCCTCCCTCCCTCCCTCCCTCCCTCCCTCCCTCCCTCCCTCCCTCTCTGTCTCTCTGTCTCTCTGTCTCTCTGTCTCTCTGTCCATCTCTCTCTCCCTCCTCTCTCTTCTTTCTCCATCTCTCCTTCCCTCTTCTCTCTCCATCTGTCCCTCCTCTCTCTCCTCCCTCCCTCCCTCCCTCCCTCCCTCCCTCCCTCCCTCCCTCCCTCCCTCCCTCCCTCCCTCTCTGTCTCTCTGTCTCTCTGTCCATCTCTCTCCTCCCTCCCTCCCTCCCTCCCTCCCTCCCTCCCTCCCTCCCTCCCTCCCTCCCTCCCTCCCTCCCTCCCTCCCTCCCTGTCTCCCTGTCTCCCTGTCTCTCTGTCTCTCTGTCTCCCTGTCTCTCTGTCTCTCTGTCCATCTCTCTCTCCCTCCTCTCTCTTCTTTCTCCATCTCTCCTTCCCTCTTCTCTCTCCATCTGTCCCTCCTCTCTCTCCTCCCTCCCTCCCTCCCTCCCTCCCTCCCTCCCTCCCTCCCTCCCTCCCTCCCTCCCTGTCTCCCTGTCTCCCTGTCTCTCTGTCTCTCTGTCTCCCTGTCTCTCTGTCTCTCTGTCCATCTCTCTCTCCCTCCTCTCTCTTCTTTCTCCATCTCTCCTTCCCTCTTCTCTCTCCATCTGTCCCTCCTCTCTCTCCTCCCTCCCTCCCTCCCTCTCTGTCTCTCTGTCCATCTCTCTCTCCCTCCCTTTCAACTCTCCCCTCCATTTCAGAGTATAATTTGTCTCAGAAGTAGTAAATGAATACTGTCACAAAACAGCCTTCTTGTCTGAGACTTGTTTTCCATCTCCAATGTAAATTACAGCCAGTTAAATTATATCTGGTGACATTAACAATAACAAATGTGGATGCCTTGTAATTAGTTTAAAATGAAAACAATATGCATTAAGCTAGTTTTCAGATGACAGGGCAATAACAACAATGATTTGAAATTATTATAACCTTGGTGTAAAACGTAATAATGAACAACTTAGGATGAAAAGTCCAATGCAATAATGATGCGTCAGAACAGCATTCAAAATGTCAATTAGTGTCATTTGGATAAACCACTTAATGTTTGACTCAATCTTAGCAGTTGCTAAGTTACCGTGTTAATGACTGTGTGTGTGCTACAACTCTCACAGCCCATTCATTGAGGAGTTAGGACTTCGGTAGCTTTGGTTTCTACACTCAATCACTCACTCACACACACACACACACACACGCACACGCACACGCACACGCACACGCGCACGCACACAGACACACACACACACGCATGCTTTAATGAATACACACACACACACACACACACGCATGCTTTAATGAATACACACACACAAAAACACACACAAACAGGCTGCAGTGCTCAGAACCCTTTGACAACCACTAATGAACCATTTAAATGGTTTAATCAAGCTAAGGACTCCCATCTCATTTGGTTGGCTGCACATATGTGCATATGCTAAATTGAAGATCAAATTCATTTGATTTGATTTCTCTCTCAGGTACACAACCAGTCCTGTTTGGTTTTTCCCCTGTGGCCGTTGACAGATCAAAGAGATGATCTAGTCATCCTTCCATTAGGCCTGTCTATCTCCTGTCTGTCTCCTGTCTGTCTCCTGTCTGTCTCCTGTCTGTCTCCTGTCTGTATCCTGTCTGTCTCCTGTCTGTCTCCTGTCTACCTCCTGTCTGTCTCCTGTCTGTCTCCTGTCTGCCTCCTGTCTGTCTCCTGTCTGTCTCCTGTCTGTCTCCTGTCTGTCTTCTGTCTATCTCCTGTCTGTCTCCTGTCTATCTCCTGCCTGTCTCCTGTCTGTCTCCTGTCTGTCTCCTGTCTGTCTCCTGTCTGCCTCCTGTCTGTCTCCTGTCTGTCTCCTGTCTGTATCCTGTCTGTCTCCTGTCTGTCTCCTGCCTGTCTCCTGTCTGTCTCCTGTCTGTCTCCTGTTTTTCATGGAGATCTTTCTCTCACATTAAGATAATGAGTGAGTGCTTCTCAGTCTGTGCTGCTGCATTCAAATTACAAGCTGAATTTAACAAAACTTTGACATTTTTGAACTTGAAATAAGATAAACTCTCACACATCCAACTGTGTTTTCACACTTAGTCGTTTTCAAGCAATATTTGACAACATATGTGACAAATGTTTTGTGCAGTGTGAACACTCCAAAGGAACTCAGACCCCTCAAAAGAGCCTCCAAAGCTAACGAACTGAGACCAGGGATATAACCCTTCACACTAGACTACTGTTATAACCCCTCACACTAGACTACTGTTATAACCTCTCACACTAGACTACTGTTATAACCCCTCACACTAGACTACTGTTATAACCCCTCACACTAGACTACTGTTATAACCCCTCACACTAGACTACTGTTATAACCTCTCACACTAGACTACTGTTATAACCTCTCACACTAGACTACTGTTATAACACCTCACACTATACTACTGTTATAACCTCTCACACTAGATTACTGTTATAACCTCTCACACTAGACTACTGTTATAACCCCTCACACTAGACTACTGTTATAACCTCTCACACTAGACTACTGTTATAACCCCTCACACTAGACTACTGTTATAACCTCTCACACCAGACTACTGTTATAACCTCTCACACTAGACTACTATCATAACCCCTCACACTAGACTACTGTTATATCCCCTCACACAAGACTACTGTTATAACCTCTCACACTAGACTACTGTTATAACCTCTCACACTAGACTACTGTTATAACCCCTCACACTAGACTACTGTTATAACCTCTCACACTAGACTACTGTTATATCCCCTCACACTAGACTACTGTTATAACCTCTCACACTAGACTACTGTTATAACCCATCACACTAGACTACTGTTATAACCTCTCACACTAGACTACTGTTATAACCCCTCACACTAGACTACTGTTATAACCTCTCACACTAGACTACTGTTATAACCCCTCACACTAGACTACTGTTATATCCCCTCACACTAGACTACTGTTATAACCTCTCACACTAGACTACTGTTATAACCCCTCACACTAGACTGTTGTTATGACCTCTCACACTAGACTACTGTTATATCCCCTCACACTAGACTACTGTTATATCCCCTCACACTAGACTATTGTTATATCCCCTCACACTAGACTACTGTTATATCCTCTCACAATAGACTACTGTTATAACCCCTCACACTAGACGACTGTTATAACCTCTCACACTAGACTACTGTTATAACCTCTCACACTAGACTACTATTATATCCCCTCACACTAGACTACTGTTTTAACCTCTCACACTAGACTACTGTTATATCCCCTCCCACTAGACTACTGTTATAACCTCTCACACTAGACTACTGTTATAACCCCTCACACTAGACTGTTGTTATGACCTCTCACACTAGACTACTGTTATATCCCCTCACACTAGACTACTGTTATATCCCCTCACACTAGACTATTGTTATATCCCCTCACACTAGACTACTGTTATATCCTCTCACAATAGACTACTGTTATAACCCCTCACACTAGACGACTGTTATAACCTCTCACACTAGACTACTGTTATAACCTCTCACTCTAGACTACTATTATATCCCCTCACACTAGACTACTGTTTTAACCTCTCACACTAGACTACTGTTATATCCCCTCCCACTAGACTACTGTTATAACCTCTCACACTAGACTACTGTTATAACCCCTCACACTAGACTACTGTTATAACCTCTCACACTAGACTACTGTTATAACCTCTCACACTAGACTACTGTTATAACCCCTCACACTAGACGACTGTTATATCCCCTCACACTAGACTACTCTTATAACCCCTCACACTAGACAACTGTTATATCCTCTCACACTAGACTACTGTTATAACCTCTCACACTAGACTACTGTTATAACCTCTCACACTAGACTACTGTTATAACCCCTCACACTAGACTGTTGTTATGACCTCTCACACTAGACTACTGTTATATCCCCTCACACTAGACTACTGTTATAACCTCTCACACTAGACTACTGTTATAACCCCTCACACTAGACTACTGCCATAACCCCTCACACTAGACTACTGTTATAACCCCTCACACTAGACTACTGACATAACCACTCACACTAGACTACTGTCATAACCTCTCACACTAGACTACTGTTATAACCCCTCACACTAGACTACTGTTATATCCCCTCACACAAGACTACTTTTATAACCTCTCACACTAGACTACTGTTATAACCCCTCACACTAGACTACTGTTATAACCCCTCACACTAGACTACTGCCATAACCCCTCACACTAGACTACTGCCATAACTCCTCACGCTAGACTACTAAACTTAACACTATCACTTTAGTTTATTTAAAGGGGAATTTAACCCTGGGGGAATCCGACTTGTTTTCGTGAGGTTTGAGGCATTTCAGTGAGTTGTGTTTCACACACAATTGCAGAGGAGGAAGGCAGATCTGGGCTTCGAGGGCTGAATGATGACTCCTGATGTATTGATGGGGGGGGGGGGGGGGGGGATTAAACGTCCTGCTTTATGGCTTTTCCCAAAGGCTCTATGTTAAACAGATCAAACTATGAGGCTCTATGTGATACTGATCACACTTTAAGGCTCTATGTTATGTTGATCACACTTTAAGGCTCCATGTTATTCTACCTAGCTAACATTAGGCTATAACTAGCAATTCAAATGGCTCTCTGATATACAAATAATATTACTACACAGATCATACGCGTAATGTTAGCTAGCGAGCCAGCCAGCTTACGTTAGCTAACTATCTAACAGTACACTTTAACTTGCAGTAAAGAAAATGAAAATGTAGCAAGCTCTCTTACGCGCATACATGGATGAACTCTTCTCCCTCTCTGTCACGGATGGTTGCCCTTTAGTTTGAAGATGTAATCTGGACACAGGTGTTTTATACAACAGTCTTCTTTTCGACAGCCAATAGGGAGGAGGTGAGGGCACTCGGAGTGTGGTGTCACCAAAATAACCTCTCACTCAACATCAACAAAACTAAGGAGATGATCAGAGGGAGCACCCCCATATCCACATCGACGGAACAGCAGAGGGAGCACCCCCCCATCCACATCGACAGGACAGTAGAGGGAGCACCCCCCCATCCACATCGACGGGACAGTAGAGGGAGCACCCCCCTATCCACATCGACAGGACAGTAGAGGGAGCACCCCCCCATCTACATCTACGGGACAAGAGAAGGGGGAACGTTTTAAGTTCCTCGGTGTACACATCACTGACAAAACTGAAATTGTCCACCCACACAGATAGTGAGGTGAATAAGGCACAATAGCGCTTCTTCAACTACAGGAGGCTGAGTGATTTACACTTTTACAGATGCACAATTGAGAGCATCCTTTCGGGCTGTATCACCGCCTGGTACGGCAACTGCACCGCCCACAACCACAGGGCTCTCCAGACGGTAGTTTGGTCTGCACAACGCATCAACGGAGGCAAACTACATGCCCTCCAGGACACCTACACCACCCGATGTCACAGGAAGGTCAAAAGGATCATCAAGAACAACAACCACCCGAGCCACTGCCTGTTCACCCCGTTATCATCCAGATGGCGAGGTCAGTACAGGTACATCAAAGCTGGGACCGAGAGACTGGAAAAACAGCTTCTATCTCAAGGCCATCAGACTGTTAAACAGCCATCACTAACACAGAGAGGCTGCTGCCTACATACAGACTTGAAACCATTGGCCACTTTAATAAATGGATCACTAGTCACTTTAATAATGTCACTTTAATAATGTTTACCTATCATGCATCACTCATCTTCTATGTATATTCTGTATTTTATACCATCTATTGCATCTTTTTCTATGGCACTCTGACATCGCTCATCCATATTTTTATATATTCTTAATTCCTTTACTTGGATTTGTGTGTATGAGGTAGTTGTTGTGAAATTGTTAGATTACTTGTTAGATATTACTGCACGGTCGGAAACTAGAAGCACAAGCATTTCGCTACACTCGCATTAACATCTGCTAACCACGTGGATGTGACAAATAACATTTGAATTAGAATGTGAATAATGCTAATGGTGATGAGGACCCAGTATAACCTAACCCTTTCATCAGAGGTCATCAGAGGTTATGGTCATATCACACTGTTTACATTTCTATAGTCATGTGACAAAGAGTCTTTTTGTTCAATTAAAAGCCCAATTGTTGGCTTTTTACTATATCATGTTTTTTCCCCAGGTGAAATGTTTATTTTTCATAACTGATTAAAATTGGGTCTGCTATAAAACCTATAGATAATATCCTGTCCATATGAACAGATTTATTTCAGGCCATATAAAATAACAACTATGTGTGATTTAATGAAAACAGAAAACAGACATATTGTTTCACATTCTTTAATAAAACAGGCAGTTGTCACGTTCTGACCTTAGTTCCTTTGGGATGTCTTTGTTATAGTATGGTCAAGGCGTGAGTTGGGTGGGCGGTCTATGTTCTTTTTTCTATGATTTGGGATTTCTGTGTTTGGCCTGGTATGGTTCTCAATCAGTGGCAGCTGTCATTCGTTGTCCCTGATTGAGAACCATACTTAGGCAGCCTGTTTTCACCCTTTGAGTTGTGGGTGATTATTTTCTGTTCTGTGTTTTGTGTATTCACCGTACAGGACTGTTTCGTTCGTTGTCGCTTTATTGTTGTGTTTCAGTGTTCGATTGTTCTATTAAATCAATATGGACTCTTACCACGCAGCGCATTGGTCCTCCTCTTCTTCTTCCACCAACAACGTCAGTTACAACAATAGAACAGTTTTTCCGGCCAAAATACGACCTACGAGGAAACTCGACGTATCTCAACGACGTTGAGGGGGATCTGTGCGCTGCGTAGTACCTTCCACACAAAATGTTTGACAAAAAGACAACGTGGGCTTGAACCCAGATCGTCTGCACGCCACAAGACTATGTTATCCCATTGAGTTAAAGCCTAGGCATTAGCTTAGGGGGAGCTAATACAAGTCTTTTAAACACTCTTACACTGCATAGCCCCGGTGGACTACATCCAGCCGTTGTTTTAATGTAATCCAGTACCCACAAAACCGTGTTAGCCCAGTGAGCTGAAGCATTAGTTCAGGGGAGTTAACACAAGTTCCTCACAAATCCAGCCCGAGTGTTTCTTTAATTCATCCCAATTTATAGAAAACCTGACGTGGACAGTTGAGATGAACAAGTTTAATCGAGAAGACTTTCTGTCAACTCCATCCCTGTAAGGACATTCAGAATGTGTGTGTTGTGTGTGTGTCGTGTGTGCGTGGACTGTCTGTCAAAACACAGCCGTGTAACAGCACTTAGAATTCCTTCACATGAGACAGAGTGAAAACAGGCATGAGCACAGAAGAGCTAGTGAAAAATAATGACATTCTGTTTTCTGAGACGTAGAGGAGGAAAGTGGAGAGGAGAGGATTGACTGTAGCCTGTGTTAGTGTACCAAATGGAACCATGTTTGTTACATAATGTGCTACGTTTGACCAGAGGTCTTTGGGGGATAAGGTGGCATTTGTTATTTAGCCTTTAGTGTGTTGAACAGGATATGATAAGGTCTGGTCTGGTAACATCTCCCCAGCCTCTGGTCTGGTAACATCTCCCCAGCCTCTGGTCTGGTAATATCTCCCCAGCCTCTGGTCTGGTAACATCCCCCAGCCTCGGGTCTGGTAACATCTCCCCATCCTCTGGTCTGGTAACATCCCCCAGCCTCTGGTCTGGTAACATCTCCCCAGCCTCTGGTCTGGTAACGTCTCCCTCATATTGACTGACTCTTGGTCTGGTAACATCTCCCTCATATTGACTGACTCTTGGTCTGGTAACATCTCCCTCATATTGACTGACTCCTGTTTTCATAATCGTCAGATCTAATATCAATGATGGGATTATGTTGTGTTGTCAGGTGTTGCTACTATGTTGTGTTGTCATGTGTTGCTACAATGATATGTTGTCATGTGTTGCTACCATGTTGTGTTGTCATGTGTTGCTACTATGCTATGTTGTCATGTGTTGCTACTATGCTGTGTTGTCATGTGTTGCTACTATGCTGTGTTGTCATGTGTTGCTACCATGCTGTGTTGTCATGTGTTGCAACTATGCTGTGTTGTCAGGTGTTGCTGCCTTGCTGTGTTGTCAAGTGTTGCTGCCATGCTGTGTTGTCAGGTGTTGCTGCCTTGCTGTGTTGTCAGGTGTTGCTGCCTTGCTACATTGGCTTGAGAAAGTATTCACCCCCATGGCATTTTTCCTATTTTGTTGCCTTACAACCTGGAATTAAAATATAATTTTGGGGGGTTTGTATCATTTGATTGACACAACATGCCTACCACTTTGAAGATGAAAAATATTTTTTATTGTGAAACAAACAAGAAATAAGACAACAAAAATTGAAAACTTGAGCATGCATACAATGGGGATAACAAGTATTTGATACACTGCCGATTTTGCAGGTTTTCCCACTTACAAAGCATGTCTGAAAGAGGTCTGTCATTTTTATCATAGGTACACTTCCACAAAAATCCAGAAAATCATATTGTAAGATTTTTTAATAATTAATTTGCATTTTATTGCATGACATAAGTATTTGATCACCTACCAACCAGTAAGAATTCCGGCTCTCACAGACCTGTTAGTTTTTCTTTAAGAAGCCCTCCTGTTCTCCACTCATTACCTGTATTAACTGCACCTGTTTGAACTCGTTACCTGTATAAAAGACACCTATCCACACACTCAATCAAACAGACTCCAACCTCTCCACAACGGCCAAGACCAGAGAGCTGTGTAAGGACATCAGGGTTAAAATGGTAGACCTGCACAAGGCTGGGATGGGCTACAGGACAATAGGCAAGCAGCTTGGTGAGTAGTCAACAACTGTTTGCGCAATTATTCGAAAATGGAAGAAGTTCAAGATGACGGCCAATCATCCTCGGTCTGGGGCTCCATGCAAGATCTCACCTCGTGGGGCATCAATGATCATGTGGAAGGTGAGGGATCAGCCCAGAACTACACGGCAGGACCTGGTCAATGACCTTAAGAGAGCTGGGACCACAGTCTCAATGAAAATCATTAGTAACACACTACGCCGTCATAGATTAAAATCCTGCAGCGCACGCAAGGTCCCCCTGCTCAAGCCAGCGCATGTCCAGGCCCGTCTGAAGTTTGCCAATGACCATCTGGATGATCCAGAGGGAGAAGGTCAGGTGGTCTGATGAGACAAAAATAGAGCTTTTTGGTCTAAACTCCACTCGCCGTGTTTGGAGGAAGAAGAAGGATGAGTACAACCCCAAGAACACCATCCCAACCGTGAAGCATGGAGGTGGAAACATCATTCTTTGGGATGCTTTTCTGTAAAGGGGACAGGACGACTGCACCGTATTGAGGGGAGGATGGATGGGGCCATGTATCACAAGATCTTTGCCAACAACCTCCTTCCCTCAGTAAGAGCATTGAAGATGGGTCGTGGCTGGGTCTTCCAGCATGACAACGACCCGAAACACACAACCAGGGCAACTAAGGAGTTGCTTGGTAAGAAGCATCTCAAGGTCCTGGAGTGGCCTTGCCAGTCTCCAGACCTGAACCCAATAGAAAATCTTTGGAGGGAGCTGAAAGTCCGTATTGCCCAGCAACAGCCCTGAAACCTGAAGGATCTGGAGAAGGTCTGTATGGAGGAGTGGGCCAAAATCCCTGCTGCAGTGTGTGCAAACCTGGTCAAGAACAACAAGAAATGTATGATCTCTGTAATTGCAAACAAAGGTTCCTGTACCAAATATTAAGTTCTGCTTTTCTGATGTATCAAATTCTTATGTCATGCAATAATATGCAAATTAATTACTTAAAAAGCATACAATGTGATTTTCTGGATTTTTGTTTTAGATTCCGCCTCTCACAGTTGAAGTGTACCTATGATAAAAATAACAGACCTCTACATGCTTTGTAAGTAGGAAAACCTGCAAAATCGGCATTGTATCAAATACTTGTTCTCCCCACTGTAACTATTCACCCCCTCCCCCAAAGACAATACTTTGTAGAGCCACCTTTTGCAGCAATTACAGCTGCAAGTCTCTTGGGGTATGTCCCTGTAAGCTTGGCAAATCTAGCCACTGGGATTTCTGCCCATTCTTCAAGGAAAAACTGTTCAAGCTCCTTCAGGTCGGATCGGTTCCGCTGGTGTACAGCAATCTTTAAGTCATACCACAGATTCTCAATTGGATTGAGGTCTGGGCCTTGACTAGGCCATTCCAATACATTTAAATGTTTCCCCTTAAACCACTAGAGTGTTGCTTTAGCAGTGTGCTTAGAGTCATTGTCCAGCTTTAAGGTGAAACTCCGTCCCAGTCTCAAATCTCTTGAAGACTGAAACAGGTTTCCCTCAAGAATGTCCCTGTATTTAGCGCCATTCATAATTTCGTCAATTCTGAACTGTTTCCCAGTCCCAGCCGATTAAAAAACACACCGCAGCATGATGCTGCCACCCCCATGCTTCACTGTGGGGATGGTGTTCTTGGGGTGATGACAGGTGTTGGGTTTTGCACCAGACATAGCAATTACCTTGATGGCCAAAAAGCTCAATTTTAGTCTCATCTAACGAAAGTACCTTCTTTCATATGTTTTGGGAGTCTCCCATGTGCCTTTATGACGAACACCAAACATGTTTGCTTATTTTTTTCTTTAAGCAATTGCTTTTTTTCTGGCCACTCTTCCGTAAAGCCCAGCTCTGTGAAGTGTACGGCTTAAAGTGGTCCTATGGACAGATACTCCAATCTCCGCTGTGGAGCTTTGCAGCTCCTTCAGGGTTATCTTTGATCTCTTTGTTTCCTTTCTGATTAATGCCCTCCTTGCCTGGTCCTTGAGTTTTGGTGGGCGGCCCTCTCTTAGCAAGTTTGTTGTGGTGCCATATTCTTTCCATTTTTTAATAATGGATTTAATGGTGCTCCAAGGGATGTTCAAAGTTTGGGATATTTTCTTATAACCCGACCCTGATCTGTTCTTCTCCACAACTTTGTCCCTGACCTGTTTGGAGAGCTCCTTGGTCTTCATGGTGCCACTTGCTTGTTGGTGCTCTTTGCTTAGTGGTGTTGCAGACTTTGGGTCCTTTCAGAACCAGTTCTTTTTTATTTTCACTTCACCAATTTGGACTATTTTGTGTTTGTCCATTACATGAAATCCAAATAAAAATAAATTTAAATTACAGGTTGTAATGCAACAAAATAGGTAAAATGCCAAGGGGGTGAATACTTTTGCAAGGCACTGTATATTGTTGTCTTAGGTCTCTCTTTATGTAGTATTGTGTTGTCCTATATTTTATTCATTTATTTTTCAATTCCTGCCTCCTGTCCCTGCAGGAGGCCTTTTGCCTTTTGGTAGGCGTCATTGTAAGAATAAGAATTTGTTCTTAACTAACATTATTAACATTAATTATTTTAAATGTTTTGACGATGACTGGTGGTAAACCTGCTCATGGCTTAGGGTTTTTAACTCTCTCTGTCATACACAGGAAACAACCTACACAGGAACGAACACAGATGAATGCACGGACTGACAAATGCACGCAAGAATACACACACACATACACACAAAGGCAAACGTAAACGTTCTGATGAGATTACCTTTCGCCCGCTACTCCATTACTGAATGGTTTCACCCAGAATCAGGGCTCCATACATACACAGACGTTTAACGTCTGATTTATACAGAATACTATACTAGGTTATAGTGATTTAAAATGGGAGAGGTACATCCTGTCTAATACTAGGTTATATTGGATAGAAAATGGGAGAGGTACATCATGTCTGATACTAGGTTATATTGGATAGAAAATGGGAGAGGTACATCATGTCTGATACTAGGTTATATTGGATAGAAAATGGGAGAGGTACATCATGTCTGATACTAGGTTATATTGGATAAAAAATTGGAGAGGTACATCATGTCTGATACTAGGTTATATTGGATAGAAAATGGGAGAGGTACATCATGTCTGATACTAGGTTATATTGGATAGAAAATGGGAGAGGTACATCATGTCTGATACTAGGATATATTGGATAGAAAATGGGAGAGGTACATCATGTCTGATACTAGGTTATATTGGATAGAAAATGGGAGAGGTACATCATGTCTGATACTAGGTTATATTGGATAGAAAATGGGAGAGGTACATCATGTCTGATACTAGGTTATATTGGATAGAAAATGGAAGAGGTACATCATGTCTGATACTAGGTTATATTGGATAGAAAATGGAAGAGGTACATCATGTCTAATTCTAGGATATATTGGATAAAAAATTGGAGAGGTACATCATGTCTGATACTAGGTTATATTGGATAGAAAATGGAAGAGGTACATCATGTCTAATTCTAGGATATATTGGATAGAAAATTGGAGAGGTACATCATGTCTGATACTAGGTTATATTGGATAGAAAATGGGAGAGGTACATCATGTCTGATACTAGGTTATATTGGATAGAAAATGGGAGAGGTACATCATGTCTGATACTAGGATATATTGGATAGAAAATGGGAGAGGTACATCATGTCTGATACTAGGTTATATTGGATAGAAAATGGAAGAGGTACATCATGTCTGATACTAGGTTATATTGGATAGAAAATGGAAGAGGTACATCATGTCTGATACTAGGTTATATTGGATAGAAAATGGAAGAGGTACATCATGTCTGATACTAGGTTATATTGGATAGAAAATGGGAGAGGTAGATCTTAATTCTAACATCTGCGTCATCTACAATGTAATTTCCTGTGCATCAGTCTCAGACCAATATTTCATTGTCCATTTTTGCGGAGAATATTAAAAAGTGTCAGAAACAGACTTTGTGTCCCAAATTGGACCCTGTCCCTTATGGAGCCACTGTACTCGTAGGGCTCTAGTCTATAGTAACGCACTACATAGGGAATAGGGTACCTTATCGAATACCCAATACCTCTACGAAAGGTCATATAATGTCTCTCTTGCCCGTGAGAGGGGTAGGTGTCATGGGTAGTTTTACAGGGCGTGTAGCAGACAGGTTGAAATATGGTCACGTCACTCATAGGACCGTGCGTGGATTCAGGCAGACAGGCTCGGACGAGGCATCTGATTGGATTACATCTGAGATACACTGTCCATCACAACCAATCATCTTAGAGCATTCTCTGTCGGGACCATCAATCTGCATCAATCAGATGGATGAGAGAGAGAGAGAGAGAGAGAGAGAGAGAGAGAGAGGGGGGCTTATTAACTTATCTGTCAAAAAGACATCTGTGATTGATATATATTGATATGATTGATTATCAGTACACTGTTATCTGGCAGACAGAAATGCCAAAGATCTATTTGTTGTGCCTGTATGGAATGACAATGACCATAGGACCAAACTGATCTGAGGCCAGGCTGTCAACCATAGGAGCTGGCTATACAACACAAACTGATCTGGGGCCAGGCTGTCAACCATAGGAGCTGGCTATACAACACAAACTGATCTGGGGCCAGGCTGTCAACCATAGGAGCTGGCTATACAACACAAACTGATCTGGGGCCAGGCTGTCAACCATAGGAGCTGGCTATACAACACAAACTGATCTGGGGCCAGGCTGTCAACCATAGGAGCTGGCTATACAACACAAACTGATCTGGGGCCAGGCTGTCAACCATAGGAGCTGGCTATACAACACAAACTGATCTGGGGCCAGGCTGTCAACCATAGGAGCTGGCTATACAACACAAACTGATCTGGGGCCAGGCTGTCAACCATAGGAGCTGGCTATACAACACAAACTGATCTGGGGCCAGGCTGTCAACCATAGGAGCTGGCTATACAACACAAACTGATCTGGGGCCAGGCTGTCAACCATAGGAGCTGGCTATACAACACAAACTGATCTGGGGCCAGGCTGTCAACCATAGGAGCTGGCTATACAACACAAACTGATCTGGGGCCAGGCTGTCAACCATAGGAGCTGGCTATACAACACAAACTGATCTGGGGCCAGGCTGTCAACCATAGGAGCTGGCTATACAACACAAACTGATCTGGGGCCAGGCTGTCAACCATAGGAGCTGGCTATACAACACAAACTGATCTGGGGCCAGGCTGTCAACCATAGGAGCTGGCTATACAACACAAACTGATCTGGGGCCAGGCTATCGCCTGATGTAGATAGAGTTTAATATCCATTACATAATTAAATGATCTAGGCAAGTCAGTTTTCAGAACAAATTCTTATTTACAATGACGGCCAAACCCTGGCCAAACCGTAACCCGGACGACGCTGGGCCTGTTGTGTTTCCGCAGTATTGACAGGGCCACAGATGAAAAAGAGGCAGGGAAACATAATGACATGGTTCCTTTATGCGTTTGATGTTTCAACGGCCCTTGTCAAAGCGTACATATGTACGGGTGCTAATGAGTCAAGTGTACTGTAGTTCATTAACATGTTCATAAATCATGTGTCTGTATGACTAATTCTTAGAAAGCTTGTCCTCCTACTCTCTGTCATGTTACTCTGTGACTCCCTTCTCTTCATCCAGAGGCACAAAGCCTCTGTACGTTAATCAACCCGAGTACAGGCGTACTATGGACCGGTGAAGGGCGAACTGCCCTCTTCTATTCTACAGTGACGCAAAACATTCTACATTCTGTCAATAACGGACATCTAATCTGATGGTGCTATGAATTCAACTCATCACTAAACAGATTTCCATCTCACCATTTTATGCCAATTAAGTACATGTAACACATGAAAATAAAACATAAAATAAAATGAATAAAACAAGTCTGATGGAAACAGATTTGGTAAACTTTTCAAATGTTCGTCAAAATTAAAATTGCGAGACAAAAGTGCTATATTTTTGTGTAGGTGAAATTGATTATGCCAGAAAGGTCAGTGGAAATGCTTTTATGTGCAATATGATATAATAACCAACCATCATATATTGAAGTAAACTTGGAGTCATGACATGTTCTGTCGTTTTTTCCAATTTATGGTGAACTTCACAGGGTGTTGAACATGCAAGGACGCGCTTGATACTGCTACCGGGAATTGGGAAATTTACCACACATGGGAATTTACCACACATGGGAATTTACCACACATGGGAATTTACCACACATGGGAATTTACCACACATGGGAATTTACCACACATGGGAATTTACCACACATGGGAATTTACCACTCATGGGAATTTACCACACATGGGAATTTACCACTCATGGGAATTTACCACACATGGGAATTTACCACACATGGGAATTTACCACACATGGGAATTGACCACACATGGGAATTTACCACACATGGGAATTTACCACACATGGGAATTTACCACACATGGGAATTTACCACACATAGGAATTGACCACACATGGGAATTGACCACTCATGGGAATTTACCACACATGGGAATTTACCACACATGGGAATTTGCCACACATGGGAATTTACCACACATTTTATTTGACATTTTATTTTACATGTTATTTTTATGTGCACTACGTCATTACGCCTTTTAGCCGTTGTTCGATGGAAACATCTCGGGTGAGAAAATGCGCATATTTTTTAAATGCAGATTTTAGAGTATTCGCATGGACGTCTGTCTTCAATTGGATTGGAAACCTACCTACTGCCAGTCCATTTAGCTGACGTTCTACATTCATCAAGGTCCATTATTTTGGTTGAAAGACAATTTATCACTTTAACATTACATGCAGTTTAACAAATGAATCCAACATGGAGTATATTAAATTACACATTATGCACCAAGAAAATTTGACCCAGAGAATATTTTGGTTTGTTCAGATTCATCACGTATTGGAGATTTAGATAATATAAGTCCTCTGATGGAGCTGACTATATGCTTATCACTCAGCTTCAGAGAGGAGACAGGTTTAGGCTTGTATCCCGACTGGTACCCTACTCCCTATGGGTTCCTGGTTAAAAGTAGTGCACTAAATAGGGAATAGGGAGCCATTTGGAACTCAGGGTCCAGTGCTTATTAAAGTCACTCCACATCACGAGGAGTGTCAGCCTAGGCAGCCGTGCCAGCACCAAAAAAAAAAGGGAATTTGAGAAAATGAGTTTCTGGGGGAAAAAAAAAAGTAGATTAGAGCAAGACTTTGGGGAGAGTTATCCCTCCAAAAAATGTCAGCGTGCTTCGTGATGTTTCAAAGAGAAACTTATACCAAGGGTTTGTCCCAAATGGCAACCTTTTTCCTATGGATCCTGGTCCAAAGAAGTGCACTAGAAAGGGAATAGGGATCCGTTTGGGAGGCTGATCAAAGTTCTACAGTTTTACCGTTGTTTTTATCTGTTCACTGACACGTTGTTTTATCTACTAAGAGATTTGTGAATAATAATAAAATCACTTGGAGGGAAGTGTTTATATTTGTCCTGTTACATCACATGTGTGTGATGGAAATGTGTTTCTTGCCTATCTAAACTCGGCCCTGAGACGCCCGCAGAGAGTGGGGTCACAGCCAGGGTCATCCTATCCAAACTCGGCCCTGAGACGCCCGCAGAGAGTGGGGTCACAGCCAGGGTCATCCTATCCAAACTCGGCCCTGAGACGCCCGCAGAGAGTGGGGTCACAGCCAGGGTCATCCTATCCAAACTCGGCCCTGAGACGCCCGCAGAGAGTGGGGTCACAGCCAGGGTCATCCTATCCAAACTCGGCCCTGAGACGCCGCAGAGAGTGGGGTCACATCCAGGGTCATCCTATCCAAACTCGGCCCTGAGACGCCCGCAGAGAGTGGGGTCACAGCCAGGGTCATCCTATCCAAACTCGGCCCTGAGACGCCCGCAGAGAGTGGGGTCACAGCCAGGGTCATCCTATCCAAACTCGGCCCTGAGACGCCCGCAGAGAGTGGGGTCACAGCCAGGGTCATCCTATCCAAACTCGGCCCTGAGACGCCCGCAGAGAGTGGGGTCACAGCCAGGGTCATCCTATCCAAACTCGGCCCTGAGACGCCCGCAGAGAGTGGGGTCACAGCCAAGGTCACCCTTGTACAGGGCACCTGGAGCAATTAAGGTTAAACGCCTTGCTCAAGGGCACAGTGACAGATGTTTCACCTTGTTAGCTCCAGTATTCAAACCAGAGACCTTTCAGTTACTTGCCCAATGCTCTAACCTCGAGGCTAACTGCAGTTCTACTTTTATTTATCCTGTTGTGTGTGGTGTGTGTGTGTCTGTGGTGTGGTGTGTATGTGTGTGGTGTGTCTGGGTGTGTGTGTGTGTCTGTGTGTAGGGTGTGGTGTGTATGTGTGTGGTGTGTCTGTGTGTGTGGTGTGTGTGTGTGCCTGTCTGTGTGTGTGTAGGGTGTGGTGTGTATGTGTGTGTGTGTGTGTGTGTGTGTGTGTGTGTGTGTGTGTGTGTGTGTGTGTGTGTGGTTGTGTCTGTGAATGTTATGTGCATATTGCTGTGCATCAGAATCCAACACATCTCATTGTATATACCTAAATACAATACCTAGTAAAATCATTGGTTCATTGTCTCCTTTTCCAACCCCACAGTAAACGTTGTTCCTGATTGCTGACAGACAGAGAGGCAGACATTCTTCAGACAAAATACACAATGGAGATTAGTTCAAGAGGCTATGGACCTGAGCGATACGCATCTTCACCAACAGCAAATAAAAACTTGAGGGAATGAGACGAGGAACACAAAAGTTAAAAGTTTACATCTATCAGATATCTGATTCAGCCTCTGCCCTCCTCGTTGTCACGACGTCCGTCCGAAGTCGGTCCCTCTCCTTGTTCGGGCGGCGTTCGGCGGTCGACGTCACCGACCTTCTAGCCATCGCCGATCCACTTTTCATTTTCCATTGGTTTTGTCTTTGTCTTACACACCTGGTTTCAATCCCTATTTAACCCTCTGTACCCCCATGTTTGTTTGTGAGTAATTGTTTGTTGTATGTACGGTCCATATTGTGGGCTAGGTATATTCGTATTGTATTTATGTATCTTGAGTAAAATTATGTGTATTACTCATCTCTGCTGTCCTGCGCCTGACTCCTCTGCACCAGCTTCACCCAGACCGATTACACTCATCCTGTCCTCCTCATCTACCCCTCCTCCTCCACCAGCTTCACCCAGACCGATTACACTCATCCTGTCCTCCTCATCTACCCCTCCTCCTCTGCACCAGCTTCACCCAGACCGATTACACTCGTCCTGTCCTCCTCATTTACCCCTCCTCCTCCTCCCCTCCTCTCTTGATTTTATGGTTTTCTTCATTGTAAATACGTAGCCAAAAAACCCACAAGTGTTTTTAACTTAATTTATCCAACTGAAACATCTCAACAAAATTAAACAAAAACAACGTTTTGCATATTCATGTTTTATTCTTTCAATGGTGATTTTGGTGATGCTCCACAAACTAATTAAGAGATCTCATCCCAAACTAATAAACAGATCTCATCCCAAACTAATAAACAGATCTCATCCCAAATAAACAGATCTCATCCCAAACTAATAAACAGATCTCATCCCAAACGAATAAACAGATCTCACCCCAAACTAATAAACAGATCTCACCCCAAACTAATAAACAGATCTCATCCCAAACTAATAAACAGATCTCATCCCAAACTAATAAACAGATCTCATCCCAAACTAATAAACAGATCTCATCCAAAACTAATAAACAGATCTCATCCCAAACTAATAAACAGATCTCATCCCAAACTAATAAACAGATCTCATCCCAAACTAATAAACAGATCTCATCCCAAACTAATAAACAGATCTCATCCCAAACTAATAAACAGATCTCATCCAAAACTAATAAACAGATCTCATCCCAAACTAATAAACAGATCTCATCCCAAACTAATAAACAGATCTCATCCCAAACTAATAAACAGATCTCATCCCAAACTAATAAACAGATCTCATCCCAAACTAATAAGCAGATCTCATCCAAAACTAATAAACAGATCTCATCCCAAACTAATAAACTGATCTCATCCCAAACTAATAAACAGATCTCATCCCAAACTAATAAACAGATCTCATCCCAAACTAATAAACAGATCTCATCCCAAACTAATAAACAGATCTCAAATCCTGAAATAGTTTATTGGAGCATCTGTTCATATTTATTTTCTTCATTCCTTCATGCACCTAGATACATGACGGATGGGCTGTTTTACATCTTTCAAGGTGGTACATTGATAACACCAGATGGCCATCAAAGAACTGACATGGCTGATGATTGACTATGACTAGATTTAATCAGATCGAGTATTAACCCGCGATAGTCGTCCCGGATAGCTGGTGTTTTGGCAGTGTCGGAATTCGGTGAGCAGCTGCTCTTCATTTAATTTGTCATTTAATTTATTTTTATTTCACCTTTATTTAACTAGGCAATTCAGTTAAGAACACTTTCTTATTTACAATTACGGCCTACTCGTGTGGTCATTGTCACGATGACACACCTGTCCCCATGGCCGTAACTACATATGAGGACACCAAGGTCAGGACCTCGTGAATATTTTCTAATTTGAAAATATATATAGATATCCCAGCGTTGATCAAAGATCAGAACGCTTAGATTCTTGATCTGACTGAGTTCTAATCACACCTGCTTCTTCGCGAACAACAAGTGGGTTGTTGGTTATGTTCGCCTGCCTCCTGGATTTGCCTTTCAGCAGCACATTCACCACCCTCTGAAATGTCTAACTCCGCCTTTTCCAGGCACAGGCTGTGGGCCTGAGACGTGAGATGAACTAACCCAGCTAGGAAGTCGGCTCAAGTAGACAACTAGAGACACTGCTGACAGTGTGTTTTGCGAGATGCCAGACTGTGACTCATGCCGTGTCTACAGACACGCCCCAAATAAACAAAAACCAGCTCTCTGAATGAGTGACAGCTGGTAAATAGTTTCTGATGCGTACAGTCTGTCAGTCAGTCTAGTGGCTAGCTGCCGGCAGAGGCGGTGAAGGGCTCTGGCTAGTAAGCTAGAAGGATGAAGTAAGAAGTTAATGTTAAACGGAGATTAAGATAATACACTACTATTTAAAAATATATATATATATATTTTTTTTTCACCTTTATTTAACCAGGTAGGTTAGTTAAGAACAAGTTCTCATTTGCAACTGTGACCTGGCCAAGATAAAGCAAAGCAGTTCGACACATACAACAACACAGAGTTACACATGGAATAAACAAAACATAGTCAATAATACAGTAGAACAAAATAACAATCTATATACAGTGAGTGCAAATTAGGTAAATTCTCATAACACTAAATTCTCATAATACCTTTGCTTTACAGAGAGTTACTGAACTGGACAGTGATGTGGTGCTCAGTGGTGAGGTTGAGACAGGCTATGATGCATGCAGGAGTAAGCAGAGTAGATATTGAGAGAGGAAGCAAGCAGAGAGAGAGTTTAGAGCAGTGGTTCTCAAACTTGGGGTCGGGAACTTAAAAAAAACAAGATACTGTTTCAATATGAACATCTCCAAAGGACCTATCTTCCATGCAGCCTCCAATCAGTCTCCAATCTGTCTCCATGCAGTCTCCAATCAGTCTCCAATCAGTCTCCAATCAGTCTCCAATAAGGCTCCAATCAGTCTCCATGCAGTCTCCAATCAGTCTCCATGCAGCCTCCAATCAGTCTCCAATCAGCCTCCATGCAGTCTCTAGCCAGTATCCATGCAGTCTCCAATCTGTCTCCAATCAGTCTCCAATCAGTCTCCATGCAGCCTCCAATCATTCTCCAATCCGTCTCCAATCAGTCTACATGCAGTCTCCAAACAGTCTCCAATCATTCTCCAATCAATCTACATGCAGTCTCCATGCAGTCTCCAATCAGTCTCTATGCAGTCTCCAATCAGTCTCCAATCAGTCTCCAACAGTCTCCAATAGTCTCCATTCAGACTCCAATCAGTCTCCAAACAGTCTACAATAGTCTCCATTCAGTCTCCAATAGTCTCCATGCATTTATCTTTACTATCATTAAATAAAGACTTTGTTTTATCAAAGATTCTCTGTAATTAGTATTACGCAAATAGACTGATTAATTATGTAACTGTAATTAACTAGGAAGTCGGGGCACCAAGGAAAATATTCAGATTACAAAGTTGTAATTTCCTAATATAACTGTTCAGATATTTTATATCTGATCAATTAGTCTTCGAATTAATGAATTATTTACTTTACCTCACGTTTGTCTCATTCCAAACATCGTAAATGGTTGGTTATCTGCACGAACCCAGTCTTCACTATGAGTCATCCATACATCAATTGTCTTAAATCATTTATTTATTAACTACGTAATTCACAGAAATGCATAAACAAACAAACAAAGTAAACATGGTTACAAGAAATTATAGGGGAATGTGCCCCTAGTGGGCTAAACCGGCATGGCGGCTTGGTGGACGAAAGGGAAGTGGGGGTCGACTGAGAAGTCACTACAGAGTTGATAATTATAACAAATGAAATACTAATCCTTTGCACATGAACGCTCATTCATTCGGGAACAATTGCAATCAATATATATATTTACGCTCAGTGTGTCGTCTTGATCGGTGTTGAAAAGTTTGTTTCTATTGGAGAGTCCTCTCTCTCTCTCTCTCTCTCTCTCTCTCTCTCTCTCTCTCTCTGTCGTGGTTAGAGGGGGTAGTTCAGAGTGACATTAATTCATGTTGTTGTAGAATGGATGTATCGGCGGTAGTCGTTCTTCGTGTTCAATGATACCGAATTGCTAGCTGCAAACTAGTAATTAATATCAAAGACTTGTTCTTATTCTGTTGGTATCGATAGTCTAAGAGCTTAACCACGTGGGATTGTTAAAATATTCAGCAATTGTCTCAACCTTTGTCCTCTTGTAATGGAGAAAAACATGGTCTGGTGAGAAATTCTCAAAGTTGGGATTTTATTCAGGAGTTGCAGAAAAGGGCCTGTCCCAGGATGCTCGACCATAACTGGGCGGACCTCTGATTTAGTTAAACTCCAAAGGGAATTGGAGTTTCTGTCACGACTTCCGCCGAAGTTGGCTCTCCTGCCTGTTCGGGCGGTGCTCGGCGGTCGTCGTCACCGTCCTACTAGCCACCATCGATCCCTTTTTCGTTTGTCTGTTGGTTTTGTCTTATTAGTTTCACCTGTGTGTATTTTAGTTTATTGACGTCCTTATATGTAGTAGGTTGTCCCGCCCTTGTTTCGTGCGGGATTGTTTTGGTTTCATGTGTTTTCGTGAATACGTATTGTGTTATTTGCTCCGATACATTTAATCCTGTGTTGGATTATTTCACCCTGTATTTTAGGTTGACCGTGTTTGGTTCCGGAGAATAAACATTCGACTCACTGCACCTGCTCTCTGCGCCTGATTCCACCCACCTTGTTAATACGTGACAGAATCCCGCACCACCAATGGAATCAGCAGGAGCAGCCGCGTCTCCTCTCCCATCGATGGAAGAGAGAGTCCTCCACCACACCAGCGTGCTCCATCGGATTGCTTCTGCCATGGACCAAATGATGGAGAGGATGGATCGATGGGAGAGGAGTGGTCTTCCCACATCATCGCTAGCACCCCCTTCTCCAGCACCTCCTGTTCCTGCGACCACATCTGGCTCCGGGGCTCTGCGGTTGACACTCCCACGGGAGTATGACGGAACGGCGGCTGGGTGCCAGGGTTTCCTCCTGCAACTGGAGCTATACCTGGCTACCGTGCGTCCTGCTCCCTCTGGAGAGGAGAGCGTGAGCGCCCTCGTCTCCTGCTTGACTGGGCGAGCCCTCGAGTGGGCCAACGCAGTATGGAATGGTCCGGACTCGGCAAGGGATAATTACCCAGAGTTCACCCGCCGATTCCGAGCTGTTTTTGACCATCCACCAGAGGGTCGGGCGGCGGGTGAACGGCTGTTCCACCTGCGGCAGGAGATGAGGAGCGCACAGGACTTTGCTCTGGAGTTCAGGACCTTGGCCGCAGGAGCAGGATGGAACGACAGGGCCTTGGTCGACCATTTCAGATGCAGTCTCAGGGAGGACGTCCGCAGGGAGCTGGCATGTCGGGACACCACCTGCACACTGGATGAGCTCATTGACTTGGCTATCCGTCTCGACAATCTGCTGGCTGCCCGCGGGCGTTCGGATCAGGCCCTGTCGTTTCCACTTCCCAGCCCTCCTGCCCCTATCCCTATGGAATTAGGAGGGGCAGCTTCGAGGGAGACCGGAGGAGGAGTGTCCTCCTGCACCAGTTGTGGTCGACGAGGGCACACGTCAGACCGGTGCTGGAGGAACTCGTCTGGGAGTCGGGAGGGCAGGCGGAGCACTGCTCGATCACCCCAGGTGAGTAAGCACCAGACTCACCCAGAGCCTCCTGTCGGTCATGTGTATGTTTTGACTTCTTTCCCTGGGTTTTTTCCCTCTCTACAGCATAAGGCGCTAGTCGATTCAGGCGCAGCTGGGAATTTCATGGATCGTAGGCTTGCGTTAAGGCTAGGGATTCCCCTGGTGTCGGTAGACCAACCTTTCCCCGTGCACTCCTTAGATAGCCGACCATTAGGGTCAGGAGTGATTAGGGAGGCTACGGTGCCACTGGACATGGTAACGCAGGGGGATCATAAGGAGCAGATTAGTCTGTTCCTTATAGATTCACCTGCGTTTCCGGTGGTGTTGGGGGTTCCCTGGTTAGCTCAACACAACCCGGTGATTTCCTGGCGACAGGGGGCTCTTAAGGGGTGGTCAGAGGAGTGTTCAGGTAGGTGTAGAGGAGTTGCCGTTGGTGCGACTACGGTGGAGAGTCCAGACCAAGTTTCCACCGTGCGCATTCCCTCTGAATATGCCGATTTGGCTATCGCCTTCAGTAAAAGGAAGGCGACCCAATTACCACCTCATCGTCGAGAGGACTGCGTGATAAACCTTCTGGAGAACGCTGCACTTCCTAGGAGTCACGTGTATCCATTGTCCCAGGAGGAGACGGTAGCGATGGAAACATACGTTGCTGAATCGCTGAGACAGGGGTACATTCGGCCCTCCTCATCACCCGTCTCCTCGAGCTTCTTTTTTGTGAAGAAGAAGGATGGAGGTCTGCGTCCGTGCATTGATTATAGAGGTCTAAATTCCATCACAGTGGGGTTTAGTTACCCACTACCTCTCATCGCTACGGCGGTGGAATCATTTCACGGGGCGCGCTTCTTCACAAAACTGGACCTGAGGAGCGCGTATAATCTGGTGCGTATCCGGGGAGGAGATGAGTGGAAAACTGCATTTAGTACTACATCTGGTCATTATGAGTACCGCGTCATGCCATACAGGTTGAAGAATGCTCCAGCCGTCTTCCAATCCTTCGTAGAGGAGATTCTCCGAGACCTGCTCGGGCAGGGAGTGGTAGTGTACATCGATGACATCTTGATCTATTCTGCCACACGCGCGGCGCATGTGTCTCTGGTGCGTAAGGTACTTGGGCGACTGCTGGAGCATGACCTGTATTGCAAGGCGGAGAAATGTGAGTTTTTCAAACAGTCCGTTTCCTTCCTGGGATATCGTATTTCCACCTCTGGGGTGGTGATGGAGGATGACCGCGTTACAGCCGTGCGTAATTGGCCGACTCCGACCACGGTGAAAGAGGTGCAGCGGTTTTTAGGGTTTGCCAATTACTACCGGAGGTTTATCCGGGGTTTTGGTCAGGTAGCTGCTCCCATCACCTCGCTGCTGAAGGGAGGACCGGTGCGCTTGCGCTGGTCAGCAGAGGCGGGCAGAGCATTCACTCGTTTGAAGGAGCTGTTCACCAATGCGCCCGTGTTGGCGCATCCGGACCCCTCTTTAGCGTTCATAGTGGAGGTGGATGCGTCCGAGGCTGGGGTCGGAGCCGTGCTGTCCCAACGCTCGGGCGTGCCACCCAAACTTCGCCCTTGTGCTTTCTTTTCGAGCAAGCTCAGCCCAGCGGAGCGAAACTATGATGTGGGGGACCGGGAGTTGTTAGCTGTAGTCGAGGCTCTGAAGGTGTGGAGACATTGGCTTGAGGGGGCTAAACACCCCTTTCTCATCTGGACTGACCATCGTAATCTCGAGTATATCCGGGCAGCGAAGAGACTAAATCCACGTCAGGCTAGATGGGCCATGTTTTTTACCAGGTTCCGGTTTACCCTCTCATACCGGCCCGGCTCCCAAAACACCAAGGCCGACGCGCTGTCCCGCCTCTATGATACCGAGGAGCGGCCCGTTGAGCCAACTCCCATCATTTCACCGTCATGTCTCGTGGCACCAGTGGTATGGGAGGTGGACGCGGAGATAGAGGAGGCCTCACGGTCAGAGCCGGCCCCCCCCCAACTGTCCAGTAGGAACCCAGTACGTACCGAGGGGGGTCCGGGACAAGCTGATTCGGTGGGCTCATACTCTCCCCTCCTCGGGTCATCCTGGCATCGAGAGGACAGTGCGGAGTCTGAGAGTGAGATACTGGTGGCCCACGCTAGCTAAAGACGTGAGATTTTATGTCTCCTCCTGCTCCGTGTGTGCTCAGAGCAAGGCTCCTCGGCACCTGCCTAGAGGGAAATTACAACCCCTCCCCGTTCCACAACGGCCGTGGACACACTTATCGGTGGACTTTCTTACCGACCTTCCCCCGTCCCAGGGAAGTACTACGATCCTGGTCGTTGTGGATCGGTTTTCTAAGTCCTGTCGTCTCATCCCATTGCCCGGTCTCCCTACGGCCCTGCAGACTGCTGAGGCCTTGTTTACCCATGTCTTCCGGCACTATGGGGTGCCTGAGGACATCGTTTCTGATCGGGGTCCCCAATTCACGTCCAGAGTATGGAGGGCGTTTATGGAGAGACTGGGGGTCTCGGTCAGCTTAACCTCAGGTTTTCACCCCGAGAGTAATGGGCAGGTGGAGCGCGTAAACCAAGAGGTGGGCAGGTTTCTGCGGTCCTATTGCCGGGACCGGCATGGTGAGTGGGCAAGGTATGTTCCCTGGGCTGAACTAGCTCAGAACTCCCTACGCCACTCCTCAACTAACTTGTCTCCTTTTGAGTGTGTGTTAGGTTACCAGCCGGTCCTGGCCCCATGGCATCAGAGCCAGACCGAGGCTCCTGCGGTGGAGGAATGGGTACAGCGCTCCAAGGACACATGGAAAGCCGTTCAGGACTCACTACGGTTAGCGGGCGAACGGCAGAAGAGGAGCGCTGACCAGCACCGCAGTGAGGCCCCCGTATTTGCACCGGGGGACAGGGTCTGGCTCTCGACCCGGAACCTGCCCCTCCGCCTGCCCTGTCGGAAGCTGGGGCCGCAGTGTGTGGGGCCGTTCAAAGTCCTGAGGAGAATAAACGAGGTGTGTTACAGGTTACAACTTCCTAGGTATTACCGTATTAACCCCTCGTTTCATGTGTCTCTCCTCAGGCCGGTGGTGGCTGGTCCCCTGCAAGAAGGTGAGGTGCCTGAGGTCCCTCCGCCCCCCCTGGACATCGAGGGGTCCCCGGCGTACACAGTTCGGGGCATTCTGGATTCGAGACGCCGGGTGGGGGGCCTACAGTACCTCGTGGACTGGGAGGGGTACGGTCCGGAGGAGAGATGCTGGGTTCCGGTGAGGGACATTTTGGACCCTTCTCTCCTGAGAGATTTCCACCGCCTCCACCCGGATCGCCCAGCACCTCGTCCTCCGGGTCGTCCTCGAGGACGGTGGCGGCGCGCTGCGGGGGCCGCGCGTCAGGGGGGGGGTACTGTCACGACTTCCGCCGAAGTTGGCTCTCCTGCCTGTTCGGGCGGTGCTCGGCGGTCGTCGTCACCGTCCTACTAGCCACCATCGATCCCTTTTTCGTTTGTCTGTTGGTTTTGTCTTATTAGTTTCACCTGTGTGTATTTTAGTTTATTGACGTCCTTATATGTAGTAGGTTGTCCCGCCCTTGTTTCGAGCGGGATTGTTTTGGTTTCATGTGTTTTCGTGAATACGTATTGTGTTATTTGCTCCGATACATTTAATCCTGTGTTGGATTATTTCACCCTGTATTTTGGGTTGACCGTGTTTGGTTCCGGAGAATAAACATTCGACTCACTGCACCTGCTCTCTGCGCCTGATTCCACCCACCTTGTTAATACGTGACAGTTTCCTTCATTAAACATTCCAAAATCACATTACACAATTTTACAACAGTATCATACTCACTCATTCATCTTATACAACAATTAGATGTAAACCTCATATCTGAGGCTATTATATAAACAGCGTTATGGTAATGTGGCCACACCGTCTCCCATGAGCTTCCCCAAGTTGTAACAAACTGACCAGTTCGTAGCTGGATTCTTCAACGATCTTTTGTACCTTCTCCAGAACATAAATGTTGTTCGGACCTCAAGTTCTGAGAGGTGGAAGAAATTCCTTTGTTCTCTATGAAACTTAATTCTGTCTCTATACTGTGGCCATGAGGAGATCATCTCCTCCAAGGAATTTACGACTTCTCTCTGACCACAGCAGCCTAGTTGAAGGAGGCCGGGGGGGCAGGGAGAGGGGGATGGGGCTTGCTGTACCTGAGGAGGGCAACGTCATGACACATTCTCCAATCAGTCTCCATGCAGTCTCCAATCAGTCTCCAATCAGTTTCCAATCAGTCTCCAATCGGTCTCCAATCGGTCTCCCGGCAGTCTTCAATCGGTCTCCATTCGGTCTCGAACAGTAAATGACTGAATACATCACACTCTTGATGAAGGCAAACTCTCATTTCCATGACAGGAGTGACAGGATGACAGATGCAGAACCTCAGTAAGAATGGTAGAGGAGAAGAGTGAGGAGGACATTGAAGACAGTTTGTAAGAAATATAAAGATAGTCCACAGAGAGAGAGAGAGAAGGAGAGAGAGAGGAGAGAGAGGAGAGAGAGAGAGGAGAGAGAGAGAAGGTAGAGAGAGAGAGAGAAGGTAGAGAGAGAGAAGGAAAGAAAGAGAGAGAGAAGGAAATATAGAGAGAGAGAAGGTAGAGAGAGAGAGAGAGAGAGAGAGAGAATGATAGAGAGAGAAGGAGAGAGAGAGAGAGAGAAGGTAGAGAGAGAGAGAGAGAGAGAGAGAGAATGATAGAGAGAGAAGGAGAAAGAGAAGGATAGAGAGAGAAGGTAGAGAGAGAGAAGGAAAGAAAGAGAGAGAACGAAGGCGAGAGAGAGAGAGAGAGAGAAGGAGAGAGAAAGTGAGAACGAAGGAGAGAGACTCAAAATGACATTAGAAAATGAAGAACTGGTGATCAATTCATATTCCTGTGAGGGGCTGGGTGAACGTTCCCCTTA
This sequence comes from Oncorhynchus mykiss, assembly GCF_057628025.1. Taxonomy (NCBI): domain Eukaryota; kingdom Metazoa; phylum Chordata; class Actinopteri; order Salmoniformes; family Salmonidae; genus Oncorhynchus; species Oncorhynchus mykiss. The sequence goes on from NC_143037.1 coordinate 78,086,399, forward strand.
AGTACCAACTGCAGCTCTGGTAACACCAAAGGCGTGTGTGTGTGTGTGTGTGTGTGTGTGTGTGTGTGTGTGTGTGTGTGTGTGTGTGTGTGTGTGTGTGTGTGTGTGTGTGTGTGTGTGTGTGTGTGTGTGTGATATTCCTGTAAAATAAAACAGTATCTTATCCCGTGTCCCTCATGTCCCCCTGCTCTCTCAGCTGTCACCAGTGCAATAGAGACCAGGAGATTGCCTTGACACAAGATGGAGGGGTGTAATAGTTTGGCATATTGATGAATGGATGGAGGGAGGCATGGAGTACCACTCTGCTGTTCATTTTATTGCATGTTCTGGGTCTTGGCGTACACACACACACACACACACACACACACACACACACCTTATTTTTCTCCCCGCACCATTTTTCTCCCAGAACACAAACACACATCGCAGCCGCACACACACACACACACACATCGCCACCAGGAGAAGAAACGACAGTAATTGCAGATAGAAAACTTTTTCATTACAGTTGTCTTACATTCATTGCAGAACCTTGATGTCATTTTTCAAAGCAGTGGACACTTTTTTCCAATTGCGTACGATGCAATACACATAAAGCTCATTTAAATTACCTGTTCAAAATGACAGAACTTAACATCAAAGTATTACCATTTCAAAAATTAAATTCACACATTATATCTGAGATGACTGTCTATTCATTTTATTAACAATGATCTAACTATCAATTCCTACAACTGATCAAAATGATAAGTCACTGTTGCGTTACTCTTAAAATGCATAGTTTTATGGAAACTGACAAACAATATTGTCACGCCCTGACCATAGAGAGCCTTTTCATTCTCTAGTTTGGTTAGGTCGGGGTGTGACTAGGGTGGGTGATCTAGTGTGTTTATTTCTATGATGGCCTGGTATGGTTCTCAATCAGAGGCAGCTGTTTATCGTTGTCTCTGATTGGGGATCATATTTAGGCAGCCAATTTCCCCACTGTGTTTTGTGGGATCTTGTTTATGTGTTAGTTGCCTGTGAGCATTTCATTTACTACACGTTTCGATTCGTTCTTTATTGTTTTTGTGTGTTTCACTCAATAAACATGTGGAACCCATAACACTTTGGTCCGAATGTTCTTACGATGATCGTGACAAATATTCCATGTTTTAGATCATGAAAGTTTCAGGATAACGAGATCCGTTGACACCAATTACCGTGGAACATGAACCAATTGGACTACATTATCTATGGATGTAATATTTCATCATCATTCTTTATCAGACACTGTTTCTATGGTCCCATCTACCACTTTGTTTTTCAGATTTGACATTACTTCACACTTTATTAGGTACGCCTATCACCTATTAGGTACGCCTATCACCTATTAGGTACGCCTATCACCTATTAGGTATGCCTATCACCTATTAGGTACGCCTATCACCTATTAGGTATGCCTATCACCTATTAGCTCCGCCTATCACCTATTAGCTCCGCCTATCGACCCCCTTTTGCCTCCACAACAGCCTACATTATTCGCGGTGTTGTACGTTAAGAGATGCCCTTCTGCACACCACTGTGCCGCTAGCGGAACACCTGTGCGCGAAATTCAAAAATATTGCAGCATGCGAAATTCAAAAATATTCTTTAGAAATATGTAACTTTCACACATTAACAAGTCCAATACAGCAAATGAAAGATAAACATCTTGTTAATCTACCCATCGTGTCCGATTTCAAAAATGCTTTACAGCTAAATCACAACATATGATTATGTTAGGTCACCGCTAGCGTCCCACATATCCCAGAGAAGTTTTAACCCGATTTAGGAATTTTTGATTGGAGGTGGAAGGTATATGATAGGCTCCCTCACGAACAAACCACCCTTCTCCAGGGATGACGCATGCAATGACTCCACAGCAGACCAGTGTCAGGTCTGGATTCGCCCGAAGATTCTTCCCAAGATGTTTGGCTAATGAAAACATCCATTGTGATGTGGATGAGAACCTGTGGCCAAATCCACAGGACAGGGTTGATGGAAATATAGAAGTACGGTAATCAATCCGTTGCTTTGCTTTTTACAGTAAACCAGGCGAGGAACACTGCAGTGATGTTTTACAGTATGCCAGGTGAGGAACACTGCAGCTGATGCTTTACAGTAAGCCAGGCGAGGAAACTGCAGTGATGTTTTACAGTAAGCCAGGCGAGGAAACTGCAGTGATGTTTTACAGTAAGCCAGGTGAGGAACACTGCAGTGATGTTTTACAGTAAGCCAGGTGAGGAACACTGCAGCTGATGTTTTACAGTAAGCCAGGCGAAGAACACTGCAGTGATGTTTTACAGTAAGCCAGGTGAGGAACACTGCAGCTGACGTTTTACATTAAGCCAGGCGAGGAACACTGCAGTGATGTTTTACAGTAAGCCAGGCGAAGAACACTGCAGTGATGTTTTACAGTAAGCCAGGCGAAAAACACTGCAGTGATGTTTTACAGTAAGCCAGGTGAGGAACACTGCAGCTGATGTTTTACAGTAAGCCAGGTGAGGAACACTGCAGTGATGTTTTACATTAAGCCAGGTGAGGAACACTGCAGTGATGTTTTACATTAAGCCAGGCGAGGAACACTGCAGTGATGTTTTACAGTAAGCCAGGTGAGGAACACTGCAGCTGATGTTTTACAGTAAGCCAGGTGAGGAACACTGCAGTGATGTTTTACATTAAGCCAGGCGAGAAACACTGCAGTGATGTTTTACAGTAAGCCAGGCGAGGAACACTGCAGTGATGTTTTACAGTAAGCCAGGTGAGGAACACTGCAGTGATGTTTTACAGTAAGCCAGGTGAGGAACACTGCAGTGATGTTTTACAGTAAGCCAGGTGAGGAACACTGCAGTGATGTTTTACAGTAAGCCAGGTGAGGAACACTGCAGTTGACGTTTTACTGTAGTTTTTAGCTTTTTTGGTAGCTAATTATTTTTGCTTTAATTCTAAGAAACTTATGTTGTGATTTTGTTGTATTTCATCAATACATTTCAGATTATGTTCAATGATTCCACTGTGTCTGTAGTATTCTCTCTACTAGTCCTTCTACAGTGATGTATTTACGTGTAGTAGCATAATGAAACACGTATCACATATTTTGTACGACAATATTTAATGATTGTACGAACAACTACACAGTGAAACTATCAAATCAAATCAAATCAAATCAAATTTTATTTGTCACATACACATGGTTAGCAGATGTTAATGCGAGTGTAGCGAAATGCTTGTGCTTCTAGTTCCGACAATGCAGTAATAACAAGTAATCTAACTAACAATTCCAAAACTACTGTCTTGTACACAGTGTAAGGGGATAAAGAATATGTACATAAGGATATATGAATGAGTGATGGTACAGAGCAGCATAGGCAAGGTACAGTAGATGGTATCGGGTACAGTATGTACAAATGAGATGAGTATGTAAACAAAGTGGCATAGTATAGTATAAAGTGGCTAGTGATACATGTATTACATAAGGATACCGTCGATGATATAGAGTACAGTATATACGTATGCATATGAGATGAATAATGTAGGGTAACTAACATTTATATAAGGTAGCATTGTTTAAAGTGGCTAGTGATATATTTACATCATTTCCCATCAATTCCCATTATTAAAGTGGCTGGAGTTGAGTCAGTGTCAGTGTGTTGGCAGCAGCCACTCAGTGTTAGTGGTGGCTGTTTAACAGTCTGATGGCCTTGAGATAGAAGCTGTTTTTCAGTCTCTCGGTCCCAGCTTTGATGCACCTGTACTGACCTCGCCTTCTGGATGATAGCGGGGTGAACAGGCAGCGGCTCGGGTGGTTGATGTCCTTGATGATCTTTATGGCCTTCCTGTGACATCGGGTGGTGTAGGTGTCCTGGAGGGCAGGTAGTTTGCCCCCGGTGATGCGTTGTGCAGACCTCACTACCCTCTGGAGAGCCTTACGGTTGAGGGCGGTGCAGTTGCCATACCAGGCGGTGATACAGCCCGCCAGGATGCTCTCGATTGTGCATCTGTAGAAGTTTGTGAGTGCTTTTGGTGACAAGCCGAATTTCTTCAGCCTCCTGAGGTTGAAGAGGCGCTGCTGCGCCTTCTTCACGATGCTGTCTGTGTGAGTGGACCAATTCAGTTTGTCTGTGATGTGTATGCCGAGGAACTTAAAACTTGCTACCCTCTCCACTACTGTTCCATCGATGTGGATAGGGGGGTGTTCCCTCTGCTGTTTCCTGAAGTCCACAATCATCTCCTTAGTTTTGTTGACGTTGAGTGTGAGGTTGTTTTCCTGACACCACACTCCGAGGGCCCTCACCTCCTCCCTGTAGGCCGTCTCATCGTTGTTGGTAATCAAGCCTACCACTGTTGTGTCGTCCGCAAACTTGATGATTGAGTTGGAGGCGTGCGTGGCCACGCAGTCGTGGGTGAACAGGGAGTACAGGAGAGGGCTCAGAACGCAACCTTGTGGGGCCCCAGTGTTGAGGATCAGCGGGGAGGAGATGTTGTTGCCTACCCTCACCACCTGGGGGCGGCCCGTCAGGAAGTCCAGTACCCAGTTGCACAGGGCGGGGTCGAGACCCAGGGTCTCGAGCTTGATGACGAGCTTGGAGGGTACTATGGTGTTGAATGCAGAGCTGTAGTCGATGAACAGCATTCTCACATAGGTATTCCTCTTGTCCAGATGGGTTAGGGCTGTGTGCAGTGTGGTTGAGATTGCATCGTCTGTGGACCTATTTGGGCGGTAAGCAAATTGGAGTGGGTCTAGGGTGTCAGGTAGGGTGGAGGTGATATGGTCCTTGACTAGTCTCTCAAAGCACTTCATGATGACGGATGTGAGTGCTACGGGGCGGTAGTCATTTATCTCAGTTACCTTAGCTTTCTTGGGAACAGGAACAATGGTGGCCCTCTTGAAGCATGTGGGAACAGCAGACTGGTATAGGGATTGATTGAATATGTCCGTAAACACACCGGCCAGCTGGTCTGCGCATGCTCTGAGGGCGCGGCTGGGGATGCCATCTGGGCCTGCAGCCTTGCGAGGGTTAACACGTTTAAATGTCTTACTCACCTCGGCTGCAGTGAAGGAGAGACCGCATGTTTTCGTTGCAGGCCGTGTCAGTGGCACTGTATTGTCCTCAAAGCGGGCAAAAAAGTTATTTAGTCTGCCTGGGAGCAAGACATCCTGGTCCGTGACTGGGCTGGGTTTCTTCCTGTAGTCCGTGATTGACTGTAGACCCTGCCACATGCCTCTTGTGTCTGAGCCGTTGAATTGAGATTCTACTTTGTCTCTGTACTGGCGCTTAGCTTGTTTGATAGCCTTGCGGAGGGAATAGCTGCACTGTTTGTATTCGGTCATGTTACCAGACACCTTGCCCTGATTAAAAGCAGTGGTTCGCGCTTTCAGTTTCACACGAATGCTGCCATCAATCCACGGTTTCTGGTTAGGGAATGTTTTAATCGTTGCTATGGGAACGACATCTTCAACGCACGTTCTAATGAACTCGCACACCGAATCAGCGTATTCGTCAATGTTGTTATCTGACGCAATACGAAACATCTCCCAGTCCACGTGATGGAAGCAGTCTTGGAGTGTGGAGTCAGCTTGGTCGGACCAGCGTTGGACAGACCTCAGCGTGGGAGCCTCTTGTTTTAGTTTCTGTCTGTAGGCAGGGATCAACAAAATGGAGTCGTGGTCAGCTTTTCCGAAAGGGGGGCGGGGCAGGGCCTTATATGCGTCGCGGAAGTTAGAGTAACAATGGTCCAAGGTCTTTCCTCCCCTGGTTGCGCAATCGATATGCTGATAAAATTTGGGGAGTCTTGTTTTCAGATTAGCCTTGTTAAAATCCCCAGCTACAATGAATGCAGCCTCCGGATAAATTGTTTCCAGTTTGCAGAGAGTTAAATAAAGTTCGTTCAGAGCCATCGATGTGTCTGCTTGGGGGGGGATATATACGGCTGTGATTATAATCGAAGAGAATTCCCTTGGTAGATAATGCGGTCTACATTTGATTGTGAGGAATTCTAAATCAGGTGAACAGAAGGATTTGAGTTCCTGTATGTTTCTTTCATCGCACCATGTCACGTTAGTCATAAGGCATACGCCCCCGCCCCTCTTTTTACCAGAAAGATGTTTTTTCCTGTCTGCGCGATGCGTGGAGAAACCTGTTGGCTGCACCGCTTCGGATAGCGTCTCTCCAGTAAGCCACGTTTCCGTGAAGCAAAGAACGTTACAGTCTCTGATGTCCCTCTGGAATGCTACCCTTGCTCGGATTTCATCAACCTTGTTGTCAAGAGACTGGACATTGGCAAGAAGAATGCTAGGGAGTGGTGCGCGCTGTGCCCGTCTCCGGAGTCTGACCAGAAGACCGCCTCGTTTCCCTCTCTTTCGGAGTCGTTTTTTTGGGTCGCTGCATAGGATCCACTCCGTTGTCCTGTTTGTAAGGCAGAACACAGGATCCGCGTCGCGAAAAACATATTCTTGGTCGTACTGATGGTGAGTTGATGCTGATCTTATATTCAGTAGTTCTTCTCGACTGTATGTAATGAAACCTAAGATGATTTTTTTTTTTTTTTTTTTTTTTTTTTTTTTTTTTTTTTTTTTTTTTTTTTAACCAGGCAAGTCAGTTAAGAACAAATTCTTATTTTCAATGACGGCCTGGGAACAGTGGGTTAACTGCCTGTTCAGGGGCAGAACGACAGATTTGTACCTTGTCAGCTCGGTGGTTTGAACTCGCAACCTTCCGGTTACTAGTCCAACGCTCTAACCACTAGGCTACCCTGCCGCCCCAGGGGTACTAATGTAAGAAATAACACGTAAAAAAACAAAAAACTGCATAGTTTCCTAGGAACGCGAAGCGAGGCGGCCATCTCTGTCGGTATCTTGTGTGTGGGTGATCTAAATGAATGTTCATTTATCATTTCATGATTAATGAGTTATTTGAAACAATGATTCTGCGAGTACAAAGTGTCTTTAAAGATGTGAATGCACAATGCAATGTTTTGAAACATTGGACAGCCTGTGTTACAAGTGATGACCGTTTTGAGTTTTGTGTCTAGAGTTTTGAAAAATGACCACAAGTTTCTGAAATTAGTACCAAAGTGATTGTAAAAAAAAAACTGTCAAAACCAAACAAACATTATGATGATGATTGGCCTGCCTGCATTTTACCACCACAGCAGTAATCCCAGATTCTGCCTTTAAATATAAATAACCCAGATTGTCTTCACCTCTACTAATAGCATCCCTTCACCTCTACTAATAGAATCCCTATCACTTCCCTATCCCTAACCCATCCATATCCCTTCCCTATCCATATCCCTATCCCTATCCCTATCCCTATCCCTATCCCTATCCCTATCCCTAACCCATCCATATCCCTTCCCTATCCCTAACCCATCCCTATCCCTATCCCTATCCATTCCTTATCCCCATCCCTATCCCTATCCCTATCCCTATCCCTAACCCATCCCTGTCCCTATCCCTATCCCTATCCCTTCCTTACCCCTTCCCTATCCCTATCCCTATCCCTATCCCTATCCCTTCCTTATCCCTATCCCTATCCCTATCCCTATCCATATCCCTAACCCATCCCTATCCATATCCCTATCCCTATCCCTTCCCTATTCCTATCCTTATCCCTTTCCCTATCCCTTCCCTAACCCTTCCCTATCCCTAACCCATCCCTATCCCTATCCCTATCCCTATCCCTATCCCTAACCCATCCCTATCCCTATCCCTATCCCTAACCTATCCCTATCCATATCCCTATCCCTATCCCTATCCCTAACCCATCCCTAACCCATCCCTATCCCTAACCCATCCCTATCCCTATTCCTATCCCTAACCTATCCCTGTCCCTATCCCTAACCCATCCCTATCCCTATCCCTATCCCTATCCCTAACCCATCCCTATCCCTATCCCTAACCCATCCCTAACCCATCCCTAACCCTATCCCTAACCTATCCCTATCCCTATCCCTATCCCTATCCCTATCCCTAACCCATCCCTATCCCTAACCCATCCCTAACCTATCCCTATCCCTATCCCTATCCCTATTCTTATCCCTATCCCTATCCCTATCCCTAACCCATCGATATCCCTTCACCTCTACTAATAGCAGCCCCTTCACTTACCCTAATAGCAGCCCCTTCACCTCCCCTAATAGCAGCCCCTTCACCTCCCCTAATAGCAGCCCCTTCACCTCCCCTAATAGCAGGCCTTCACCTCCCCTAATAGCAGCCCTTCACCTCCCCTAATAGCAGCCCCTCACCTCCCCTAATAGCAGCCCCTTCACCTCCCCTAATAGCAGCCCCTTCACCTCCCCTAATAGCAGCCCTTCACCTCCCCTAATAGCAGCCCCTCACCTCCCCTAATAACAGCCCCTTCACCTCCCCTAATAGCAGCCCCTCACCTCCCCTAATAGCAGCCCCTTCACCTCCCCTAATAGCAGCCCCTTCACCTCCCCTAATAACAGCCCCTTCACCTCCACGAATAGCAGCCCCTTCACCTCCCCTAATAACAGCCCCTTCACCTCCACGAATAGCAGCCCCTTCACCTCTACTAATAGCAGCCCTTCACCTCCCCTAATAGCAGCCCCTCACCTCCCCTAATAGCAGCCCCTTCACCTCCCCTAATAGCAGCCCCTTCACCTCCCCTAATAGCAGCCCTTCACCTCCCCTAATAGCAGCCCCTCACCTCCCCTAATAACAGCCCCCTCACCTCTCCTAATAGCAGCCCCTTCACCTCCCCTAATAGCAGCCCCTTCACCTCCCCTAATAACAGCCCCTTCACCTCCCCTAATAACAGCCCCTTCACCTCCCCTAATAACAGCCCCTTCACCTCCCCTAATAGCAGCCCCCTCACCTCCCCTAATAACAGCCCCTTCACCTCCCCTAATAACAGCCCTTCACCTCCCCTAATAGCAGCCCCTTCACCTCCCCTAATAGCAGCTTCTTCACCTCCACGAATAACAGCTTCTTCAACTCGATTCACATCCTTCACATCCAAAAACAGGAAATATCCCAGTTTGTGCATTTGTTTAAACAAACGGGAGACAGGTATCTTTACGTTTGTGAACTATTAACTAATATATAAATAGAGATATGAGCAGATCAGCATGTTTAGTTGCAACAGGACCTGTAATGGCAGTAAAATATCCCAGACTGTTTAGTTACAACAGGACCTGTACTGGCAGTAAAATATCCCAGACTGTTTAGTTACAACAGGACCTGTACTGGCAGTAAAATATCCCAGACTGTTTAGTTACAACAGGACCTGTAATGGCAGTAAAATATCCCAGAATCTGCATTTACAATATCCTTTAGACGAGAGAGAGTGAACGGCCACTGATTTGATGTGTGTGTGTGTGTGTGTGTGTGTGTGTGTGTGTGTGTGTGTGTGTGTGTGTGTGTGTGTGTGTGTGTGTGTGTGTGTGTGTGTGTGTGTGTGTGTGTGTGTGTGTGTGTATAGTTCTGTATATACAGTTGAAGTCGGAAGTTTACATACACTTAGGTTGGAGTCATTAAAACTTGTTTTTCAACCACTCATGTTTTGTTAACAAACTATAGTTTTGGCAAGTCAGTTAGGACATATACTGTGGTGTCTTCGGCCGTGGTGTCTTCGGCCGTGGTGTCTTCGGCCGTGGTGTCTTCTGTTGTGGTGTCTTTGGCCGTGGTGTCTTCTGCCGTGGTGTCTTCGGCCGTGGTGTCTTCTGCTGTGGTGTCTTCGGCCGTGGTGTCTTCAGCCGTGGTGTCTTCGGCCGTGGTGTCTTCTGTTGTGGTGTCTTCGGCCGTGGTGTCTTCTGTTGTGGTGTCTTCGGCCGTGGTGGCTTCTGCCGTGGTGTCTTCGGCCGTGGTGTCTTCGGCCGCGGTGTCTTCTGCTGTGAATACTGTATGTTTCACACAGGAGAGCTACAATTACTGTAATAAATCCTTCTGCAGCCAAGCCAATGCATTTTCTCAATCCAGGAAAGTTTATTGTATTTAACCCTCCTGTTGTGTTCATGTTAGTTAATTCTGTGTTCCTGGTCCAAAATGGCCTCCCCATTATAGCTGATTATAAATCCATAATAATCCATATGTTATTACCTAATGTTGTGTTAGATCTTTTTATCAACTTAAGTTCTTCTGAACATTACAAATTTTGAACTTATATGTGATATTTATGGCCTGTAGGCCTCATTGACCTGAGCTCATACAACTCGTTTTTGAGTTAAAAAAAAAAGCTTAATGAAATATATTGTGCTATTTATCACAGACTACTTTATGTCAAAGATTAACAAGGACTCTCTCCTCCTCACCAGTGTCATGATCAAAGATATGATCAAGAGCCTCACATACAGTATATTGTTTGGTCATTGTGCTGCCACAGAATGAATTGTGAGCAAAGCCTCAAATAAGCTTTATATACCAGAGCTGTGAGAAAAAGTTGTAAAAATTATTGAAACAATGTTGCAATTGTTTGAGAGAGGTGTGGTTCCCGTGGGGGTTGCCATGGAATCCAAGAAGGGGAGTGATGTGTCCGTGTGTGTGTGTGTGTGTGTGTGTGTGTGTGTGTGTGTGTGTGTGTGTGTGTGTGTGTGTGTGTGTGTGTGTGTGCTCAAAGACACATGCATGTGGGGGTCTGGGAGAGGCATCTGATGAATGGGCATGTGCCTGAACTCAATTTAATGCCCTAGTCGTAGTCTCACCCATTCCTTTCTAATGATCGGTCATTTTTTGACCGGGAACACCACGGGTGTACAAAGGTTAAATAAAACACCCAAAATATTATGAAAAACATCCAAATGTAGTTTTGTGTGTTCAGATGCCCTGTGTGGACAAAGTCATGGAACCTTATTGACAATCAGATTAAATTAACAACATTTTTCAGAGAGAAAACTTGTAAATCGGTCCAATTCGACCGGAACACAGCAGGAGGGTTCAATGCATGATCACTATGAATTGCAAAAAACCTTTTTCACAAACTAGACCTAATAAAAGCTAATTTTATATTATTAAGCATGATTTAAGATGCTGATAAGAAATAATGAACACGGAAGTAAATACAACACAACTCTGCCAGAGAAGGAAGGAAATTAACAATAACTTTTATTAAAGGGGTAGTACAGTCAAAAACGTGATTATTCTGTTTTTATATATATTTCCATACTATGAGGCATGGGGAACAATACTCGGAAATTGTGAAAACGATGATAATACACTTTTAGTGTATAGGCTATTTGAAAAGACCTCTGAAAATGCAACTTGTTTTTCTGGGTGGGGGTTTTGATGTCACCAGGTAGTATAAGTTAATAGACCGATAACAAAGAGAGTTTGCCCTCCTCTCTGCCAATAACAGTTAGTTTTCAGGTTACACATCCCTCCCATTAGGCTCCTCCAATTAGGCCCCTCTCTTAGACAGTACTAACACAATTCATACTTGAGAAATTGCATTTATCTAAGAAGCTATTTTTTTCTTCCTTTTGACCATTTTGTTTGAAAACAATCAAAGTAAGGTACTTACCAGAAATTATTTGATATTGAGATAAAAACAGCTGCGTTGCACCTTTAAATACACACACAAAAAAAAATTGTTTTAAGGGAAATATTTTGAATTGGCCAAAAGAGACAGGAAATTGAAATGAGGGGCCCAACCTTTAATTTACTGTGGCCGCCCCGTATCGAAAGATAATATAACAACACTGAGAACACATGCTCTGTGAGCCACCGCCAATCTCAAAACACTGGCTTTCCACCATCCAATTTTAACGTCCAATTTTGTTCAAAACTTCCATTAGATGTTATTCTCCCTGATTTTACACCCTGATCCGACATTGTGCCAAATTATTAAAGATGTTGATTCGATTTCATCTGATCTGGACATTACAGAGAAACCAAAAGGGGAATGAATTATAGTTCGTATTTTTTTTTTTTTGAAAAGAAGAAGGTGCCATGGCAACCACAAGATACTGATATGCACTACTGTGCATGAGTGTGAGCGTGTGTATGTGAGTGTGTCAATGACAGTGCTTTGTCAGTGTGATGCTAATGGCTGTGTACGGAGGGCAGGTATGATAAGTGTGGTAATTGGACTAATTGCTGCAACCAAACAGCCTCTAAAAGCAATAACGTTTCTTAGTCAGGATGCTTAATGAAAATACATTATCATTCCTTTACTTAGTGTGGTCCTCTGTAGCTCCGTTGGTAAAGCATGAATCTTGCAAAGTCAGGGTTGTTGGTTTGAATCCCGGGACCACCCCACATTGTAAAAAAATATATACATGGATGACTATAAATGCTTGGATAAAAGCGTCTGGTAAATGGTACATTATTATATGAGAGCCAGTGTTAACATGGCAACAAAAATAAGCTCTGACGAAGGATGAGAGGCAGAAACGTAATCTTAAAGGGGACATTTGCCCCGGGCTCTGCCACGGCATACAGTCATTACTATATTTTATCATAAACATCAACGTTATTCAAACCACAAGTTGGAACGTGCGCATTTTCATTTCACTGGTAGAATCGGGAAGTTTCTACTTCCTCTGTGTTCGTCTGCTCAATGTCCAGCATTCATAACGAACGCAGATTCCGCACCGCTAGGTAGATGGGGCATATCCACAAACTTAGTCTGTGGTATTGTTTACTTAGAACGACCAACACACAGTAATGTCAGAACTTCTCTAAGACATTTCTTTTTGTGTGGAAATTGCTGTTTTTCCACTAACGTTTGTCTATGAGGTGTTTCGTCTGGCTATGCTAATTACAAACAAGCGTGAGAACGAGTTCTACCTACCAGAGATTTACCCAGATGCTGCCAGTGGTTTGCGGCTATCAAGAATTATGCTTACTGTGACCAAAGATTATCAGAGGGATTTTCAGGCTGAACAGATGGGGAATCCTTAAGCCTCTGTACCATCAATATGACATCTGCAGCATTTACAGCGACGCAGATATCAAGGCTTTCATATTTCTTACACTTCACAGAGCAGAGCTTTGTGAAGGAAGTTGTCAAGTATGTGAGCTTGTGTTTATACAGAATTGTTTTTCTTTATTTACAGATGTCATACAAGTTTGTTATTATGAAAGTTTACATGTTCAAGAAGTTTTTCTGCGAAAAACACATTTTGCTTAAAAAAAAAGTTTACGTTCAAATGGCTCTCCTGTGAAGTAGTGACTGGTTTCCTGAAACAAGTCACGGAATCTGATTCCACCATGTGTTTCCAACCCCAAGCTCTGCACATGGTGAAGGTAAGTTGGCAAAAAAAAAGATCTACAAGCTGATGGCTAAGATAGCTCAATTTACAGTAAGGTATAAACACGAATTGGGTAATGTTTGTATGGGTTTGTGTTATTGGGGTTAGAGGTGGTTAGAGGACCACAGAGTATCTTCCAGATCATGTCTTCAATTTAGTCGACCCCTCTTTTGACCTGTACCCTCTTCTCTTTTGACCTGTACCCTCTTCTCTTTTGACCTGTACCCTCTTCTCTTTTGACCTGTACCCTCTTCTCTTTTGACCTGTACCCTCTTCTCTTTTGACCTTTACCCTCTTTTGACCTTTATTCTTTATGAAACTCAAGTTATCTGGAGCCATTCCACAGTGCCCTGCTGAAACCCCAACGTGAAGCATTTTGGGTACACGAGCACGAGGGAAGGGTCAAACATTGCGTTTACGGATCATAACAACATTTTACGACAAAAAAAAACCTGAGCAAGGTACACTGAAAGGTCTAAAATCAAGACAACGGTAATGACAAAACCACCTCATTCGTCTCTCGGCAGATTCTTAAAATACAATACAAAGACACAACGACAAAATCACTTCCTGCTTCTACTGACAAGATTGGTCCATCAAATTCAATGTGAGAGGTTTACATATAATGTAGATCTTAGAGGAGGAAGGGGATTTTGGTTTAGAGACGGTGAATGTATTGTTGTGTATGAGAACGTTTGAAAGGTGCCATTTCTCCTCAAACTCACACATGTGCACAACAAAGCATACTGTGTAAGGACTGCCGTCCTTCTGCAGCCCCTCCAGCTCATTCACTTTGCTGTCTTAGCCAGCTGGATGAGACATAACCATTAGTCACATCCACTCTGCTTCCACAGCTCAACATGCAGTCGCTAGCTGCAGCAAACTGAAAAGAGGAGCGATCCAGGGATGTGTGTGCTTTGGGGACCTTTAACAGAATGTGACTGGCTGAATGGGTGTGGTATGTGGAGGATGCAGTAGGTATCTCAGATAGGGGGGAGTGAGGCCTAAGAGAGTTTTATAAATAAGCATCAACCAGTGGGTCTTGCGACGGGTATACAGAGATGACCAGTTTACAGAGGAGTATAGAGTGCAGTGATGTGTCCTATAAGGAGCATTGGTGGCAAATCTGAGGGCCGAATGGTAAAGAACATCTTGCCGCTTGAGATCACCCTTACCTGCCGATCTATAAATTACGTCTCCGTAATCTAGCATGCGTAGGATGGTAATCTGAATCAGGGTTAGTTTGGCAGCTGGGGTGAAAGAGGAGGGATTACGATAGAGGAAACCAAGTCTAGATTTAACTTTTATATCCTCAAGCTCTAAACCCTCAGGGGTAGCAATCACACCTGTGGGGAGAGGGGCATTCTTCTTACCAAACCACATTACCTTTGTTTTGGAGGAGTTCAGAACAAGGTTAAGGGCAGAGAAAGCTTGTTGGACACTAAGAAAGCTTTGTTGTGGAGTGTTTAACACAAAATCCAGGGAAGGGCCAGCTGAGTATAAGACTGTATCATCTGCATATAAATGGATGAGAGAGCTTCCTACTGCTTGAGCTATGATGTTGATGTGAATTGAGAAGAGTATGTGGCCTAGGATTGAGCCTTGGGGTACTCCCTTGTTGAGAGGCGGTGGCTGAGACAGCAGATGTTCTGTCTCAGCCACCGCTTGTTCTATCTCAAGGCCATCAGACTGTTAAACAGCCACCGCTAACATTGAGTGGCTGCTGCCAACATACTGACTCAACTCCAGCCACTTTAATAATGGGAATTGATGGAAATTTATGTAAAATATATCACTAACCACTTTAAACAATGCTACTTAATTTAATGTTTATATACCCTACATTATTCATCTCATATCTATATGTATATACTGTACTCTATATCATCTACTGCATCTTTATGTAATACATGTATCACTAGCCACTTTAAACTATGCCACTTTATGTTTATATACCCTACATTACTCATCGCATATGTACAGTGCCTTGCGAAAGTATTCGGCCCCCTTGAACTGTGCGACCTTTTGCCACATTTCAGCCTTCAAACATAAAGATATAAAACTGTATTTTTTTTGTGAAGAATCAACAACAAGTGGGACACAATCATGAAGTGGAACGACATTTATTGGATATTTCAAACTTTTTTAACAAATCAAAAACTGAAAAATTGGGCGTGCAAAATTATTCAGCCCCTTTACTTTCAGTGCAGCAAACTCTCTCCAGAAGTTCAGTGAGGATCTCTGAATGATCCAATGTTGACCTAAATGACTAATGATGATAAATACAATCCACCTGTGTGTAATCAAGTCTCCGTATAAATGCACCTGCACTGTGATAGTCTCAGAGGTCTGTTAAAAGCGCAGAGAGCATCATGAAGAACAAGGAACACACCAGGCAGGTCCGAGATACTGCTGTGAAGAAGTTTAAAGCCGGATTTGGATACAAAAAGATTTCCCAAGCTTTAAACATCCCAAGGAGCACTGTGCAAGCGATAATATTGAAATGGAAGGAATATCAGACCACTGCAAATCTACCAAGACCTGGCCGTCTCTCTAAACTTTCAGCTCATATAAGGAGAAGACTGATCAGAGATGCAGCCAAGAGGCCCAAGATCACTCTGCATGAACTGCAGAGATCTACTGCTGAGGTGGGAGACTCTGTCCATAGGACAACAATCAGTCGTATATTGCACAAATCTGGCCTTTATGGAAGAGTGGCAAGAACAAAGCCATTTCTTAAAGATATCCATAAAAAGTGTCGTTTAAAGTTTGCCACAAGCCACCTGGGAGACACACCAAACATGTGGAAGAAGGTGCTCTGGTCAGATGAAACCAAAATTCAACTTTTTGGCAACAATGCAAAATGTTATGTTTGGCGTAAAAGCAACACAGCTGAACACACCATCCCCACTGTCAAACATGGTGGTGGCAGCATCATGGTTTAGGCCTGTTTTTCTTCAGCAGGGACAGGGAAGATGGTTAAAATTGATGGGATGATGGATGGAGCCAAATACAGGACCATTCTGGAAGAAAACCTGATGGAGTCTGCAAAAGACCTGAGACTGGGACGGAGATTTGTCTTCCAACAAGACAATGATCCAAAACATAAAGCAAAATCTACAATGGAATGGTTCAAAAATAAACATATCCAGGTGTTAGAATGGTCAAGTCAAAGTCCAGACCTGAATCCAATCGAGAATCTGTGGAAAGAACTGAAAACTGCTGTTCACAAATGCTCTCCATCCAACCTCACTGAGCTCGAGCTGTTTTGCAAGGAGGAATGGGAAAAAATGTCAGTCTCTCGATGTCCAAAACTGATAGAGACATACCCCAAGCGACTTACAGCTGTAATCGCAGCAAAAGGTGGCGCTACAAAGTATTAACTTAAGGGGGCTGAATAATTTTGCACGCCCAATTTTTCAGTTTTTGATTTGTTAACAAAGTTTGAAATATCCAATAAATGTCGTTCCACTTCATGATTGTGTCCCACTTGTTGTTGATTCTTCACAAAAAAATACAGTTTTATATCTTTATGTTTGAAGCCTGAAATGTGGCAAAAGGTTGCAAAGTTCAAGGGGGCCGAATACTTTACTTTTTTTTGGTTTCATCTGACCAGAGCACCTTCTTCCACATGTTTGGTGTGTCTCCCAGGTGGCTTGTGGCAAACTTTGAACAACACTTTTTATGGATATCTTTAAGAAATGGCTTTGTTCTTGCCACTCTTCCATAAAGGCCAGATTTGTGCAATATACGACTGATTGTTGTCCTATGGACAGAGTCTCCCACCTCAGCTGTAGATCTCTGCAGTTCATCCAGAGTGATCATGGGCCTCTTGGCTGCATCTCTGATCAGTCTTCTCCTTGTATGAGCTGAAAGTTTAGAGGGACGGCCAGGTCTTGGTAGATTTGCAGTGGTCTGATACTCCTTCCATTTCAATATTATCGCTTGCACAGTGCTCCTTGGGATGTTTAAAGCTTGGGAAATCTTTTTGTATCCAAATCCAGCTTTAAACTTCTTCACAACAGTATCTCGGACCTGCCTGGTGTGTTCTTTGTTCTTCATGATGCTCTCTGCGCTTTTAACGGACCTCTGAGACTATCACAGTGCAGGTGCATTTATACGGAGACTTGATTACACACAGGTGGATTGTATTTATCATCATTAGTCATTTAGGTCAACATTGGATCATTCAGAGATCCTCACTGAACTTCTGGAGATAGTTTGCTGCACTGAAAGTAAAGGGGCTGAATAATTTTGCACGCCAAATTTTTCAGTTTTTGATTTGTTAAAAAAGTTTGAAATATCCAATAAATGTCGTTCCACTTCATGATTGTGTCCCACTTGTTGTTGATTCTTCACAAAAAAATACAGTTTTATATCTTTATGTTTGAAGCCTTAAATGTGGCAAAAGGTCGCAAAGTTCAAGGGGGCCGAATACTTTCGCAAGGCACTGTAAAGGTTCAATATTAAAAATAAAGAAAACGATGCACCATGGCTGGCTTCCAGGAAATGGGAACCTCCCCAGAGAGGAGAGACAGGATAAAAGGGTCAGAGATGGGCTTGGTGATGATCAGAGCTACAACCTTAAAGAAGAGAGGAGAGACAGGATAAAATGGTCAGAGATAGGCTTGGTGATGATCGGAGCTACAACCTTAAAGAAGAGAGGAGAGACAGGATGAAATGGTCAGAGATGGGCTTGGTGATGATCGGAGCTACAACCTTAAAGAAGAGAGGAGAGAGGTTAAAATGGTCAGAGATGGGCTTGGTGATGATCGGAGCTACAACCTTAAAGAAGAAAGGATCTGACCCATATACACTGTATAGATGTTAGATATAATGTACTCTATGACACGAATGCTGGTCTATTACAGATAGTCATGCTCTGATAGTCAAGCTCTGATAGTCAAGCTCTGATAGTCAAGCTCTGATAACCAAGCTCTGATAACCAAGCTCAGATAACCAAGCTCTGATAGTCAAGCTCTGATAACCAAGCTCTGATAACCAAGCTCTGATAACCAAGCTCTGATAGTCAAGCTCTGATAGTCAAGCTCTGATAGTCAAGCTCTGATAGTCAATCTCTGATAGTCAAGCTCTGATAGTCAAGCTCTGATAGTTAAGCTCCGATAACCAAGCTCTGATAGTTAAGCTCCGATAACCAAGCTCTGATAGTCAAGCTCTGATAGTCAAGCTCTGATAGTCAAGCTCTGATTGTCAAGCTCTGATAGTCAAGCTCTGATAGTCAAGCTCTGATAGTCAAGCTCTGATAGTCAAGCTCTGATAGTCAAGCTCTGATTGTCAAGCTCTGATAACCAAGCTCTGATAGTCAAGCTCTGATAGTCAAACTCTGATAGTCAAGCTCTGATAGTCAAGCTCTGATAGTCAAGCTCTGATAGTCAAGCTCTGATAGTCAGGCTCTGATTGTCAAGCTCTGATAACCAAGCTCTGATAGTCAAGCTCTGATAGTCAAGCTCTGATAGTCAAGCTCTGATAGTCAAGCTCTGATAACCAAGCTCTGATAGGCAAGCTCTGATAGTCAAGCTCTGATAGTCAAGCGCTGATAATCAAGCTCCGATAGTCAAGCTCTGATAGTCAAGCTCTGATAGTCAAGCTCGGATAGTCAAGCTCTGATAGTCAATCTCTGATAGTCAATCTCTGATAACCAAGCTCTGATAGTCAAGCTCTGATAACCAATCTCTGATAACCAAGCTACAATAACCAAGCTCTGTCAGAGCTTGACAATCAGAGTTTGACTATCAGGATCATGTGAAAAGACAACAGTACAACCATGTGAAAAGGGTATTAGTGCCAATGATAAGCTCTGACAGCCAAGCTAGTTTCCATGGGCAGTTTTTCCCCAAACCCTCCTCTATCACTGATCAAAGGTTCTGTTCCAAATGGTGCCCTAATCAATAGTGCAGTACTTTAGACCAGAGACACTATAGGTGCACTATAATGGGAACAGGGTACCATTTGGGATGCCGCTGAAACACATAACCTCTTGACTGAATTCACAGAGAACATTAACTTTTATATTTAATGACTTTCTCTTCTCTTCCTACCAAAGATGACTGCCTAAGAGGTCTAATAAGAAGTAGGTTCCTCTCTCTATCTCCATAAAACAGTGCTCTTATTCATTATGTAAAATAGAGGAGCGAGAGAGCGAGTGCGAGAGAGAGACAGAGAGAGACAATGAAGCAGGGAAGGATAATCCCATAGAAAAACCATTGGTACAGTTGATTGCACTAAAGTACTGTACGATAAAGGCAATTTCATCCATCAGGGAAGCAGGACAGATAGAAAAGGAAAGCAGTAAAGAACATGTTCAAGCTTTTTAATATAAATTTTATGCGTCCACTCCATTGTTTATCCACCATTGTTCACCAAGGAGCTGATCGTGGACTTAAGGAGATGGCAGAGAACGTACGCCCCCAACAAACATTGAAATGGTCCATTCACACAGACAGTGGGGTGAAGAAGGCTGAGGAAATTCAGCTTGACCCCTTAGACCCTCACAAATTTCTAAAGATGCACCATTGAGAGCATCCTGTCGGGCTGTATCACCGCCTGGTATGACGATTGCACCGTCCGCAAGGGGCTCTCCAGCCCAACGAGTCAACGGGTGCACATTGAGTCAACGGGTGCACATTGTTTGCCTTCCAGGACATCTACAGCAACAGGGCTCACAGGAAGGCCAAGAAGATCATCAAGGATCTCAGCCACCCGAGCCACAACCTGTTCACCCCGCTATCATCCAGAACATCATCAAGCGCCTCAGCCACCCGAGCCACAACCTGTTCACCCCGCTATCATCCAGAACATCATCAAGCGCCTCAGCCACCCAAGCCACAGCCTGTTCATCCCGCTATCATCCAGAACATCATCAAGGGCCTCAGCCACCCGAGCCACAGCCTGTTCATCCCGCTATCATCCAGAACATCATCAAGGGCCTCAGCAACCCGAGCCACAGCCTGTTCACCCCGCTATCATCCAGAACATCATCAAGGGCCTCAGCCACCCGAGCCACAGCCTGTTCACCCCGCTACCATCCAGAAGATCATCAAGGGCCTCAGCCATCCGAGCCACAGCCTGTTCACCCCGCTATCATCCAGAACATCATCATGGACCTCAGCCACCCGAGCCACAGCCTGTTCACCCCACTACCATCCAGAAGGACGAGACAGTACAAGTACATCAAAACTCGGACTGAGAGACTGATGAACAGCTTCTATCTCCAGACCATCAGACTGATAAACAGCTTCTATCTCCAGACCATCAGACTGATGAACAGCTTCTATCTCCAGACCATCAGACTGTTAAATAGTCATCACTAGCCGGCCTCCATCCAGTACCTTGCCCTCCTCCCAGCACCCTCCCCAGCACCCTCCCCTCTGCCAGCCACTTGCACTCCGCCCAGTACCCTGCCCTGAACCTTATATTCTGGACTCTGACATGGCTCTTTTTGATATTTCTTAATTACTTTATGTTTAGGAATTGTGTGTATTGTTACACATTACTACGCTGTTGGAGATAGAAACATAATTATTTCGCTGCGATAACATTTGCAAAATATTTGCACTGTGAGCAATGTTTATTTTTGGGTTAGGTAAAATAGGATTATGAATGGGAATCCATTGTTTGGTCCCTACTGTAAAACAAAAGTGTTTGTGTGTGCATCCGTGCGTGCACTGTAAAAAATGACTCTTCGGATCAACCCCCCCCCCCACACAATTGACATTTGTTGACACCAAATATATAAGGCCAACTGTTATATTTGATTGTTAATAAAAAATCTTTATTTCAAGTTGCAACCTATTTCTTTCAACAGTCAACATTCTTTCCCCCTTGATAAAGAAATAACATAAATATATACACTACCGTTGGAAAGTTCGGGGTCACTTAGAAATTTCCTTGTTTTTGAAAGAAAAGCACTTTTTTTGTCCATTAAAATAACATAACATTTATCAGAAATACAGTGTAGACATTGTTAATGTTGTAAATTACTATTGTAGCTGGAAACGGCAGATTTTTTTTATGGATTATCTACATAGGCGTACAGAGGCCCATTATCAACAACCATCACTCCTGTGTTCTAATGGCAAGTTGTGTTAGCTTATCCAAGTTTATCATTTTAAAAGGCTAATTGATCATTAGAAAACCTGTTTGCAAATGTGTTAGCACAGCTGAAAACTGGCCTTATTTAGACTAGTTGAGTATCTGGAGAATCAGCATTTTCGGGTTCAATTACAGGCTCAAAATGGCCAGAAACAAAGAACTTTCTTCTGAAACTCATCAGTCTATTCTTGTTCTGAGAGATGAAGGCCATTCCATATGAGAAATTGAAAAGAATCTGAAGATATGGTACAATGCTGTGTACTACTCCCTTCACAGAACAGAGCAAACTGGCCCTAACCAGAATAGAAAGAGGGGTGGGAGGCCCCGGTGCACAACTGAGCAAGAGGACAAGTACATTAGAGTGTCTAGTTTAAAAAACAGACGCCTCACAGGCCCTCAACTGGCAGCTTCATTAAGTAGTACCCACAAAACACCAGTCTCAACATCAACAATGAAGGCGACTCCGGGATCCTGGCCTTCTAGGCAGAGTGGTAAAGAATAAGCCATATCTCAGACTGGCCAATAAAAAGAAAACATTAAGATGGGCAAATAACACAGACACTGGACAGAGGAACTCTGCCTAGAAGGCCAGCATCCCGGAGTCGCCTCGTCACTGTTGACGTTGACGTTGAGACTGGTGTTCTGTGGGTACTATTTAATGAAGTGACCACAAACTTTTGAATGGTAGTGTATATATACAGTGATAGTATATACAGCCTTGCAAAAGTATTCAACCCCTTTGCATTTGTTCTATTTTGTTGCATTACAACCCTGCAATTTAAACAGATTTTTATTTTTATTTCATGTAATGGACATCCACAAAATATTACAAATTGGTGAATGAAATGAAAAAAATAACTTATAATTGAAGAGAAATAAAAACAGAAGTGGTGCTTTGCTGTGAAGCCCCTCAATAAGATCTGGACCAATTACCTTCAGAAGTCACATATTATTTAAATTAAGTCCACCTGTGTGCAATCTAACTGTCACATTATCTGTCACATGATTTCAGTATTTCTACACCTGTTCTGAAAGCCCCCAAAGTCTGTAACACCACTAAGCAAAGGGACACCTCCAAGCAAGTGGAACCATGAAGACCAAGGAGCTCTCCAAACAGGTCAGGGACAAAGTTGTGGAGAAGTACAGATCAGGGTTGGGTTATAAAAAAATATCCAACACTTTGAACATCCCTTGGAGCACCATTATATCCATTATTTAAAAAAAATGGAAAGAATATGGCACCAAAACAAACCTGCAAAGAGAGGGCCACCCACCGAAACTCACGGACCAGGCAAGGAGGGCATTAATCAGAGAGGCAACAAAGAAAGCAAAGATAACCCTGAAGGAGCTGCAAAGCTCCACAGCAGAGATTGGAGTATCTGTCCATAGGACCACTTTAAGCCATACACTCCACAGAGCTTGACTTTATGGAAGAGTGGCCAGAAAAAAGCCATTGCTTAAAGAAAAACATAAGCAAACAGGTTTGGTGTTCACCATAAAGGCATGTGGGAGAAACAAACATATGGAAGAAGGTACTCTGGTCAGATGAAACTAAAATTGAGCTTTTTGGCCATCAAGGTAATTGCTATGTCTGGTGCAAAACCCAACACCTGTCATCACCCCAAGAACACCACCCCCACAGTGAAGCATGGGGGTGGCAGCATCATGCAGCGGGTATGTTTTTTTTTTCATCAACAGGTACTGGGAAACTGGTCAGAATTGAAGGAATGATGAATGGCGCTAAATACAGGGAAATTCTTGAGGGAAACCTGTTCCAGTCTTCAAGAGATTTGAGACTTGGACCGAGGTTCATCTTCCAGCATGACAATGACTCTAAGCATACTGCTAAAGCAACACTTGAGTTGTTTAAGGGGAAATATTTAAATGTCTTGGAATGGCCTAGTCAAAGCCCAGACCTCATCTGTGGTATGACTTATTTGACTTAAAGATTGCTTTACACCAGTGGAACCGATCCAACCTGAAGGAGCTGGAGCAGTTTTACCTTGAAGAATGGGCAAACATCCCAGTGGCTAGATGTGCCAAGCTTATAGAGACATACCCTAAGAGACTTGCAGCTGTAATTGCTGCAAAAGGTGGCTCTGCAATGTATTGACTTTGGGGGGGGGGGGGGGGGGGGGGGGGGGGGGGTGAATAGTTATGCACACTCAAGTATTCAGTTTGTTTGTCTTATTTCTTGTTTGTTTCACAAGAAAACATATTTTTCATCTTCAAAGTGGTAGGCATGTTGTGTCAATCAAACGATACAAACCCCCAAAAATGCAATTGTAATTCCAGGTTGTAAGGCAACAAAATAGGACACATTTTTCACAATTACCTAACCAAATTACTTCATTTGGGTTACAATCAATAACATTTTAGTCATTTAACTTGCAGTTAGTGAGGTGGAACAAAGGAATACTGAATCTCAGTCCTCAAAGCAGCTACCAGAAAAATGGGGGGGGTTGAAGTGCAAGTGGTAAACGAGGGGGATTATGTGAGATACTAGGGTTTCTTGGGTTTAAGAGGTAGGGTTTCAGTTTATTTTGGAAGATGCTGCTCTGCTGTCCTAGCTTCAGGGGGAAGATGGACAGAGACTCTGCTGTCCTAGCTTCAGGTGGAAGCTGGTATTACCATTGAGACCAGAGGTGGCGGAAAGGAGTGCTTGAGTTGGGTGTAGGGTTGAGCATAGCCTGAAGGTAGGGAGGGACAGTTCCTCTTGCTACTCCGTAGGTAGGTACCATGGATGCGAGCTGAAAGCCAGTGGAGTGTGCGGAGGAGCGGGGTGACATGGGAGAACTTGGGAAGGTTGAAAACAAGCGGCCTGCATCATTCTGGATAAGTTGCAGTGGTTTGATGGCACAAGCAGGGAGCCCAGCTATCAGTGAGTTGTCCAGGGTCACGCCAAGAGTGTGCAAAGCTGTTATCAAGGCATAGGGTGGCTACTATGAAGAATACAAAATATTTTTGGACACTGCACTTTTTGGATACTACATGATTCCATATGTGTTACTTCATAGTTTTGATGTCTTCACTATGATTCTACAATGTAGAAAATCGTTTTTAAAAAATAAAGAAAACCCTTGAACGAGTAGGTGTGTCCAAACTTTTGACTGGTACTGTATATATAATATATATAATTATGTACATATCCTCTGTCATTAGTAACTGTAATTGAATTTCTAAAGAAAATGTGGGAGTTGCTTTGAAAATGAAATAAATGCTGGCGAGAAGTAGACAATATCTGTGTTATCGCCATGTTTCTGGTTTGTAAATGCTATCATTTCATGTTTGTGTCGATTTTAAATAATGAATGCTAGAGGGTCATCATTTATTAAAATTAACCATGTGTCAAGATCGCAATGTTGCAAAACCACAATATTTTGCCTTTAATCCTATTAATCCGTCTAAAATGGATGACATAATAGATACATTAACCATTTTTTTCTCATCACACTTTTAATGGTGACGCAGTAGGAGATGTTGTTCAACATTTTTTATGAATATTCATGCTTAGCCCTACCAATCAGGTGCTCCAGCTGTCCTTGTCATGTGCGCTGCCCGGGTCATCTTTATTCTCTTCACAAACAGACATCTCATCATGCCTATCACATTTCCATGGCTTGACATAAGACCATTGACCCTCAGAAAAATAAAGATATATTTTAACGATAAAAGCTTTTTGTGAGAAGCTAATCGATCAAGTCAATTGATTAAGGCATAATTCTAATGATATCATATATAATTTTAAGACATTCAGTCACTTGTTGATATTTTGCTAACCTTATAAAAGCAGTATGAACTAGAGGAGACAATGGCCTGTGCTTAAACACAGTGTCCTGATGCACTTTTCCAAGAGCTCTGATTGGTTGGGAATGGCAGGGCTATGATTGGTGAGTGACAACTATGTTAAACTGAGCAGCCAAACTAACGGGACTTAAGGGAAACTGAAGGGACTGTGGTGGGAAGTTAGGTAGAGAGGAGAGGAGGGGGACGGCCTCTTTTACAGCCACACCTCCAGCTCATCTAATAGGCTGCAGCCTGTGCTACGCAATGTGAATGAGCGTCAGGTGTTGAAAGTCATTTAGAAGCTTTCCTTCCATTTGAAAAATGTAAAAAAAAAATTAAAAACATTAAAATTATAAATATTTAAATGTAATATTTAAAAATAATCACAAACATCGTTGTTTGTTATTTGTTATTTGAGTTTAGACTAATTTAATACCGTAGGTTGAACTAACTGAAGCCTAATTTTGTATCACACCAATCAGAAAAAAATTGACGTCAGATGAACAACAATGTCGTCCCACTCTTTTTTTTTTTTTTTACAGTGTGCGTGCAGGCGTCCGTGTGTTCGTGTGTTCATGTGCATTTACTGGTGTGTGTGATAATTAGCAACCCGAGAAATCATGTTTCGTGGCAGAGAGACAAAATCATAGTTTAGAAAAAATGTGCCCGTACCAGATTTGGGTAAATCTTTTAAATACTTAAAATCTAATTTTATTTGTCACATGCGCCGAATACAACAGTTGTAGACCTCACCGTGAAACGTCACCACGTACTGCAATTGCCAGGTGGGTGGGGTCTACACTTTTATGTTAGTTTTATTGCAATTTAAAAAACTCAATCAAGCACAAAATTGAATCAATTTACAATAGTACGTGAACCCAGGTCTAAAGGCTAAGTGTGTTCTATCTACTCAGATGGGAAATCAAATCAGCGCAGTGCATCGTAATGATGATAATGAGTGCAGGACACGGTCATGATAATAATGAGTGCAGTACATGGAAAAGAATGAGTGCAGTACATCGTAATGATAATAATGAGTGCAGTACATGGTAATGATAATAATGAGTGCAGTACATGGTAATGATAAAAATGAGTGCAGTACATGGTAATGATAGTAATGAGTGCAGTGCATGGTAATGATAATAATGAGTGCAGTATATGGTAATGATGAAAATGAGTGCAGTACATGGTAATGATAATAATGAGTGCAGCACATGGATGAGAATGAGTGCAGTACATGGATAAGAATGAGTGCAGTACATGGTAATGATAGTAATGAGTGCAGTACATGGTAATGATAATAATTAGTGCAGTACATGGATAAGAATGAGTGCAGTACATGGTAATGATAGTAATGAGTGCAGTACATGGTCATGATAATAATGAGTGCAGTACATGTTAATGATAATAATGAGTGCAGTACATGGTAATGATAATAATGAGTGCAGTACATGGATAAGAATGAGTGCAGTACATGGTAATGATAGTAATGAGTGCAGTACATGGTCATGATAATAATGAGTGCAGTACGTGGTATTGATAGTAATGAGTGCAGTACATGGTAATGATAGTAATAAGTGCAGTACATGGTAATGATAGTAATGAGTGCAGTACATGGATAGTAATGAGTGCAGTACATGGATAGTAATGAGTGCAGCACATGGATAGTAATGAGTGCAGTACATGGATAGTAATGAGTGCAGTACATGGTAATGATAGTAATGAGTGCAGTACATGGATAAGAATGAGTGCAGTACATGGTAATGATAGTAATGAGTGCAGTACATGGTCATGATAATAATGAGTGCAGTACATGTTAATGATAATAATGAGTGCAGTACATGGAAAAGAATGAGTGCAGTACATGGTAATGATAATAATGAGTGCAGTACATGGTAATGATAATAATGAGTGCAGTACATGGTAATGATAAAAATGAGTGCAGTACATGGTAATGATAGTAATGAGTGCAGTACATGGTAATGATAGTAATGAGTGCAGTGCATGGTAATGATAATAATGAGTGCAGTATATGGTAATGATGAAAATGAGTGCAGTACATGGTAATGATAATAATGAGTGCAGCACATGGATAAGAATGAGTGCAGTACATGGATAAGAATGAGTGCAGTACATGGTAATGATAGTAATGAGTGCAGCGCATGGCAATGATAATAATGAGTGCAGTACATGGTAATGATAATAATGAGTGCAGTACATGGATAAGAATGAGTGCAGTACATGGTAATGATAGTAATGAGTGCAGTACATGGTCATGATAATAATGAGTGCAGTACATGTTAATGATAATAATGAGTGCAGTACATGGTAATGATAATAATGAGTGCAGTACATGGATAAGAATGAGTGCAGTACATGGTAATGATAGTAATGAGTGCAGTACATGGTCATGATAATAATGAGTGCAGTACGTGGTATTGATAGCAATGAGTGCAGTACATGGTAATGATAGTAATAAGTGCAGTACATGGTAATGATAGTAATGAGTGCAGTACATGGATAGTAATGAGTGCAGTACATGGATAGTAATGAGTGCAGTACATGGATAGTAATGAGTGCAGTACATGGATAGTAATGAGTGCAGTACATGGTAATGATAGTAATGAGTGCAGTACATGGATAAGAATGAGTGCAGTACATGGTAATGATAGTAATGAGTGCAGTACATGGTCATGATAATAATGAGTGCAGTACATGTTAATGATAATAATGAGTGCAGTACATGGTAATGATAATAATGAGTGCAGTACATGGTAATGATAATAATGAGTGCAGTACATGGATAAGAATGAGTGCAGTACATGGTAATGATAGTAATGAGTGCAGTACATGGTCATGATAATAATGAGTGCAGTACATGTTAATGATAATAATGAGTGCAGTACATGGTAATGATAATAATGAGTGCAGTACATGGATAAGAATGAGTGCAGTACATGGTAATGATAGTAAAGAGTGCAGTACATGGTCATGATAATAATGAGTGCAGTACGTGGTATTGATAGTAATGAGTGCAGTACATGGTAATGATAGTAATAAGTGCAGTACATGGTAATGATAGTAATGAGTGCAGTACATGGATAGTAATGAGTGCAGTACATGGATGGTAATGAGTGCAGTACATGGATAGTAATGAGTGCAGTACATGGATAGTAATGAGTGCAGTACATGTTAATGATAGTAATGAGTGCAGTACATGGATAGTAATGAGTGCAGTACATGGTAATGATAATAATGAGTGCAGTACATAGTAATGATAATGAGTGCAGTACATGGTAATGAAAATAATGAGTGCAGTACATGGTAATGATAATAATGAGTGCAGTACGTGGTAATGAAAATAATGAGTGCAGTACATGGTAATGATAATAATGAGTGCAGTACATAGTAATGATAATGAGTGCAGTACATGGCAATGAAAATAATGAGTGCAGTACATGTTAATGATAATAATGAGTGCAGTACATGGTAATGATAATAATGAGTGCAGTACATGGATAAGAATGAGTGCAGTACATGGTAATGATAATAATGAGTGCAGTACATGGTCATGATGATAATGAGTGCAGTACATGGTCATGATGATAATGAGTGCAGTACATGGTCATGATGCTAATGAGTGCAGTACATGGTCATGATGATAATGAGTGCAGTACATGGTCATGATGATAATGAGTGCAGTACATGGTCATGATGATAATGAGTGCAGTACATGGTCATGATGATAATGAGTGCAGTACATGGTCATGATGATAATGAGTGCAGTACATGGTCATGATGATAATGAGTGCAGTACATGGTCATGATGATAATGAGTGCAGTACATGGTCATGATGATAATGAGTGCAGTACATGGTCATGATGATAATGAGTGCAGTACATGGTCATGATGATAATGAGTGCAGTACATGGTCATGATGATAATGAGTGCAGTACATGGTCATGATGATAATGAGTGCAGTACATGGTCATGATGATAATGAGTGCAGTACATGGTAATGATAATAATGAGTGCAGTACATGGTCATGATGATAATGAGTGAAGTACATGTTAATGATAATAATGAGTGCAGTACATGGTCATGATGATAATGAGTGCAGTACATGGTCATGATGATAATGAGTGCAGTACATGGTCATGATGATAATGAGTGCAGTACATGGTCATGATGATAATGAGTGCAGTACATGGTCATGATGATAATGAGTGCAGTACATGGTAAAAGAGTTATAGATTTTAACTTGACAAAAACAAGTCCTAAATGTCATTAGTTTCACTTTAGCTGTGCTAATGTAGTATATAGACCATGGAGGAGTTAACTGGCATGGGTACATAGCTCCTTAAGAACAGTTGGCGGCTGATGGCGGATTTAAATTCACCGCTTGACTGAGGAGGAACAATTATCACAGAGTTGAATGGAAAAATGTTGAAGAAATTTGCTTCTGAAAAATGTCATGGTTGGCTGCTGTTGGTTGATTTAAATTGACTGAATACCGATTATCACAGAGTTTAGTATCAAATAAAAGTTTAGAATATTAAAAAGATTTCCCTCAAGGTGCATTGCCCTATAAATGAACTTCTCTCTGGATGATTGGATTTTCTTTGATGCGGAGTAGTGCCTGTCATGCCGAATAGTGTCCCTCTGCCAAAAAGTGGTCATCAACTGTGTGATGACCTACTGAGTCTAATTTTGGAGCCCATTAAAGCCTTAATTACATTATTTTCTTCCCGTTTTCTTCTCCAAAAAAAGCTGATTTCCGCAACAATTTCAGGTTTAAACAAGTTTTGTTTAAATAAGATGAAAACATTACTTCAAACTACTTTTTTGAGACGTTGTTAACATTTCAACAAAACAAAAAAATCTATGTCTTAAAACATTGCTACATTTCGGGAAATAGCAAAGAAAAAAGTGTAATCTGCTTGACACGTTAAAGTTACTTACTATAGAGATCACAAAGTCAGATCAATTCCCCTCCATTCATCTGCAAATCCGTTTAGATTCATACTGGTTTGTCTGGCTGTCACGTTATTTGAACCTTACCTTCCCTTCCCTACAGTGAAATAATAACATTTCAGTCGTCCTCTATTATGATTCCTGTTTGTTGTACCTCCCGTAGCTCGTTAGCACCCCCCTTGTGGTTGAATAGATATGTACCTATTGTAGGTCCTAAGATACAATAATGAACAATGTTGAACTAACAAATACCATCAAGGGATATGTTACAATTTACAACAATGAGCTCCTTGTGAAACAGATGTGAAAACCAACTGGTATTTAACATATACATATTTCAACTTTGACATTTTTATGTTCAGGTGTTTCATTAACTTATTAACTTTTGTAAACTGGCAATGGCAATCACAGACTAAAATACTGAATGCTGGTGTGTGGAATATAGATGAGGTGAGTGCTGTGTGGGTGGGAGGTTCTGCCTGTCACTTCGTTCTCAACAGGCAGCTAGTCTCAGAAGGGGGACTTGAAGAGGGAGACGGCGAAGTCCAGGCACTGCTGCTCTCTTTGTTCTGAGCGTTGGCAGTGCTCGTGTTTTTAGTTAATTTGTTTATCTCACATATTATGTGCCCAGTATGACAGAACAAGAAAACTTTCTTATCAGATAATGACAACATGACAATAACAGTAGCTGTAGATTATGTAAATGAAAAGTTGTATTGTGGTTTGTAATGGAGGACATCAGGTGGTTCTGGGTGTTGGGCAGAACCCCCTAGGTCCTGGAGAACAGGTAACGGAGGACATCAGGTGGATCCAGGTCTGGGTGTTGGGCAGAACCCCTAGGTCCTGGAGAACAGGTAACGGAGAACATCAGGTGGATCCAGATCTGGGTGTTGGGCAGAACGCCTAGGTCCTGGAGAACAGGAAATGGAGGACATCAGGTGGATCTGGGTGTTGGGCAGAACGCCTAGGTCCTGGAGAACAGGTAACGGAGGACATCAGGTGGATCTGGGTGTTGGGCAGAACGCCTAGGTCCTTTGAGAACAGGTAACGGAGGACATCAGGTGGATCCAGGTCTGGGTGTTGGGCAGAACGCCTAGGTCCTGGAGAACAGGAAATGGAGGACATCAGGTGGTTCTGGGTCTGGGTGTTGGGCAGAACGCCTAGGTCCTGGAGAACAGGTAACGGAGGACATCAGGTGGATCCAGGTCTGGGTGTTGGGCAGAACGCCTAGGTCCTGGAGAACAGGAAATGGAGGACATCAGGTGGTTCTGGGTCTGGGTGTTGGGCAGAACGCCTAGGTTCTGGAGAACAGGTAATGGAGGACATCAGGTGGATCCAGGTCTGGGTGTTGGGCAGAACGCCTAGGTCCTGGAGAACAGGAATGGAGGACATCAGGTGGTTCTGGGTCTGGGTGTTGGGCAGAACGCCTAGGTCCTGGAGAACAGGAAATGGAGGACATCAGGTGGTTCTGGGTCTGGGTGTTGGGCAGAACGCCTAGGTCCTGGAGAACAGGGACAGAGTTAAAGGGAACTGGGTTGGAGACAGAGACGTAAACAAGAAAACACACAGGTTACAGGCTGATCACGTATGTAAAAATACAGTTATTGATTGATTTACTTTAAATGAAACGTTTGATCAGACATGCAATAATGTTAATGGCAGACAGAAAAGAAAGTTGTGGTTTGTATCAGTGGGGTTGATGAGGGAGGTGAGGAATTGCCCTGGAGAAGATAAGAGAGCGGTGAGTTGTGAGAGAAACTCTGGGCTGGTGTCATGACCACTGTAGTCATACACCTTGACTGTACCTACCTGGCAGCGAAGGTTACTTACCGTGACCCAGCGATTAGCCTTGAGATTGACTATCTGGACAAAGTGGGCCAGTGTTGGTACTGCTGACAGCATCCCGATGCCGCCCACCTCCAGTCCGACAAATGTCAACCAAAGCTTAATATGCTTTGTCTTCACTGAAGTGTAGGGCGTCAGGGCTTTCAGTGGTTGACTGTCCAACTGGAGAAGATCGTTGTCTTCCACCGAGGTAACCCTTATGAAGACAAAGATAAAAATATCAGCGTTAGGGCTTTCAGTGGTTGACTGTCCAACTGGAGAAGATCGTTGTCTTCCTCGACTGAGGTAACCCTCATGAAGACAAAGAGAAACATATCAGCGTTAGGGAAACTAAAACTAGCTTCAGGTTATTTTGTGTGCAAATTCAAATAGTTCTTATCTGAGGGACTTGCACATCAAGGCACTTGCCCGTGGCAGTCTCGAGGGTCTGGTTGGTCCGTTCATCCGAAACTGGAGGAGGGGGGGTAAGAAAAGGGATATCTATTGACAATGGAAGATATTGAAATATGTGTGATTATGTACCATGGAAAAACTAACTAGATCCACACCTTGTTCCAGATTTCACAACCTTTGACCTTTGGTTTACACAAGATGAGCTCAGGAGAACAGTGGGCTTTGAAGTCGTCCATCATTGCCTTGGACCAGTCTTATCCTTGATGAGCTCAGGAGAACAGTGGCTTTGAAGTCGTCCATCATTGCCTTGGACCAGTCTTATCCTTGATGAGCTCAGGAGAACAGTGGGCTTTGAAGTCGTCCATCATTGCCTTGGACCAGTCTTATCCGTGATGAGCTCAGGAGAATAGTGGGCTTTGAAGTCGTCCATCATTGCCTTGGACCAGTCTTATCCTTGATGGGTATCACAACTAAAATCATATTAGCTTCCTTTTCAATGGGTTATAGAAAATACTTCTTGAGTCATGCACGTTATTTTCCTTTACTGACCTTAGTGGGTGTTGCCTCCACCCACTTGGTAAAGTAACCTTTCGCCGTCTGACATCATGCAGATGAGGTCCACCCATAACATTTAAAGCGTTAAGAGAGAACATTACTTTATTCTGATCCATTTCTGTGTCATACAGTTTACAGATTTTCATATTTTAGGGATACCGACACACATTCACACACACACACACACACACACACACACACACACACACACACACACACACACACACACACACACACACCACACACACACACACACACACACACACACACACACACACACACACACACACACACACACACACACGCACTCCATAATATTGAACTCTCCTGTGGTCAAATAAAGCAACCATTACAAAACAACTTATCAGGGCGAAACTTGAATTGTGACACACTTACCGATCATGTTCCAGTAGTGAAACAACTTTGATGGGCTTCAACTCCGACGCCACAGTCTTCACCCTCTCAAACTTCTGGCAGGCTAGACAGGGTACGGACCTTTACGTGCAGTGACAAATAATTGAAACATTGTGTGCTGCCTGATATGCCATTAATTGATATCAGATTTAATAGAATGTGATTGAAAAACAAAAGGTTATTTCACTTACCCAGCTGTCCACATCCTTGACAATCCCACTCCAGATTAAAGCGTAGGTTGATTTTGGCAAATCATGCGCTTCACTCCGAAATGTCCAGCATACACCTCTGTCAGCACGACCTCTTTCTCCTCCTTAGTGAAAATCCCTCTCCTCTGTGGCTGGCCATCCTTCCCCCAGTAGGTAGAGGTGATTAACTCACAAGTTGGAAGATAAGAGTTGTTGAAATACTAATGTCTACATTTTATTGCTTAGTTTCTGTAAGCCATTTAACAAACTATAACAGACTAAACGTTGGAATTGGAGTTGATTCCAAGACAATACATAAAAGACCGTAAATACACAACTTGAAGCAACCAGCATATTTTGTCATGGAACGTGTTCTGATTGGCCAGTGACAAGTGGCCAAGCAGAACACGTTCCATGACAAGCCTCGACACACCGAGCAAATAGTTTATTCATCAAAACCAGGCCCTTTTGCTCCAACGACAGCAAGTGCACCGATAATTGTGACAAAAAAACAAAAAAACAAAAAAAAATGTGATCAATAGGCCTATGAAATATAAATAAATATATCTAACACACCCTACAATATCTAACACACCCTACAATATCTAACACACCCTACAATATCTAACACACCCTACAATATCTAACACACCCTACAATATCTAACACACCCTACAATATCTAACACACCCTACAATATCTAACACACCCTACAATATCTAACACACCCTACAATATCTAACACACCCTACAATATCTAACACACCCTACAATATCTAACACACCCTACAATATCTAACACACCCTACAATATCTAACACACCCTACAATATCTAACACACCCTACAATATCTAACACACCCTACAATATCTAACACACCCTACAATATCTAACACACCCTACAATATCTAACACACCCTACAATATCTAACACACCCTACAATATCTAACACACCCTACAATATCTAACACACCCTACAATATCTAACACACCCTACAATATCTAACACACCCTACAATATCTAACACACCCTACAATATCTAACACACCCTACAATATCTAACACACCCTACAATATCTAACACACCCTACAATATCTAACACACCCTACAATATCTAACACACCCTACAATATCTAACACACCCTACAATATCTAACACACCCTACAATATCTAACACACCCTACAATATCTAACACACCCTACAATATCTAACACACCCTACAATATCTAACACACCCTACAATATCTAACACACCCTACAATATCTAACACACCCTACAATATCTAACACACCCTACAATATCTAACACACCCTACAATATCTAACACACCCTACAATATCTAACACACCCTACAATATCTAACACACCCTACAATATCTAACACACCCTACAATATCTAACACACCCTACAATATCTAACACACCCTACAATATCTAACACACCCTACAATATCTAACACACCCTACAATATCTAACACACCCTACAATATCTAACACACCCTACAATATCTAACACACCCTACAATATCTAACACACCCTACAATATCTAACACACCCTACAATATCTAACACACCCTACAATATCTAACACACCCTACAATATCTAACACACCCTACAATATCTAACACACCCTACAATATCTAACACACCCTACAATATCTAACACACCCTACAATATCTAACACACCCTACAATATCTAACACACCCTACAATATCTAACACACCCTACAATATCTAACACACCCTACAATATCTAACACACCCTACAATATCTAACACACCCTACAATATCTAACACACCCTACAATATCTAACACACCCTACAATATCTAACACACCCTACAATATCTAACACACCCTACAATATCTAACACACCCTACAATATCTAACACACCCTACAATATCTAACACACCCTACAATATCTAACACACCCTACAATATCTAACACACCCTACAATATCTAACACACCCTACAATATCTAACACACCCTACAATATCTAACACACCCTACAATATCTAACACACCCTACAATATCTAACACACCCTACAATATCTAACACACCCTACAATATCTAACACACCCTACAATATCTAACACACCCTACAATATCTAACACACCCTACAATATCTAACACACCCTACAATATCTAACACACCCTACAATATCTAACACACCCTACAATATCTAACACACCCTACAATATCTAACACACCCTACAATATCTAACACACCCTACAATATCTAACACACCCTACAATATCTAACACACCCTACAATATCTAACACACCCTACAATATCTAACACACCCTACAATATCTAACACACCCTACAATATCTAACACACCCTACAATATCTAACACACCCTACAATATCTAACACACCCTACAATATCTAACACACCCTACAATATCTAACACACCCTACAATATAGCCCTACTGCCTGTGCTTAGATGTACCATTGTGTTGGGTTAGTTAAAATAGAACCCTTAATACTAAACAGCTGCAAATTATTGATATATCAAAGTGTCACCAACAAACAAAAAACGTAATCAACAAGCCTATAACAAATATGACATTGTTCACATGTAAATAGCACTTTTCCGTAGTGCTCAAATCACACCATTTCTTTTTCAACACAATGAGCCAAATCAGTCGTCCATGACAACAAAATCATAAACAACAGAGTAGGCTAATTAGTCCTTTGTTTTTGGACTAATTACTCCATCGTTTTTGGGGGTTACACTCAGCTAAAACTATTTGGCTAATCTATTTTTCCATATTTCAAAGTCATATTCTTGAAGACCAAGGGGTGTTCAATAAACTTGAATAACTTGAAATCTTTGTATTTTAATGTAAAGATATAGCCTGATCTTATTATTATCTATAGTAAAAAAAGGGATTGGTTAGAAGAAGCCTACATAACCAACCCAATCATTAAAATACCACATCCATGAATGACCGACAATGTAAACTCTGACGTTGAATTGATCCCACTTGGCACTGGTTGAATCGAAGTTGTTCCCCACGTCATTTCAATTAAATCACGTTGTGCCAACGTGGAATAGACGTTGAATTGATGTCTGTGTCCAGCGAGATGTTGTTCAGTTGGTATTAAAAAAAAATGTTTTCTTCTAATGCCTCTTAAACCGGTTTAAGTTTATTGGGATGAGTCTTGTCCTTGAGGTAGAACTGAGTGATTTTCACTAGATGGAAATAAGTTGTATGTGTAAACTTGACAGAAATTGTAGCAAAAAGTGGGTGTTGAACTTTTGTTGCACACATATCCAGAAAAAAAATGTGAAAAAGTTTGACTGCAGTATTTTATTACGCAGCATTGATGCAATGATGCTATTGGTCGAGGCGTTACGGGTAGCACTTTGGTGAAAGGTTAAGGTTAAAATCAGATTTGAAGACTTTGTGGCTGTGCTAGCTAGTGACCACTCTGCAGCGATGCTTCCAGAACAACAAGATTCATGACTAAAAACCGCTAACCTGTACCTCTTACATGCTGACCACACAGGCCGTGTTACGAGCGTTGCAAAATAAGTGTACACACACATGTTATTCAATCATTTCATCCAAACTGCTCGCGCGCGGCAACGAGCGTCTGCATAGCCAGGCGCTAAAAATAGAACTGGCTTCCGACTCCTCATTGGTTGTTAGGAGCATAAATCCACGTGGCTGATTGAAAGATGAACTGAGGTCCACACTCCAGTCCAGTTGGTTGTGGTAGTATGGCGGCGGTGGATGGGTTATTTTGGCGGTGGTGGATGGGTTATTTTGGCACCGGTGGATGGGTTATTTTGGCGCTGGTGGAACGGGTTATTTTGGCGCTGGTGGATGGGTTATTTTGGCACCGGTGGATGGGTTATTTTGGCGCTGGTGGAACGGGTTATTTTGGCGCTGGTGGATGGGTTATTTTGGCGCTGGTGGATGGGTTATTTTGGCGCTGGTGGATGGGTTATTTTGGCGCTGGTGGATGGTTTATTTTGGCGCTGGTGGATGGGTTATTTTGGCGCTGGTGGATGGTTTATTTTGGCGCTGGTGGATGGGTTATTTTGGCGCTGGTGGATGGGTTATTTTGGCGCTGGTGGATGGGTTATTTTGGCGCTGGTGGATGGTTTATTTTGGCGCTGGTGGATGGGTTATTTTGGCGCTGGTGGATGGTTTATTTTGGCGCTGGTGGATGGGTTATTTTGGCGCTGGTGGATGGGTTATTTTGGCGCTGGTGGATGGTTTATTTTGGCGCTGGTGGATGGGTTATTTTGGCGCTGGTGGATGAGTTATTTTGGCGCTGGTGGATGGGTTATTTTGGCGGTGGTGGATGGGTTATTTTGGCGCTGGTGGATGGGTTATTTTGGCGGTGGTGGATGGGTTATTTTGGCGGTGTTGGATGGGTTATTTTGGCGGTGGTGGATGGTGGTGGATGGGTTATTTTGGCGGTTGTGGATGGGTTATTTTGGCGGTGGTGGATGGTTTATTTTGGCAGTGGTGGATGGTGGTGGATGGGTTATTTTGGCGCTGGTGGATGGGTTATTTTGGCGCGGGTGGATGGGTTATTTTGGCGCTGGTGGATGGGTTATTTTGGCGCTGGTGGATGGGTTATTTTGGCGGTGGTGGATGGGTTATTTTGGCGGTGGCGGCAGTAAAGCAATTCCACCACCGTGAAATGATGACCTCTTAAAAAGTATTTGGTCACATATGTATGGTTTCCTAAAAACAAGATGTGGCTCAACTAACCCTTTTGCTCAACTTACCCCACTTTCACATAAAGAAAAAATACATTGGGAAAAGACAACAAATGTAGCTAGCCCTCGACTAGAGAAACATTAAAAAGAAAAAGCTTTTACTGAACAGTGGCTGAATTGGTACCCTGTTCCCTTACAACAGAACACATTTAAACTATTTCCTGGGATTGAACCTGCAATCCTCACATCCGTAGATTACGGTTTAAGGCCATCCTATACACCAATCCACAACACCCTAGAAAGCCGCAAGCCTACTAGACGGCAATACTAGAAGGTAATACTAGATGGTAATACTAGATGGTAAAACTAGATGGTAATACTAGAAGGTAAAACTAGATGGTAAAACTAGATGGTAATACTAGAAGGTAATACTAGAAGGTAATACTAGAAGGTAACACTAGAAGGTAATACTAGATGGTAATACTAAATGGTAATACTAGAAGGTAATACTAGAAGGTAATACTAGAAGGTAATACTAGATGGTAATACTAGATGGTAATACTAGAAGGTAATACTATATGTAATACTATAAGGTAATACTAGAAGGTAATACTAGATGGTAATACTAGAAGGTAATACTAGATGGTAATACTAGAAGGTAATACTAGAAGGTAATACTAGACGGTAATACTATATGTAATACTAGAAGATAATACTAGAAGGTAATACTAGATGGTAATACTAGAAGGTAATACTAGAAGGTAATACTAGATGGTAATTCTAGAAGGTAATACTAGAAGGTAATACTAGATGGTAATACTATATGTAATACTATATGTAATACTAGAAGGTAATACTAGAAGGTAATACTAGATGGTAATACTAGAAGGTAATACTAGATGGTAATACTATATGTAATACTAGAAGGTAATACTAGAAGGTAATACTAGATGGTAATACTAGAAGGTAATACTAGATGGTAATACTATATGTAATACTAGAAGGTAATACTAGATGGAAATACTAGATGGTAATACTAGGAGGTAATACTATATGTAATACTAGAAGGTAATACGGCTTTGCATTGCTGCTCCTGGACAGTATTGTAATTCTATACATACACAAGGCATCTCCCACATCCTGGGGACCTTAACAAGCATCTAATACTGTTGTTTGACCTGGCTGGAATAGGGAGCCAGTTAGGGGGCCAGTTAGGGGCCCAGTTAGGGTGCCAGTTAGGGGGCCAATTAGGGAGCCAGTGAGGGAGCCAGTCAGGGAGACAGTCAGGGAGACAGTTAGGGAGCCAGTTAGGGAGCCAGTTAGGGGGCCAGTTAGGGAGCCAGTTAGGGAGCCAGTTAGGGGGCCAGTTAGGGAGCCAGTTAGGGTGCCAGTTAGGGAGCCAGTTAGGGGGCCAGTTAGGGTGCCAGTTAGGGTGCCAGTTAGGGGGCCAGTTAGGGAGCCAGTTAGTGGGCCAGTTAGGGAGCCAGTTAGGGAGCCAGTTAGTGGACCAGTTAGGGGGCCAGTTAGGGGGCCAGTTAGGGTGCCAGTTAGGGTGCCAGTTAGGGGGCCAGTTAGGGAGCCAGTTAGTGGGCCAGTTAGGGAGCCAGTTATGGAGCCAGTTAGAGAGCCAGTTAGGGAGCCAGTTAGTGGGCCAGTTAGGGAGCCAGTTAGGGTACCAGTTAGGGGGCCAGTTAGGGTGCCAGTTAGGGGGCCAGTTCGGGAGCCAGTTAGGGTGCCAGTTAGGGTGCCAGTTAGGGGGCCAGTTAGGGAGCCAGTTAGGGAGCCAGTTAGGGGGCCAGTTAGGGTGCCAGTTAGGGAGCCAGTTAGGGAGCCAGTTAGGGGGCCAGTTAGGGAGCCAGTTAGGGTGCCAGTTAGGGAGCCAGTTAGGGAGCCAGTTAGGGGGCCAGTTAGGGAGCCAGTTAGGGGGCCAGTTAGGGAGCCAGTTAGGGAGCCAGTTAGGGGGCCAGTTAGGGGGCCAGTTAGGGGGCCAGTTAGGGAGCCAGTTAGGGGGCCAGTTAGGGGGGCAGTTAGGGCAGAGAAAGGTCAAAATGGCTGCCCTTTAGGACTCACTTCTAAAGCTGGTAATTGCTTGACATTCAGGAGATCTATTCTGGATCACACTGCCTGAACACCCACCCACCCTCGCTCCCAGGCTCTACCACCTGCAGTCTGAAGCACGAGCCTATCTGTGGGCCTGCCAGGGTCAAACTGCAGGTAGTGTGTGTGTGTGTGTGTGTGTGTGTGTGTGTGTGTGTGTGTGTGTGTGTGTGTGTGTGTGTGTGTGTGTGTGTGTGTGTGTGTGTGTGTGTGTGTGTGTGTGTGTGTGTGTGTGTGTGTGTGTGTGCATAGCAGAGCAGAGCAGAGCAGCAGGGTCTGGTCTCTGAAGTTCCCACGTCAGTCAACAGAGCAATTAAAGACTGAAGAACCTTATTAAATGTACCAGACACACACACACACACACACACACACACACACTGATACTTTACTAGAACATCCTGACAGGTGAGGCAGGTTGGAACTCCATTGTTTTAATTGTTTCCAGTTCCTCTGTTAAGTCATTTTAATCTTTCCTCTGCAGCTTGCTAATGGCTAAGTCTGCGTTCAATATCAAATTGGCTGTCTGGGGTCTGACGGAGTCTGATAGAGGGAGGGAGGCGGAGAGGGAGGGAGGGAGGGAGGGAGGGAGGGAGGGAGGGAGGGAGGGAGGGAGGGAGGGAGGGAGGGAGGGAGGGAGGGAGGGAGGGGGAGAAAGAATTTGACACCAATAACTACCGTGGGATATGCATCAACAGCAACCTTGGGAAAATCCTCTGCATTATCACGAACAGCAGACCTGTACATTTCCTCAATAAAAACAATGTACTGAGCAAATGTCAAATTGGCTTTTTACCAAATTACCGTACAACAGACCATGTATTCACCCTGCACACCCTAATTGACAACCAAACAAACAAAGGCAAAGTCTTCTCATGCTTTGTTGATTTTTAAAAAAGCCTTCGACTTAATTTGGCATGAGGGTCTGCTATATAAAATCCATGTACACAAACAACAAGTGTGCAGTTAAAATAGGCAAAAAGCACACACATTTCTTCCCACAGGGCCGTGGGGTGAGACAGGGATGCAGCTTGTGCCCCAACCTCTTCAACATATATATCAACGAATTGGCGCGGGCACTAGAAAAGTCTGCA
Source organism: Oncorhynchus mykiss (assembly GCF_057628025.1). Lineage (NCBI taxonomy): Eukaryota > Metazoa > Chordata > Actinopteri > Salmoniformes > Salmonidae > Oncorhynchus > Oncorhynchus mykiss. Next base: position 78,127,796 of record NC_143037.1, read on the forward strand.
GCACCCGGCCTCACCCTACTAGAATCTGAAGTCAAATGTCTACTGTTTGCTGATGATCTGGTGCTTCTGTCACCAACCAAGGAGGGCCTACAGCAGCACCTAGATATTCTGCACAGATTCTGCCAGACCTGGGCCCTGACAGTAAATCTCAGTAAGACCAAAATAATGGTGATCCAAAAAAGGTCCAGTCGCCAGGACCACAAATACAAATTCCATCTAGACACCATTGCCCTAGAGCATACAAAAAACTACACGTACCTTGGCCTTAACATCAGTGCCACATGTAAATTCCACAAAGCTGTGAACGATCTGAGAGACAAGGCAAGAAGGGCATCCTATGCCATCAAAAGGAACATAAAATTCAACATACCAATTAGGATCTGGCTAAAAATACTTGAATCAGTCATAGAGCCCATTGCCCTTTATGGTTGTGAGGTCTGGGGTCCGCTCACAAACCAAGATTTCACATAAAAAACACGAATTTGAAACTCTGCATGCAGAATTCCGCTCACCAACCAAGATTTCACATAAAAAACACGAATTTGAGACTCTGCATGCAGAATTCTGCTCACCAACCAAGATTTCACAAAAAAAACACCAAATTGCATGCAGAATCCTGCACAAATATCCCCCGTGTATGATGTAGAACACCAAATAATGCATGCAGAGCAGAATTAGGCCGATACCCACTAATGATCAAAATCCAGAAAAGAGACGTTAAATTCTACAACCACCTAAAAGGAAGCGATTCCCAAACCAAGCTGGTCCTGGGGCTCTGTTCACAAACACAAACACACCCCACATAGTCCCAAGACAGCAGCACAATAAGACCCAACCAAATCATGAGAAGACAAAAAGATAATTACTTAACACATTGGAAAGAATTAACAAAAAAACAGAGCAAACTAGAATGCTATTTGGCCCTACACAGAGAGTACACAGTGACAGAATACCTGACCACTGTGACTGACCCAAACTTAAGGAAAGATTTGACTATGTACAGACTCAGTGAGCATAGCCTTGCTATTGAGAAAGGCCGCCGTAGGCAGACATGGCTCCCAAGAGAAGACAGGCTATGTGCACACTGCTCACAAAATGAGGTGGAAACTGAGCTGCACTTCCTAACGTCCTGCCCAATGTATGACCATATTAGAGACAGATATTTCCCTCAGATTACACAGATCCACAAAGAATTCGAAAACAAATCAAATTTTGATAAACTCCCATATCTACTGGTGAAATACCACAGAGTGCCATCACAGCAGCAAGATTTGTGACCTGTTGCCACAAGAAAAGGGCAACCAGTGAAGAACAAACACCATTGTAAATACAACCCATATTTATGCTTATTTGTTTTCCCTTGTGTTCTTTAACCATTTGTACATTGTTAAAACACTGTATATATATATATATATATATATATATATATATATATATATATGTGTGTGTGTATAATATGACATTTGTAATGTCTGACAGAGAAGAGAGAGAGAGAGAGAGTCTGGGGTCTGACAGAGAGAGAGTCTGGGTTCTGTCAGAGAAGAGAGAGAGAAGAGAGAGAGAGAGAGAGTCTGGGGTCTGACAGAGAGAGTCTGGGGTCTGACAGAGAGAGTCTGGGGTCTGACAGAGAGAGTCTGGGGTCTGACAGAGAGAGTCTGGGGTCTGACAGAGAGAGTCTGGGGTCTGACAGAGAACATTGACCTGCTGGAGAAGCTTCACTTTATTTTTTCCACATTTCTTTCTCCTCTTTTCATTTCCTGTGGTTCACCATTCCCTCACTCTTTCTCTCTCTTTCTGACTCCAACCCTTCCCTCTGTTTTTCTCTCTCCCCCTCGTTGTCGCTCTGGCTCTCTCTCTACTCTTTAAAAGCACTTTAAAAGCACTTTTCACAAATGCCTGGTGCTGCTTTCAAGTTGTCCTGTGTGGTCCTGGACAATGGCAGACCTCTCATATGTAAACTGATTGCACGCATCACTGCAAGTTGCTTTGGATAAAAGCGTCTGCTAAAGGTTACGTATTCTGCTATTAATTTACGATCCCAAACTAAACCAAGGCACGACTGTGAATAGAAGACTGTGGATAGAAGGCCGTGGATAGAAGACCGTGGATAGAAGACCGTGGATAAAAGACCGTGGATAGAAGACCGTGGATAGAAGACCGTGGATAGAAGACCGTGGATAAAAGACCGTGGATAAAAGACCGTGGATAAAAGACCGTGGATAGAAGACCGTGGACAGAGGACCGTGGACAGAGGACCGTGGATAGAAGACCGTGGATAGAAGACCGTGGATAGAAGACCGTGGATAGAAGACCGTGGATAGAAGACAGAGGGGAGAGAGAGGGAGAGTCGGGTCTGACAGAGGAGAGAGAGAGAGTCTTGCGTCTGACAGAAGAGAGAGAGAGAGAGAGAGAGAGAGAGAGAGAGAGTCTGGGGTCTGACAGAGGAGAGAGAGAGAGAGTCTGGGTTCTGACAGAGGGGAGAGAGAGAGTCTTGCGTCTGACAGAAGAGAGAGAAAGAGAGATAGTCTGGGGTCTGACAGAAGAGTGAGAGAGAGTCTGGAGTCTGACAGAGGGGAGAGAGCGAGAGTCGGATCTGACATAAGAGAGAGAGCGAGAGAGTCTGGGGTCTGACAGAGGAGAGAGAGAGCGAGAGAGTCTGGGGTCTCACAGAGGAGAGAGGGAGAGAGAGAGAGAGAGAGTCTGGGGTCTGACAGAGGAGAGAGAGAGAGAGTATGGGGTCTGACAGAGAAGAGAGAGAGAGAGAGTCTGGGGTCTGACAGAGAGGAGAGAGAGAGAGTCTGGGGTCTGACAGAGAAGAGAGTCTGGGGAGAGTCTGGGGTCTCACTTGCTTTGGCAATGTTAACACATGTTTCCCATGCCAATAAAGCCCTTGAATTGAATTGAATTGGAATTGAATTGAGAGAGAGAGAGAGAGAGAGAGAGTCTGGGGTCTGACAGAGAAGAGAGAGAGAGAGAGAGAGTCTGGGGTCTGACAGAGAAGAGAGAGAGAGAGTCTGGGGTCTGACAGAGAAGAGAGAGAGAGAGTCTGGGGTCTGACAGAGAAGAGAGAGAGAGAGTCTGGGGTCTGACAGAGAAGAGAGAGAGAGAGTCTGGGGTCTGACAGAGAAGAGAGAGAGAGAGAGAGTCTGGGGTCTGACAGAGAAGAGAGAGAGAGAGAGTCTGGGGTCTGATAGAGAAGAGAGAGAGAGAGTCTGGGGTCTGACAGAGAAGAGAGAGAGAGAGAGTCTGGGGTCTGACAGAGAGAGTCTGGGGTCTGACAGAGAGAGTCTGGGGTCTGACAGAGAGAGTCTGGGGTCTGACAGAGAGAGTCTGGGGTCTGACAGAGAGAGTCTGGGGTCTGACAGAGAGAGTCTGGAGTCTGACAGAGAAGAGAGAGAGAGAGAGAGTCTGTGGATAGAAGACCCTGGACAGAAGACCGTGGACAGAAGACCGTGGACAGAAGACCGTTGATAGAAGACCGTGGATAGAAGACCGTGGATAGAAGACCGTGGATAGAAGACCGTGGATAGAATACCGTGGATAGAAGACCGTGGATAGAAGACCGTGGATAGAAGACCGTGGATAGAAGACCGTGGACAGAAGACCGTGGACAAAAGACCGTGGACAGAAGACCGTGGACAGAAGACCGTGGACAGAAGACCGTGGACAGAAGACCGTGGATAGAAGACCGTGGATAGAAGACCGTGGACAGAAGACCGTGGACAGAAGACCGTGAATAGAAGACCGTGGATAGAAGACCGTGTATAGAAGACCGTGGATAGAAGACCGTGGATAGAAGACCGTGGACAGAAGAGCGTGGACAGAAGACCGTGGACAAAAGACCGTGGATAGAAGACCGTGGACAGAAGACCGTGGACAGAAGACCGTGGACAGAAGACCGTGGATAGAAGACCATGGATAGAAGACCCTGGACAGAAGACCGTGGACAGAAGACCGTGGACAGAAGACCGTTGATAGAAGACCGTGGATAGAAGACCGTGGATAGAAGACCGTGGATAGAAGACCGTGGATAGAAGACCGTGGATAGAAGACCCTGGACAGAAGACCGTGGACAGAAGACCGTGGACAGAAGACCGTTGTTAGAAGACCGAGGATAGAAGACCGTGGATAGAAGACCGTGGATAGAAGACCGTGGATAGAAGACCGTGGACAGAAGGCCGTGGATAAAAGACCGTGGACAGAAGACCGTGGACAGAAGACGGTGGACAGAAGACCGTGGACAGAAGACCGTGGATAGAAGACCGTGGATAGAAGACCGTGGACAGAAGACCGTGGACAGAAGACCGTGGACAGAAGACCGTTGATAGAAGACCGTGGATAGAAGACCGTGGATAGAAGACCGTGGATAGAAGACTGTGGATAGAAGACCGTAGATAGAAGACCGTGAACAGAAGACCGTGGATAGAAGAGCATGGATAGAAGAGCGTGGACAGAAGACCGTGGACACATGTGCCTTTCTGAAATGCATTAACGTTAGATACAGAGTGTTTTAGACAGAGAGACTGCCTTTTTGAGATTTTAGAAATTTGGCATCCTATTCCCTAGCGCTCTGGACAAATGTACTGCACTATGTAGGGGATAGGTTGCCATAGGGCTCTGGTTTAAAGTAGTGCACTATGTAGTGGATAGGGTTCCATAGGACTCTGGTCAAATGTAGTGCACTATATAGGGAATAGGGTTCTTTCGGGTCCTGGTCTAAAGTAGTGCACTATATAGGGAATAGGGTGCCATTTGGGATGTAAGATGACGTGGGTGGAGATAAGGAGAGGGTTCTAGCGTCACATTTAATAGCGTCACATTTAATTCATTGAAATCAAGGTAAAGGTGTTCACTGCTGATGTGTTCTGCCTGACAACGATAAGAGGTGATGTTTCTGACATTTTAATCTTCTCCGGTGGTTGTGACGACATTGATTCGAGAGAGAGAGAGAGAGAGAGAGAGAGAGAGAGAGAGCTCTTTGTGTGGCTTAATGAGATCCTAAGGACAAGGCATGACCCGCACATAACCTATTCATCAATGTCCTCAAGAGTTACAGTCTCAATGTCCTCAAGAGTTACAGAGTCTCAATGTCCTCAAGAGTTACAGAGTCTCAATGTCCTCAAGAGTTACAGAGTCTCAATGTCCTCAAGAGTTACAGTCTCAATGTCCTCAAGAGTTACAGAGTCTCAATGTCCTCAGAGTTACAGAGTCTCAATGTCCTCAGAATTACAGTCTCAATGTCCTCTTTGTTACGGAGTCTCAATGTCCTCAGAGTTACAGTCTCAACAGCCTCAAGAGTTACAGAGTCTCAACTGCCTCAAGAGTTACAGAGTCTCAACAGCCTCAAGAGTTACAGTCTCAATGGCCTCAGAGTTACAGTCTCAATGGTCTCAGAGTTACAGTCTCAATGGCCTCAAGAGTTAGAGAGTCTCAACAGCCTCAAGAGTTACAGAGTCTCAACAGCCTCAAGAGTTACAGTCTCAATGGCCTCAGAGTTACAGAGTCTCAATGGCCTCAGAGTTACAGTCTCAATGGCCCCAGAGTTACACATGTTTGTAATCACAGTAAGGATACACACGCATGCGTGCATGAATGCACACACTCACACATGTGCACACACACACACACATGCACACTCAAGCGCGCTCACACACACACACACACACACACACAAAAACAGCCTTTTTTTCATTTCCGGTCGTATTATTCTCTTATCACAACAATCTGTTATTATGGATTTAGTCTGGCTGGCTGAGCTAGAGGCTTATGTCTGTTTCTAAAGCATCAGCATCACTAAAACCTTACCAGTGACTCTTAAACTGACATCGCGCCTCCCAAATGGCACCCTTGTCTATCACAAGTAGTGTACTTTATAGGGAAGAAGGGTGCCTATTCGGTCAAAAGTAGTTCACTTCATAGGGAATAGGGTGCCGTTAGGGACCCGGCCAATTCCATGGTTGTTTTCTGGTTTTGTTGTTGTTGTTGTTGTTGTTGTTGAGTGTCCTGATAAATGTTTACGAGGTATTAGGTTGTGGGGATGTTAAAGCTCTCTAGACTGTGTTGTTACAGCGGTATGTTATGTAATCATTCACGTTAAATAGATTGTGTGTCTTCTCTTGGGTGAGCTCCTCCTATTGGTGCATCGTAATGTGATAAAGCTCCTCCTATTGGTGCATCGTAATGTGATAAAGCTCCTCCTATTGGTGCATCGTAATGTGATAAAGCTCCTCCTATTGGTGCATCGTAATGTGATAAAGCTCCTCCTATTGGTGCATCGTAATGTGATAAAGCTCCTCCTATTGGTGCATCGTAATGTAATAAAGCTCCTCCTATTGGTGCATTGTAATGTGATAAAGCTCCTCCTATTGGTGCATCGTAATGTGATAAAGCTCCTCCTATTGGTGCATCGTAATGTGATGAAGCTCCTCCTATTGGTGCATCGTAATGTGATAAAGCTCCTCCTATTGGTGCATCGTAATGTGATAAAGCTCCTCCTATTGGTGCATCGTAATGTGATAAAGCTCCTCCTATTGGTGCATCGTAATGTGATAAAGCTCCTCCTATTGGTGCATCGTAATGTGATAAAGCTCCTCCTATTGGTGCATCGTAATGTGATAAAGCTCCTCCTATTGGTGCATCGTAATGTGATAAAGCTCCTCCTATTGGTGCATCGTAATGTGATAAAGCTCCTCCTATTGGTGCATCGTAATGTGATAAAGCTCCTCCTATTGGTGCATCGTAATGTGATAAAGCTCCTCCTATTGGTGCATCGTAATGTGATAAAGCTCCTCCTATTGGTGCATCGTAATGTGATAAAGCTCCTCCTATTGGTGCATCATAATGTGATAAAGCTCCTCCTATTGGTGCATCGTAATGTAATAAAGCTCCTCCTATTGGTGCATCGTAATGTGATAAAGCTCCTCCTATTGGTGCATCATAATGTGATAAAGCTCCTCCTATTGGTGCATCGTAATGTAATAAAGCTCCTCCTATTGGTGCATCGTAATGTGATAAAGCTCCTCCTATTGGTGCATCGTAATGTGATAAAGCTCCTCCTATTGGTGCATCGTAATGTGATAAAGCTCCTCCTATTGGTGCATCGTAATGTGATAAAGCTCCTCCTATTGGTGCATCGTAATGTGATAAAGCTCCTCCTATTGGTGCATCGTAATGTGATAAAGCTCCTCCTATTGGTGCATCGTAATGTGATAAAGCTCCTCCTATTGGTGCATCGTAATGTAATAAAGCTCCTCCTATTGGTGCATCGTAATGTGATAAAGCTCCTCCTATTGGTGCATCGTAATGTGATAAAGCTCCTCCTATTGGTGCATCGTAATGTGATAAAGCTCCTCCTATTGGTGCATCGTAATGTGATAAAGCTCCTCCTATTGGTGCATCGTAATGTGATAAAGCTCCTCCTATTGGTGCATCGTAATGTGATAAAGCTCCTCCTATTGGTGCATCGTAATGTGATAAAGCTCCTCCTATTGGTGCATCGTAATGTGATAAAGCTCCTCCTATTGGTGCATCGTAACGTGATAAAGCTCCTCCTATTGGTGCATCGTAATGTAATAAAGCTCCTCCTATTGGTGCATCGTAATGTGATAAAGCTCCTCCTATTGGTGCATCGTAACGTGATAAAGCTCCTCCTATTGGTGCATCGTAATGTGATAAAGATCCTCCTATTGGTGCATCGTAATGTGATAAAGCTCCTCCTATTGGTGCATCGTAATGTGATAAAGCTCCTCCTATTGGTGCATCGTAATGTGATAAAGCTCCTCCTATTGGTGCATCGTAATGTGATAAAGCTCCTCCTATTGGTGCATTGTAATGTGATAAAGCTCCTCCTATTGGTGCATCGTAATGTGATAAAGCTCCTCCTATTGGTGCATCGTAATGTGATAAAGCTCCTCCTATTGGTGCATCGTAATGTGATAAAGCTCCTCCTATTGGTGCATCGTAATGTGATAAAGCTCCTCCTATTGGTGCATCGTAATGTGATAAAGCTCCTCCTATTGGTGCATCGTAATGTGATAAAGCTCCTCCTATTGGTGCATCGTAATGTGATAAAGCTCCTCCTATTGGTGCATCGTAATGTGATAAAGCTCCTCCTATTGGTGCATCGTAATGTGATAAAGCTCCTCCTATTGGTGCATCGTAATGTGATAAAGCTCCTCCTATTGGTGCATCGTAATGTGATAAAGCTCCTCCTATTGGTGCATCGTAATGTGATAAAGCTCCTCCTATTGGTGCATCGTAATGTGATAAAGCTCCTCCTATTGGTGCATCGTAATGTAATAAAGCTCCTCCTATTGGTGCATCGTAATGTGATAAAGCTCCTCCTATTGGTGCATCGTAATGTGATAAAGCTCCTCCTATTGGTGCATCGTAATGTGATAAAGCTCCTCCTATTGGTGCATCGTAATGTGATAAAGCTCCTCCTATTGGTGCATCGTAATGTGATAAAGCTCCTCCTATTGGTGCATCGTAATGTGATAAAGCTCCTCCTATTGGTGCATCGTAATGTGATAAAGCTCCTCCTATTGGTGCATCGTAATGTAATAAAGCTCCTCCTATTGGTGCATCGTAATGTGATAAAGCTCCTCCTATTGGTGCATCGTAATGTGATAAAGCTCCTCCTATTGGTGCATCGTAATGTGATAAAGCTCCTCCTATTGGTGCATCGTAATGTGATAAAGCTCCTCCTATTGGTGCATCGTAATGTGATAAAGCTCCTCCTATTGGTGCATCGTAATGTGATAAAGCTCCTCCTATTGGTGCATCGTAACGTGATAAAGCTCCTCCTATTGGTGCATCGTAATGTGATAAAGGTCCTCCTATTGGTGCATCGTAATGTGATAAAGCTCCTCCTATTGGTGCATCGTGATGTGATAAAGCTCCTCCTATTGGTGCATCGTAATGTGATAAAGCTCCTCCTATTGGTGCATCGTAATGTGATAAAGCTCCTCCTATTGGTGCATCGTAATGTGATAAAGCTCCTCCAATTGGTGCATCGTAATGTGATAAAGCTCCTCCTATTGGTGCATCGTAATGTGATAAAGCTCCTCCTATTGGTGCATCGTAATGTGATAAAGCTCCTCCTATTGGTGCATCGTAATGTGATAAAGCTCCTCCTATTGGTGCATCGTAATGTGATAAAGCTCCTCCTATTGGTGCATCGTAATGTGATAAAGCTCCTCCTATTGGTGCATCGTAATGTGATAAAGCTCCTCCTATTGGTGCATCGTAATGTGATAAAGCTCCTCCTATTGGTGCATCGTAATGTGATAAAGCTCCTCCTATTGGTGCATCGTAATGTGATAAAGCTCCTCCTATTGGTGCATCGTAATGTGATAAAGCTCCTCCTATTGGTGCATCGTAATGTGATAAAGCTCCTCCTATTGGTGCATCGTAATGTGATAAAGCTCCTCCTATTGGTGCATCGTAATGTAATAAAGCTCCTCCTATTGGTGCATCGTAATGTGATAAAGCTCCTCCTATTGGTGCATCGTAATGTGATAAAGCTCCTCCTATTGGTGCATCGTAATGTGATAAAGCTCCTCCTATTGGTGCATCGTAATGTGATAAAGCTCCTCCTATTGGTGCATCGTAATGTGATAAAGCTCCTCCTATTGGTGCATCGTAATGTGATAAAGCTCCTCCTATTGGTGCATCGTAACGTGATAAAGCTCCTCCTATTGGTGCATCGTAATGTGATAAAGGTCCTCCTATTGGTGCATCGTAATGTGATAAAGCTCCTCCTATTGGTGCATCGTGATGTGATAAAGCTCCTCCTATTGGTGCATCGTAATGTGATAAAGCTCCTCCTATTGGTGCATCGTAATGTGATAAAGCTCCTCCTATTGGTGCATCGTAATGTGATAAAGCTCCTCCAATTGGTGCATCGTAATGTGATAAAGCTCCTCCTATTGGTGCATCGTAATGTGATAAAGCTCCTCCTATTGGTGCATCGTAATGTGATAAAGCTCCTCCTATTGGTGCATCGTAATGTGATAAAGCTCCTCCTATTGGTGCATCGTAATGTGATAAAGCTCCTCCTATTGGTGCATCGTAATGTGATAAAGCTCCTCCTATTGGTGCATCGTAATGTGATAAAGCTCCTCCTATTGGTGCATCGTAATGTGATAAAGCTCCTCCTATTGGTGCATCGTAATGTGATAAAGCTCCTCCTATTGGTGCATCGTAATGTGATAAAGCTCCTCCTATTGGTGCATCGTAATGTGATAAAGCTCCTCCTATTGGTGCATCGTAATGTGATAAAGCTCCTCCTATTGGTGCATCGTAGTGTGATAAAGCTCCTCCTATTGGTGCATCGTAATGTAATAAAGCTCCTCCTATTGGTGCATCGTAATGTGATAAAGCTCCTCCTATTGGTGCATCGTAATGTGATGAAGCTCCTCCTATTGGTGCATCGTAATGTGATAAAGCTCCTCCTATTGGTGCATCGTAATGTGATAAAGCTCCTCCTATTGGTGCATCGTAATGTGATAAAGCTCCTCCTATTGGTGCATCGTAATGTGATAAAGCTCCTCCTATTGGTGCATCGTAATGTGATAAAGCTCCTCCTATTGGTGCATCGTAATGTGATAAAGCTCCTCCTATTGGTGCATCGTAACGTGATAAAGCTCCTCCTATTGGTGCATCGTAATGTGATAAAGGTCCTCCTATTGGTGCATCGTAATGTGATAAAGCTCCTCCTATTGGTGCATCGTGATGTGATAAAGCTCCTCCTATTGGTGCATCGTAATGTGATAAAGCTCCTCCTATTGGTGCATCGTAATGTGATAAAGCTCCTCCTATTGGTGCATCGTAATGTGATAAAGCTCCTCCAATTGGTGCATCGTAATGTGATAAAGCTCCTCCTATTGGTGCATCGTAATGTGATAAAGCTCCTCCTATTGGTGCATCGTAATGTGATAAAGCTCCTCCTATTGGTGCATCGTAATGTGATAAAGCTCCTCCTATTGGTGCATCGTAATGTGATAAAGCTCCTCCTATTGGTGCATCGTAATGTGATAAAGCTCCTCCTATTGGTGCATCGTAATGTGATAAAGCTCCTCCTATTGGTGCATCGTAATGTGATAAAGCTCCTCCTATTGGTGCATCGTAATGTGATAAAGCTCCTCCTATTGGTGCATCGTAATGTGATAAAGCTCCTCCTATTGGTGCATCGTAATGTGATAAAGCTCCTCCTATTGGTGCATCGTAATGTGATAAAGCTCCTCCTATTGGTGCATCGTAATGTGATAAAGCTCCTCCTATTGGTGCATCGTAATGTAATAAAGCTCCTCCTATTGGTGCATCGTAATGTGATAAAGCTCCTCCTATTGGTGCATCGTAATGTGATAAAGCTCCTCCTATTGGTGCATCGTAATGTGATAAAGCTCCTCCTATTGGTGCATCGTAATGTGATAAAGCTCCTCCTATTGGTGCATCGTAATGTGATAAAGCTCCTCCTATTGGTGCATCGTAATGTGATAAAGCTCCTCCTATTGGTGCATCGTAACGTGATAAAGCTCCTCCTATTGGTGCATCGTAATGTGATAAAGGTCCTCCTATTGGTGCATCGTAATGTGATAAAGCTCCTCCTATTGGTGCATCGTGATGTGATAAAGCTCCTCCTATTGGTGCATCGTAATGTGATAAAGCTCCTCCTATTGGTGCATCGTAATGTGATAAAGCTCCTCCTATTGGTGCATCGTAATGTGATAAAGCTCCTCCAATTGGTGCATCGTAATGTGATAAAGCTCCTCCTATTGGTGCATCGTAATGTGATAAAGCTCCTCCTATTGGTGCATCGTAATGTGATAAAGCTCCTCCTATTGGTGCATCGTAATGTGATAAAGCTCCTCCTATTGGTGCATCGTAATGTGATAAAGCTCCTCCTATTGGTGCATCGTAATGTGATAAAGCTCCTCCTATTGGTGCATCGTAATGTGATAAAGCTCCTCCTATTGGTGCATCGTAATGTGATAAAGCTCCTCCTATTGGTGCATCGTAATGTGATAAAGCTCCTCCTATTGGTGCATCGTAATGTGATAAAGCTCCTCCTATTGGTGCATCGTAATGTGATAAAGCTCCTCCTATTGGTGCATCGTAATGTGATAAAGCTCCTCCTATTGGTGCATCGTAGTGTGATAAAGCTCCTCCTATTGGTGCATCGTAATGTAATAAAGCTCCTCCTATTGGTGCATCGTAATGTGATAAAGCTCCTCCTATTGGTGCATCGTAATGTGATGAAGCTCCTCCTATTGGTGCATCGTAATGTGATAAAGCTCCTCCTATTGGTGCATCGTAATGTGATAAAGCTCCTCCTATTGGTGCATCGTAATGTGATAAAGCTCCTCCTATTGGTGCATCGTAATGTGATAAAGCTCCTCCTATTGGTGCATCGTAATGTGATAAAGCTCCTCTTATTGGTGCATCGTAATGTGATAAAGCTCCTCCTATTGGTGCATCGTAATGTGATAAAGCTCCTCCTATTGGTGCATCGTAATGTGATAAAGCTCCTCCTATTGGTGCATCGTAATGTGATAAAGCTCCTCCTATTGGTGCATCGTAATGTGATAAAGCTCCTCCTATTGGTGCATCGTAATGTGATAAAGCTCCTCCTATTGGTGCATCGTAATGTGATAAAGCTCCTCCTATTGGTGCATCGTAATGTGATAAAGCTCCTCCTATTGGTGCATCGTAATGTGATAAAGCTCCTCCTATTGGTGCATTGTAATGTGATAAACCTCCTCCTATTGGTGCATCGTAATGTGATAAAGCTCCTCCTATTGGTGCATCGTAACGTGATAAAGCTCCTCCTATTGGTGCATCGTAATGTGATAAAGCTCATCCTATTGGTGCATCGTAATGTGATAAAGCTCCTCCTATTGGTGCATCGTAATGTAATAAAGATCCTCCTATTGGTGCATTGTAATGTGATAAAGCTCCTCCTATTGGTGCATCGTAATTTGATAAAGCTCCTCCTATTGGTGCATCGTAATGTAATAAAGCTCCTCCTATTGGTGCATCTTCCTGGGGTTTATTATGGATCCCCATTAGTTCCTGTCAAGGCAGCAGCTACTCTTCCTGGGGTTTATTATGGATCCCCATTAGTTCCTTCCAAGGCAGCAGCTACTCTTCCTGGGGTTTATTATTATATTATTATTATTATTATATTAAAAAATTTTTAATGAAATGTGTGGTTTGTTTGTGTGTGTGTGTATGTGTGTGTATATATATATATTGCCTTGTGAAAGTATTCGGCCCCCTTGAACTTTGCGACCTTTTGCCACATTTCAGGCTTCAAACATAAAGATATAAAACTGTATTTTTTTGTGAAGAATCAACAACAAGTGGGACACAATCATGAAGTGGAACGACATTTATTGGATATTTCAAACTTTTTTAACAAATCAAAAACTGAAAAATTCTCAGTGCAAAATTATTCAGCCCCTTTACTTTCAGTGCAGCAAACTCTCTCCAGAAGTTCAGTGAGGATCTCTGAATGATCCAATGTTGACCTAAATGACTAATGATGATAAATACAATCCACCTGTGTGTAATCAAGTCTCCGTATAAATGCACCTGCACTGTGATAGTCTCAGAGGTCCGTTAAAAGCGCAGAGAGCATCATGAAGAACAAGGAACACACCAGGCAGGTCCGAGATACTGTTGTGAAGAAGTTTAAAGCCAGATTTGGATACAAAAAGATTTCCCAAGCTTTAAACATCCCAAGGAGCACTGTGCAAGCGATAATATTGAAATGGAAGGAGTATCAGACCACTGCAAATCTACCAAGACCTGGCCGTCCCTCTAAACTTTCAGCTCATACAAGGAGAAGACTGATCAGAGATGCAGCCAAGAGGCCCATGATCACTCTGGATGAACTGCAGAGATCTACAGCTGAGGTGGGAGACTCTGTCCATAGGACAACAATCAGTCGTATATTGCACAAATCTGGCCTTTATGGAAGAGTGGCAAGAAGAAAGCCATTTCTTAAAGATATCCATAAAAAGTGTAGTTTAAAGTTTGCTACAAGCCACCTGGGAGACACACCAAACATGTGGAAGAAGGTGCTCTGGTCAGATGAAACTAAAATTGAACTTTTTTGGCAACAATGCAAAATGTTATGTTTGGCGTAAAAGCAACACAGCTGAACACACCATCCCCACTGTCAAACATGGTGGTGGCAACATCATGGTTTGGGCCTGCTTTTCTTCAGCAGGGACAGGGAAGATGGTTAAAATTGATGGGAAGATGGATGGAGCCAAATACAGGACCATTCTGGAAGGAAACCTGATGGAGTCTGCAAAAGACCTGAGACTGGGACGGAGATTTGTCTTCCAACAAGACAATGATCCAAAACATAAAGCAAAATCTACAATGGAATGGTTCAAAAATAAACATATCCAGGTGTTAGAATGGCCAAGTCAAAGTCCAGACCTGAATCCAATCGAGAATCTGTGGAAAGAACTGAAAACTGCTGTTCACAAATGCTCTCCATCCAACCTCACTGAGCTCGAGCTGTTTTGCAAGGAGGAATGGGAAAAAATGTCAGTCTCTCGATGTGCAAAACTGATAGAGACATACCCCAAGCAACTTACAGCTGTAATCGCAGCAAAAGGTGGCGCTACAAAGTATTAACTTACAGGGGCTGAATAATTTTGCACGCCCAATTTTTCAGTTTTTGATTTGTTAAAAAAGTTTGAAATATCCAATAAATGTCGTTCCACTTCATGATTGTGTCCCACTTGTTGTTGATTCTTCACAAAAAAATACAATGTTATATCTTTATGTTTGAAGCCTGAAATGTGGCAAAAGGTCGCAAAGTTCAAGGGGGCCAAATACTTTCGCAAGGCACTGTATATATATATTTTCCCATGTCAGATTATATTTTCCATTTTAGAACAGCAAACACACACATGGCCACTGCGCCTGCTACTCCTCTCCATTTCCATATGAAATAGCCATTGGGGGAGGGCAGGCCCACAACAATGGCCGGAGTTGAATGGAACAGCACTTCACCTTAGTGACTGTTCCCTCTGCTCTATACAATACATATCTGTTTATTTTATGTGATGATAAAAGGCTCATACAATACAAATATTTTTTTGATGTTTTCTTTCACAGTGATAGCGACTCCGACTGGGAGCCACCGGTGCCAAGCTGCCCGCTCTACCTGTGCCCCCAGTGGTGTTCATATGCCACAGTTCATTACTGCAGGCATGACTGTGCCTCAGGGCCAAAAGGGCACAGCATGGAGGCGTCGTTGTGTTCTGTGTCGCCTGAAATGCACCACTTGTTCAGTTTGCCTCTGCTTTACATCAGAAAGAGACTGCTATGGGACAGGGCCACAGGCAGCAAAATATTGAGTCGGCACTGTTTTTTATATTCATTTTCTAATATTAAAAAATTATAAAAAATTGCTTTAGAATTGCTTTTTGATATGTTGTATATGGTTATTTGCACTGTTGTATATAGTTATAGGTCATTTCACCAATTCGGCCACTTGGGTACATTTGGGCAACTTGTGTAGGACTACTGGATGACTTCATGCTAAATGTCATGTAGCTCACCCATTCCTGAAGTTATCAGTCTGAAACTTTGCACACCTACAGTTGCCCTCTTGTGTTATCCATCTAAATGATCTCCAGCATCCTATCTGACTGTGTGGCTGTTCTAGTACATGTGAAAGATGATGCCACAACAATAAAAAACAGAAAACGTATGCTCTTTCTTTCTCTTTTCTCCCACCAGATCTACTGTGTTATATTCTCCTACATTCAATTAACATTTCCACAAACTTCAGAATGTTTCCATTCAAAAATACCAAGAATATGCATATCCTTGCCTCTGGGGCTGAGCTACAGGCAGTTAGATTAGGGTATGTCTTCAGGTGGAAAATGAGAACAAAGGGATGCAGCCATAACAGGTTAAAAGCTTTGGCCAAGTCAATAGAAATAGCAGTACATCATTTCTTAGAATCAAGGGCAATGGTGACATCATTGCTTAGAATCAAGGGCAATGGTGACATCATTGCTTAGAATCAAGGGCAATGGTGACATCATTGCTTAGAATCAAGGGCAATGGTGACATCATTGCTTAGAATCAAGGGCAATGGTGACATCATTGCTTAGAATCAAGGGCAATGGTGACGTCATTGAGGACCTTTTACGGTTGCAGTGACACATCCATAACCTGAGGGGAAACCAAATTGCATACCAGAGAGAATGCTATAGACATCAAGAAAGCCAGACAGTTGATTATTGACAAGTTTTTCCAGCACTTTTGATAAACAGGACATAATCTAAATTGGCCAATAACAGTTAGGATCAGCTTGCTCTCCCCTTTTAAATAAAGGACAAACCGTGACTGCCTTCCAAGCAATGGGAACCTCCCCAGAGAGGATAGACAGGTTAAAAAGGTCAGAGATAGGCTTGGCAATGATAGGGGCAGCAACCTTAAAGGGAAAATGTTCTAAAACATCTTACCCAGATATTTTTGGGGGGTCAAGTTTGAGGAGCACCTTTATCATCTCGGACTCAGTGACTCAGTGACTCTTTGTAGTGGGGCAGGGAGAAAAGAGGGAGGAGCATCGGGGATAGTCGCATTAGAAGGGGTGGGAGATGAGGAAATGTTGGACGGGCAAGGAGACATATCTGAGTCAAATAGGAATCATGACTTAATGAAGTGGTGATTAAAGAGCTCAGCCATGTGCTTCTTGTCAGTAACAACCACATCCTCAACATTAAGGGACATGGGCAGCTGTGAGGAGGAGGGTTTATTCTCCAGGTCATAAACCATTTTCCAGAACTTCTTGGGGTTAGACCCACAGAGAGAGAACTGCTCCTTAAAGTAACTACCTTTGGCATTCCGTATAGCCTGAGTGCACTTACGTCTCATTTGCCTGAACGAGAGCCAGTCAGCCTGAGTATGTCCCGAGCCTTTCTTTCTTTTTGTTGACTCAGCAAATCACATTTTTGGGGGACAGACTTGGTGGAGACAACCGAGCACTAACGGTGATCCTTGGTAAAGATTGCCACCCCTCCACCTTTGGAAGATCTGGCTTACTGAAAAAGGGTATAACCAGAAAGGTTAACATCAGTGTTCAAAACACTCTTCCTTAACCACGTCTCAGTAATGACCCACACATCTGGATTGGAGCTGTGAACCCACACTTTCAATTGATCCATTTCAGGTAATAAGCTTCTAGTGTTAAGGTGTAGAAAACCCAGGCTTTTACGAGAGCAGAAATCAGTGAAGCAGAAATCAGAGAACGAGCCAGAACTGGGGATAGCAACAGTACACTGGCCTGGGTGTACATGCACATTTACAGATATCATCAGCAGTAATACAATCAAGGCACGGCAGAGGACAGGGAGAGCTCTGCAGTGCTGATATATGACATTTGAATGTGCATTAGATGGCAACAAGATCATATTGTACAGAAATTTCATCAGGTAACATGAATACAAAGACGGCAAGAGGTGGTTAGAATAGGATGGGAGGCCTGTAACCAATAGAGAGTCAGAGTTCCAGGTGTGGGAACCAACATAGTCTGTCCCATGGTTGGGTAAACAAGCAAGTTCATAGTCAACAAAGCATGCTGGAGTCTTGAAGCAAATAGCATAAAGCACAATAAAAAAAAAATAACGATTTGGGACTAGCCTTTGTAAGTTCAGAATCACTCGCCCCTGTGGTGGAGGTGAGCGAATGCTCGGGAGAGAGGGAGGAGTGTGGCGGGGGGCTCCTGTACCAGACAGGGGGAGACGGGCCAGGGAGAGATGGGGGAGTGTGGCGGGGGGCTCCTGTACCAGACAGGGGGAGATGGGCCAGGGAGAGAGGGGGGAGTGTGGTGGGGGTACCTGTACCAGGCAGGGGGAGACAGACCAGGGAGAGAGGGGTGAGTGTGGTTGGGGTACCTGTACCACACAGGGGGAGACAGGCCAGGGAGAGAGGGGTGAGTGTGGTTGGGGTACCTGTACCACACAGGGGGAGACAGGCCAGGGAGAGAGGGGGGAGTGTGGCGGGGGTACCTGTACCAGGCAGGGGGAGACGGGCCAGGGAGAGAGGGGGGAGTGTAGTGGAGGTACCTGTACCAGACAGGGGGAGACAGACCAGGGAGAGAGGGGTGAGTGTGGTTGGGGTACCTGTACCACACAGGGGGAGACAGGCCAGGGAGAGAGGTGTGAGTGTGGTTGGGGTACCTGTACCACACAGGGGGAGACAGGCCAGGGAGAGAGGGGGGAGTGTGGCGGGGGGCTCCTGTACCAGACAGGGGGAGACAGGCCAGGGCAGACGGTGAACAGATCACCAGGTGGAATCCAAGCAGCAGTGCAGCAAGCAACAGGAGTAGGTGTCACACCCACTTGGGAGAAGCTTTTTTTCTGGAGGCAGATACCTTGTGGAAAATGCCAGGGGATGGTCTCTGAACAGTGGGAGGAGGCTTCAAAGGCCTCTGGGTTTGGGTGGTGTAGGCTGTGAGACTCTCCTGCCATTGTTGGGCTCAAAGGCTTTGACACCTCTCACTTCACACCTCAGTGCTAATTGAAGTTCTTTCTGTTCTTGTCACGTTCGTCATAAGGTGTAGACCAAGATGCAGTGTGGTTTGTTTCCATCCTTTATTATGGAATAGAAATCTTCAAAGAACAAAAACAACAAAGCCAACAAACGAAACGTGACGCTAATATAATGCTCTCAGGCAACTATACATAGACAATATCCCACAAAGCACAATGGGAAAATGGCTACCTAAATATGATCCCCAATCAGAGACAACAAAAAACAGCTGCCTCTGATTGGGAACCATAGCAGGCCAGCATAGAAATACAATTCATCTAGATAACCCACCCTTAAATCACACCCCGACCTAAACAATATAGAGAATAAAAGCTCTCTGACAGTATATTTCTTATTTAACTAGGCAAGTCAGTTAAGAACAAATTCTTATATTCAATGACAGCCTAGGAACTGCCTTGTTCAGGGGCAGAGCGAGAGATTTGTACCTTGTCAGCTCCGGGATTTGAACTTGCAACCTTCCGGTTATTAATCCAACACGCTAACCACTAGGCTACCCTGCCACCCCAAGTTGTGCCCTAGCATTCATTCCTTATAAAGCAAAATACATCATTGTAGTGAATTTTTCCTCTTCTTGACTTTCAAAACAGCTTTAGACTAAACATTGCTCACACTGTTCCAGGTTGGATGGTGTTTTCAGGTTTCTTTAGTTTGTTTGTCGGAGCATTTGCTGTATAGCTTGGAAATGGGATTTTTTTAAATTTTATTTCACTAGGCAAGTCAGTTAACAGCTTACACTGGGTCAAAACTGTGCCAGTTGTGTGCCGCCCTAAGGGACTCCCAATCACAGCTGGTTGTGATAGAGCCTGGATTCAAACCAGGCTCCATAGTGACACCTCTAGCACTGAGATGCAGTGCCTTAGACTGCTGCGCCACTAAGGAGCTTTTCAGGTTATTTTGTCCAAACTCAGGTTGTAAGTTTGGAGTTTAGATTTGGTGTGAAGGTTATGTTGTGGAAGTTGCAGCACTGTATGTGTCCTAGTTTTTGCCAAAAAAACTCAAAATCAATCTTTTTTTTTTTTCTTTTTTTTTTGATGTTGAAAAATGTGGGATGCAGGTCAGAGAAAAAAAATAGCCTTTTATAAACCTTTCATGCAATTCTACATCATTTTACAGAATTTTTACAGAATTTTACAGAATTTTTTTTAATAACACACAAACTACCGAAACATGCAAGTGTAGCTCTCTCGCTGATCCCTCTCCGTTTGCTCTGGCGGTTTTTACTGTCATTTTTCATCATTTTCTTAATGGGATTATTAAACAATTTCATAAATAGCAGCGTTTGGTTGCTCCTCATAACACACCAACAAATACTTTTTAGGAACATAGGAATCATTGCAAAACTTGTAAGATCTCTTATACGCTATATTAGGCCCACCCTTTGGAACTTTGGTTTTCCTAGATATGGCTACTATATTGTGATCACTACATCCCATGGATCTGGATACTGCTTTAAAGCACATTTCTGTAGCATTAGTAAAGATGTGATCAATACATGTGAAGGATTTCATTCCTGTACTGTTTGTAAATACCTTGGTAGGTTGATTGATAACCTGAACCAGGTTGCAGGCACTGGTTACAGTTTGAAGCTTTCATTTGAGTGAGGAGCCTGATGAAAGATATTTAAATCACCCAGAAAATATACCTCTCTGTTGATATCACATACATGATCAATCATTTCACATGTTATCCAGATACTGACTGTCAGCACTTGGTGGTCTATAGCAGCTTCCCACCAGAATGGGCTTTAGGTGAGGCAGATGAACCTGTAGCCATATTACTTCAACAGTATTTAACATTATCCAGATACTGACTGTCTATAGCAGCTTACCACCAGAATGGACTTTAGGTGAAGCTGATGAACCTGTAGCCATATTACCTCAACAGTATTTAACATTATCCAGATACTGACTGTTAGTACCAGGTGGTCTATAGCAGCTTCCCACCAGAATGGGCTTTAGGTGAGGCAGATGAACCTGTAGCCATATTACTTCAACAGTATTTAACATTATCCAGATACTGACTGTCTATAGCAGCTTCCCACCAGAATGGGCTTTAGGTGAAGCAGATGAACCTGTATCCATCCATATTACTTCAACAGTATTTAACATGAGATCCTCTCTAATCTTTACAGGAATGTGATTCTGAATATAAAACGGCCACAACTCCACCACTGGCATTAGGATGAATCTTTATTCTTCCTTTGTTTGTCACTAAGATTCAGTGCTGGTTATTGGTGAGAATGGAGAGGGGCTTTAGCCGGGAGATGGGGTTGACTGGGAGGGCATCAGACACTTCTCTGAGGTGGGTGTGGGGCCTCCACTCATCCTATAGTCTCTCGGTGGACCCACTCTCTCCACTATACTTTAATTGAATTGATAAGGTAATACAATCTGACCACATTACTTTAAGTGGCAGTCTTTCTCCGATGACATAATCCACATGTTTGTTCATGATTGGAGCTTAAAAGCCTTAAAAGGCATTGCGCCTTAAAGTAGAAAGATGTACTTGACTTTATGTTTTTTTTGTGTGTTCTCTGTTAAATGTCTGCTCAGCTCACATGCCCAGATGCTCTATATTTGTAATGTATACAATAACTATGTATGTATACTATAATCCTACCATTCTATGGAATGTCATTGACTCACATTGACTCTGTACTGGTACCCCGTGTATACAGCCCCTGCTATTGTTATTTACTGCTGCTCTTTAATTATTTGTTATTCTTATCAAGTTTTTTTTTTTTAAAGTATTTTCTTAAAACTGCATTGTTGGTTAAGGGCTTGTAAGTAAGCATTTCACTGTAAGGTGAAACCTGTTGTAACCTGTAACCTGTTGTATTCGGCGCATGTGACAAATAAAATTTGATTTAATTCGATTTTGAATGCCCACCTCACATGTCTGCTCAAATGTTTTATTTTGTTCTTTAATGATAGACTGAACATTGTTGTCGGTCATTTAGACTGAACAGACAAGGTTAACTTTGATTCTATACTAGTAAAGACCAACAAAATCCAATTTATCACATGGAACGTTTTCCATGAGAAAAAACATAGGAAGGAGACGGAGAGATAGCCTGGTGCGGGGGGCTGCCACCGGAGGGTTGGTGCGGGGGGCTGCCACCGGAGGGTTGGTGCGGGGGGCTGCCACCGGAGGGTTGGTGCGGGGGGCTGCCACCGGAGGGTTGGTGCGTGGGGCTGCCACCGGAGGGTTGGTGCGTGGGGCTGCCACCGGAGGGTTGGTGCGGGGGGCTGCCACCGGAGGGTTGGTGCGTGGAGGTGGCACTCAAACACTTAAAGAGAATGTCAGCAGAGTTACTTTACTTTTTTTATGGCATATTTAGAAGTGTAATCATTAATAATGCATTTAATAGTTTTTTAAAAATGTTTTGAGAGGTCCTGGGTTGGAGAGGCCTTGCTACCACCTACTGTAGTAACAGCAGAGGTGTAGGCATCCTGATAAATAATAATTAACCCTTTTCCCTTATAGCCCAGCACATGGACCAAGAAGGCTGTTTGAAATGTTGAATTGCTCCCTACATCGTGAAAAATGCACATTGATTTCAAGCTATATGGGCTCCCAACAGTCTTGAAGGAGATCCCACATATGCTGAGCACTTGTTGGCTGCTTTTCCTTCAGTCTGCTGTCCGACTCATCCCAAACCATCTCAATTTGGTTGAGGTCGGGGGAATGGGGAGGCCATGTCATCTGATGCAGCACTCCATCACTCTCCTTCTTCCTTCTTGGTCAAATAGCCATTAAACAGCCCGGAGGTGTATTGGGTCATTGTCCCACTTAGACCAAAGCAGATCAGATGGCGTATCGCTGCTGAATGCTTCGGTAGCCATGCTGGTTAAGTGTGCCTTGCATTCTAAATAAATCAGAGACAGTGTCACCAGCACCGTAACACCTACTTTTCCATGCTTTACATGGAAATACACATGTGGAGATCATACATTCACCCACACTGCATTACACAAAGACACGGCGTTTGTGTTACGGTGAGTGAATGAGGACCCAAAAGCGAACTAACTTAAACAGAGCTTCTTTAATAACCAAACATAGGTAGGCTCAGATAGACCGGCAGATTCCGACAGGACAGGACAAGGTTACAGCAAACATGACGATAGTCTGGCTCAGGCATGAAACACAACAAACAAGAATCCGACAAGGACAGGAACAAAAACAGAGAGAGATATAGGGACCTAATCAGAGGGAAAAAGGGAACAGGTGGGAAACGGGGTGAATGGGTAGTTAGGAGGAGACAAGGCACAGCTGGGGGAAAGAGGGGGAGAAAAGGTAACCTAACAACGACCAGCAGAGGGAGACAGGGTGAAGGGAAAGGACAGAAACACACAACATGACAATACATGACAGTACCCCCCCACTCACCGAGCGCCTCCTGGCGCACTCGAGGAGGAAACCTGGCGGCAACGGAGGAAATCCTCGATCAGCGCACGGTCCAGCACGTCCCGAGAGGGAACCCAACTCCTCTCCTCAGGACCGTACCCCTCCCAATCAACGAGGTACTGGTGACCACGGCCCCGAGGACGCATGTCCAAAATCCTGCGGACCCTGTAGATGGGTGCGCCCTCGACAAGGATGGGGGGGGGGGGGGGAAGACGAGCGGGGGCGCGAAGAACGGGCTTAATACCGGAGACATGGAAGACCGGGTGGACGCGACGAAGGTATCGCGGAAGAAGAAGTCGAACTGCGACAGGATTAATGACCCGAGAAATACGGAACGGACCAATGAACCGCGGGGTCAACTTGCGAGAAGCCGTCTTAAGGGGAAGGTTCTGAGTGGAGAGCCAAACTCTCTGACCGCGACAATATCTAGGACTCTTAGTTCTACGCTTATTAGCAGCCCTCACAGTCTGCGTCCTATAACGGCAAAGTGCAGACCTGACCCTCTTCCAGGTGCGCTCGCAACGTTGGACAAAAGCCTGAGCGGAGGGGACGCTGGACTCGGCGAACTGAGATGAGAACAGCGGAGGCTGGTACCCGAGGCTACTCTGAAAAGGAGATAGCCCGGTCGCAGACGAAGGAAGCGAGTTGTGGGCGTATTCTGCCCAGGGGAGCTGTTCTGACCAAGACGCAGGGTTGCGAAAAGAAAGACTGCGTAAGATGCGACCAATAGTCTGATTGGCCCGTTCTGCTTGACCGTTAGACTGGGGGTGAAAGCCGGAAGAGAGACTGACGGAAGCCCCAATCAAACGGCAAAACTCCCTCCAAAATTGAGACGTGAATTGCGGACCTCTGTCCGAAACGACGTCTGACGGAAGGCCATGAATTCTGAAAACATTCTCGATGATGATTTGTGCCGTCTCTTTAGCAGAAGGAAGCTTAGCAAGGGGAATGAAATGAGCCGCCTTAGAGAACCTATCGACAACCGTAAGAATAACAGTCTTCCCCGCTGACGAAGGCAGTCCGGTGACAAAATCTAAGGCGATGTGAGACCACGGTCGAGAGGGAATGGGAAGCGGCCTGAGACGGCCGGCAGGAGGGGAGTTACCGGACTTAGTCTGCGCGCAGACCGAACAAGCAGCCACGAAACGACGCGTGTCATGCTCCCGGGTGGGCCACCAAAAACGCTGGCGAATGGAAGCAAGCGTACCCCGAACGCCAGGGTGGCCGGCTAACTTGGCAGAGTGAGCCCACTGAAGAACGGCCAGACGAGTAGGAACGGGAACGAAAAGAAGGTTCCTAGGACAAGCGCGCGGCGACGGAGTGTGAGTGAGCGCTTGCTTTACCTGCCTCTCAATTCCCCAGACAGTCAACCCGACAACACGCCCCTCAGGGAGAATCCCCTCGGGGTCAGTGGAGGCTACTGAAGAACTGAAGAGACGAGATAAAGCATCAGGCTTGGTGTTCTTAGAGCCCGGACGATAAGAAATCACGAACTCGAAACGAGCGAAAAACAGCGCCCAACGCGCCTGACGCGCATTAAGTCGTTTGGCAGAACGGATGTACTCAAGGTTCCTATGGTCAGTCCAAACGACAAAAGGAACGGTCGCCCCCTCCAACCACTGTCGCCATTCGCCTAGGGCTAACCGGATGGCGAGCAGTTCGCGGTTTCCCACATCATAGTTACGTTCCGACGGGGACAGGCGATGAGAAAAATACGCGCATGGGTGGACCTTGTCGTCAGAGAGGGAGCGCTGAGAAAGAATGGCTCCCACGCCCACCTCTGACGCGTCAACCTCGACAACGAACTGTCTAGAGACGTCAGGTGTAACAAGGATAGGAGCGGATGTAAAACGATTCTTGAGGAGATCAAAAGCTCCCTGGGCGGAAACGGACCACTTAAAGCACGTCTTGACAGAAGTAAGGGCTGTGAGAGGAGCTGCCACCTGACCGAAATTACGGATGAAACGACGATAGAAGTTCGCGAAGCCGAGAAAGCGCTGCAGCTCGACGCGTGACTTAGGGGCGGGCCAATCAATGACAGCTTGGACCTTAGCGGGATCCATCTTAATGCCTTCAGCGGAAATAACAGAACCGAGAAATGTGACGGAGGAGGCATGAAAAGTGCACTTCTCAGCCTTCACAAAAAGACAATTCTCTAAAAGGCGCTGGAGGACACGTCGAACGTGCTGAAGATGAATCTGGAGTGACGGTGAAAAAATCAGGATATCGTCAAGGTAAACGAAAACAAAGATGTTCAGCATGTCTCTCAGGACATCATTGACTAATGCCTGAAAGACAGCTGGAGCGTTAGCGAGGCCGAAAGGAAGAACCCGGTATTCAAAGTGCCCTAACGGAGTGTTAAACGCCGTCTTCCACTCGTCCCCCTCCCTGATGCGCACGAGATGGTAAGCGTTACGAAGGTCCAACTTAGTGAAAAACCTGGCTCCCTGCAGGATCTCGAAGGCTGAGGACATAAGAGGAAGCGGATAACGATTCTTAACTGTTATGTCATTCAGCCCTCGATAATCTATGCAGGGGCGCAGAGACCCGTCCTTCTTCTTGACAAAAAAAAACCCCGCTCCGGCGGGAGAGGAGGAGGGGACTATGGTACCGGCGTCAAGAGCTACAGACAAATAATCCTTGAGAGCCTTACGTTCGGGAGCCGACAGAGAGTATAGTCTACCCCGGGGGGGAGTGGTTCCCGGAAGGAGATCAATACTACAATCATACGACCGGTGTGGAGGAAGAGAGGTGGCCCTGGACCGACTGAACACCGTGCGCAGATCGTGATATTCCTCCGGCACCCCTGTCAAATCACCAGGCTCCTCCTGTGAAGAAGAGACAGAGGAAACAGGAGGGATAGCAGACATTAAACATTTCACATGACAAGAGACGTTCCAGGAGAGGATAGAATTACTAGACCAATTAATGGAAGGATTATGACAAACTAGCCAGGGATGGCCCAAAACAACAGGTGTAAAAGGTGAACGAAAAATCAAAAAAGAAATGGTTTCGCTATGATTACCAGAAACAGTGAGGGTTAAAGGTAGCGTCTCACGCTGAATCCTGGGGAGAGGACTACCATCCAGGGCGAACAAGGCCGTGGACTCCCTTAACTGTCTGAGAGGAATGTCATGTTCCCGAGCCCAGGTCTCGTCCATAAAACAGCCCTCCGCCCCAGAGTCTATTAAGGCACTGCAGGAAGCTGACGAACCGGTCCAGCGTAGATGGACCGACAAGGTAGTGCAGGATCTTAAAGGAGAGACAGGAGTAGTAGCGCTCACCAGTAGCCCTCCGCTTACTGATGAGCTCTGGCTTTTACTGGACATGAAGTGACAAAATGACCCGCAGAACCGCAATAGAGACAGAGGCGGTTGGTGATTCTCCGTTCCCTCTCCTTAGTCGAGATGCGGATACCTCCCAGCTGCATAGGCTCAGCTCCCGAGCCGGCAGAGGAAGATGGTAGTGATGCGGAGAGGGGGGCAACGGAGAACGCGAGCTCCTTTCCACGAGCTCGGTGACGAAGATCAACCCGTCGCTCAATGCGAATAGCGAGTTCAATCAAGGAATCCACGCTGGAAGGAACCTCCCGGGAGAGAATCTCATCCTTTACCTCTGCGCGGAGACCCTCCAGAAGACGAGCGAGCAAAGCCGGCTCGTTCCAGCCACTGGAGGCAGCAAGAGTGCGAAACTCAATAGAGTAGTCTGTTATGGATCGATTGCCTTGACATAGGGAAGACAGGGCCCTGGAAGCCTCCTCCCCAAAAACAGATCGATCAAAAACCCGTATCATCTCCTCCTTAAAGTCCTGATACTGGTTAGTACACTCAGCCCTTGCCTCCCAGATTGCCGTGCCCCACTCACGAGCCCGTCCAGTAAGGAGAGATATGACGTAGGCGACACGAGCAGTGCTCCTGGCGTAAGTGTTGGGCTGGAGAGAAAACACAATATCACACTGGGTGAGGAACGAGCGGCATTCAGTGGGCTCCCCAGAGTAACACGGCGGGTTATTGATTCTGGGCTCCGGAGATTCGAAAGCCCTGGAAGTGGCCGGTGGATCGAGGCGGAGATGGTGAACCTGTTCTGTGAGGTTGGAGACTTGGGTGGCCAGGGTCTCAACGGCATGTCGAGCAGCAGACAATTCCTGCTCGTGTCTGCCTAGCATCGCTCCCTGGATCTCGACGGCTGAGTGGAGAGGATCCGAAGTCGCTGGGTCCATTCTTGGTCGGATTCTTCTGTTACGGTGAGTGAATGAGGACCCAAAAGCGAACTAACTTAAACAGAGCTTCTTTAATAACCAAACATAGGTAGGCTCAGATAGACCGGCAGATTCCGACAGGACAGGACAAGGTTACAGCAAACATGACGATAGTCTGGCTCAGGCATGAAACACAACAAACAAGAATCCGACAAGGACAGGAACAAAAACAGAGAGAGATATAGGGACCTAATCAGAGGGAAAAAGGGAACAGGTGGGAAACGGGGTGAATGGGTAGTTAGGAGGAGACAAGGCACAGCTGGGGGAAAGAGGGGGAGAAAAGGTAACCTAACAACGACCAGCAGAGGGAGACAGGGTGAAGGGAAAGGACAGAAACACACAACATGACAATACATGACAGTTTGGAACCAAAAATCTCCTATTTGAACTCCAGACCACAGGACACATTTCCACTAGTCTAATGTCCATTGCTCGTGTTTCTTGGCCCAAGCAAGTCTCTTCTTCCTATTGGTGTCCTTTAGTAGTGGTTTCTTTGCAGCAATTTGACCACGATGGCCTGATTCACTCAGTCTCCTCTGAACAGTTGATGTTGAGATGTGTCTGTTACTTGAACTCTGTGAAGCATTTATTTGGGCTGCAAATTCTGAGGCTGGTAACTCTAATGAACTTATCCTCTGCAGCAGAGGTAACTCTGGGTCTTCCTTTCCTGTGGCGGTCCTCATGAGAGCCAGTTAACTCTAATGAACTGATCCTCTGCAGCAGAAGTAACTCTGGGTCTTCCTTTCCTGTGGCGGTCCTCATGAGAGCCAGTTAACTCTAATGAACTGATCCTCTGCAGCAGAGGTAACTCTGGGTCTTCCTGTCCTGTGGAGGTCCTCATGAGAGCCAGTTTCATCATACCGTTTAATGGTTTAACTGCACTTGAAGAAACTTTCAAAGGTCTAGAAATGTTCAATATTGATTGACCTTCATGTCTCAAAGTAATGATGAGCTGTTGTTTCTCTTCGCTTATTAGAGCGTTTTCTTGCCATAACATGGACTTGGTCTTTTACCAAATAGGGCTCTCTTCTGAATAGCCCCCTAAATTGTCACAACACAACTGATTGGCTCAAACGCATTAAGAAGGAAAGAAATTCCACAAATTAACTTTTAACAAGGCACACCTGTTAATTAAAATGCATTCCAGGTGACTGTCTTATAAAGCTGGTTGAGAGAATGGGGCGGCAGGGTAGCCTAGTGGTTAGAGCGTTGGACTAGTAACCGGAAAGTTGCGAGTTCAAACCCCCGAGCTGACAAGGTACAAATCTGTCGTTCTGCTCCTGAACAGGCAGTTCAGCCACTGTTCCCAGGCCGTCATTGAAAATAAGAATTTGTTCTTAACTGACTTGCCTGGTTAAATAAAGGTAAAATAAAAAAAAATAAAAAAAAATAAAAATGACAAGAGTGTGCAAAGCTGTCATCAAGGCAATGGATGGGTATTTGAAGAATCTCAAATATAAAATGCATTTTGACTTGTTTAACACTTTTTTTGGTTACTACATGATTCCATATGTGTTTTTTCATAGTTTTGATGTCTTCACTATTATTCTACAATGTAGAAATGAGTAAAAATAAAGAAAAACCCTTGAATGAATAGGTGTGTCCAAACTTTTGACTGGTACTGTATATATACATATATACATACTATACTATACTATATTGGTACTGTATATTACTGTAGATCAAATCCAGACAGGAACTGTTATTTTACCTGATTACCTAAATCAAACATTTGATGACAGAATTAGTAACACAAAAATCTCTCTTAGTCTCCAAAGAGTATGAAAAATGTTTTCTCTACAAATAAGGAGAGGAGAGGAGAGGAGAGGAGAGGAGAGGAGAGGAGAGGAGAGGAGAGTTGTAGAGAGGAGAGGAGAGGAGAGGGGGGAGTAGAGGTTGATGAAGCAGTATAGTACAGCACATCAGAGGTCAGTGATCTTGGACATTATCTAATCATTGGAGGAAAAAACAATACCACACACACACACACACACACACACACACACATCAAGCAGCCCTATGGTGGTCTGATGATGAACCAGGGAGAGAGGGAAGGAGGGCAGGGTACTCCAGGTGAACAGGCTCTGTAGTACTGTGAAACCCAAGCCTCTCTTTAATACGACTTAAAGCTATAATCTGCAATTCTATTTCCACCAAAACAGCAGCCACATCACGAAGGAGTAAAAACAAATGTATATGTTGGGTTATAATATGTTAGTACAGTTGTGTTAAACTCATGACGCATTTATTAAAAAAAATAATTCCATAATAACTCGATATCAAATATTGAAAAGAGCAATGAAGATAATCCCAGATCGCAGATTGCACCTTTAAAACAGGCATCATGGAAATCACCTTTTTATCCAGGCCCTCTTCAAGCTTTTCAATATGTCTCTCTGTTCTCTCAACGTGGCAGATATCTCTGAGAGGTTCGCCAGCTAGCCATCTT